>NC_064638.1:921742778-922052950 GCF_023864345.2 Schistocerca serialis cubense | reverse complement strand
TCGAATATACATATCTTTCCTCTTTTTTCTCATCATCTCTCCTGATTTGTCTTTAGTCAGTTATGGAATGCTATCTTCGTGCGCCGGCCGCAGTGGCTGATCGGTTCTAGGCGATTCAGTCCGGAACCGCGTGACCGCTACGGTCACAGGTTCGAATCCTACCTCGGGCATGGATGTGTGTGATGTCCTTAGGTTGGTTAGGTTTAAGTAGTTCTAAATCTGGGTGACTGGTGACCTCAGATGTTAAGTCCCTTAGTGCTCAGAGCCATTGGAACCATTTATCTTCGTGCCTTAACACAAATTTTGAATATGTTTAATAGAAATCAAATAAAATTATATTTTAAGCAAGACAATGTGTCACAATGTTCGCAAAAATAATAACTGCTACGCATTTAATAGTACACACACTAAATAGCGTCACTCTTTCTTCAAAATGGAGAGTCATTCTCAATTGGAATCTGCTTTCCGATAATATTCCTTTTTATGTTGCTTCAGTAACGTACCCACATGGCCATCAGATTTTATGTATCCTTCATAACATGCAAATTTGATATGATAAATACACATACGAAATAAGCGTGCAACACAATTACTACCGCTGTAACAACGTGGAATAAAATAAGACATATCGAATGGTAGTTACATTGACAGTAATTTCAGTTGCGTTGGAATCTGCCTCTTTATTGAAAGCTAATACTAATGTCAACAGCCGGCCGGTGTCGCCGAGTGGTTCTAGGCGCTACATTCTGGAACCGCGCGACCTCTACGGTCGCAGGTTCGAATCCTGCCTCAGGCATGCGTGTGTGTGATGTCCATAGGTTAGTTAGGTTTAAGTAGTTCTAAGTTGTAGGGGACCGATGACCTCAGAAGTTAAGTCCCGTAGTGCTCAGAGCCATTTGAACCATATTGTCAACATACTGAGTGTTTGTAATAGATGAATTTAAAATTTTGGTCATGAAATTTTAATACTCACTTGTTTCTTAATATGTTTGTGGGAACCCAGCAAACAGATGTTTAATATCTTCTACTTCGCAGCCGCACAGGAGGGGGTCTGAGTCTCATGGATGCAATAGAGATGTCAACTATTTTGGATAAGGTTCTCAACAGTGATACATAAAAAATGCATAAGAAAAATACGCAAGGGAAAAATGCTTTAGTGAAGCCGGTTCAACTTCTTTTCACACAAGTGATGGATAAACAGTTGGTATTGAAATTAACTCAAACAAGGAAAATCGAGTTTCTTCTGGCGTTAACCATGTTCAAATAATTTACGAGAATACAACTGGGTGACGTCTTCGACAGCTGCTGTTACTGAAGACGTCACCCGGTTGCGTCGATATGTGGCGCGTTTGGCTCATGTGGGAGAACATTGATCGTGAAACGCAAGTGCGTTCGATTCTAGAAGCGGAAGACTTTTTAATTTCCCCCCCCCCCCCCCCCCCCCCCCCGGGGGTGCAAAAACTTCTTTCTGAAACGAGTTCTGAAATATTATTAATATTGGCGTTCTTTTAAAAAACAAATATTCCTGGAATTTTAACGGACACCGTGGAGATAGCTACACCATTTCCTGCTCGCTAATTGCCAAGTTAGCACTCTTTTCTTACGGCAATGAAGAAAGGTGATTGAAAGTGCTTGCGCAGTGACCGATGTGGCGTAGTGGTCAGGACGCAGCTCTCGTATTTGGGACAATGTGGCGTCGAATACCTGTCCGACAATTTATATTTAGGTTTTCTAATATTTTCCTCAAATTATTTAAGGAAATAGAGATGTTGCTCCTGTGAGTAGCTCACGGCCGATTTTCTTTCACATTTTTCCTCACTCAGAACTTGTGCTCTATGCTTGAAGCCCCTGTTGGAAGAGGACTTTAAAGCATAAGCTTGAGTTTTGTGTAATATACTTCTTATTGATCCACTTTTTAAATGTCGAACATGATGGGATGTCTTACTGTCGGTGTTACTCAAATAATTAAACAGATTCACAAATTTCGATAAGACCTAACATGTCTGAGAATGCCACTGTATTGTATTTTATGGAACTTGGGACCTAGAAACGACGCAGAGGCTTCGTCCCCGCCGTAGCCCTCAGTGGTACACAACCCTACAACAGGCTACAGCAGTCCATGCGCCCCAACGCCGCCCCATATCGAACCCAGGGTTACTGTGCGTTTCGGTCCGCAGTGGACCCCCCAGGAACGTCTCACAACCTTCGGGGAGTGTAACCTCAATGTTTGCGTGTTAGAGTAATGGTGGTGTACGCGTACGTGGAGAAAGTGTTTCGGCAGCAGTTGCCGACATAGTGTAACTGTGGCGGAGTAAAGGGAACCAGCCCGCATTCGCCGAGGTAGATGGAAAACCGTCTAAAAACCATCCACAGACTGGCCGGTACACCGGACCTCGACACTAATCCGCAGGGTGGATTCGTGCTGGGGACCGGCACGCCTTCCCGCCCGGAAAGCAGTGCTGTAGACCGTACGGTTAGCCGGGAGGGCGAGAATGCCCTACAGTCGCAGAATATCAGAAACATTATACAGGATTGACAGTTGCCTCGTATTTTGACACTACACGGAATGATTCGGCTGTCGGTAATACTGCGCAGTTCAGAGCCGGCAGACTCTTCCACACAATAACAAGGAAATTCCAGGGGTCATGGAGGACAAATTCTTTGTGCGTTGCAAGTATCGAGGACACACCTTTCTCGTTTGCTTTATGACTTTGTCCTATGATGTAAAATGAGCTTCACAAAGTGCACTCAAGGAAAAAGGAAAAAAAAAGAAACAGTAGTTAATATAGTGGCTATAAACTGATTGAAGCAGTAGATGCCAGCTAGTGCTTCGTCGGAATGACGACAAGTTCCCATGCTCAGCAAGTGTGTTACCACATGGAGAAAACATATTAAAGAACAAGACTATTTATGTTTTACATCAGTAATTTGTCAACTTCAGTTGATACAAAAATATCAGCTAGGATGTGCTTGCCATCAAACAGAAGAAAGGAATTGCAAATAATAGTTTATTGAGGTGACTCGATACAACTTGAAATTTGAAAAATGACATGTTTGCCTTTAGCTGTACAAATTTGTTCTTTATTTTCCATCGGTTTCTGTCGTATTGACCGTCTTCGCAGGAATGCTATATCAACACAAACAAACATTGTACAAGCAGCATAAAACAAGTAATTTGTCTAGTTGATCAAGGTAAAGATGTGGAAATACTTACAAAAAAGCTGTGCATTAGTTATATATGCAATTCAGTTTTCCATTGGATAAACTGAAAATCATCATAACCATAAAATATTTATGGCACAGTACCATGGGACATGATTTCGATACCACGACAAAACTGACTTCACTCTTATTAAACAGGATGACCTTTAAGGTAGTAACAGGAGGACTGACCTCTGTTGATACAAGTACATCGAAGAACTTCTGCATATATGTGAAATCTTGTTACCTTACAGTGCAAAGATCATCTTTCCGTAATCGATTTTGTGTTATGTACAAAGATATATACTGTCAACTATCAATAAAACGTAGATTATGAACGTCTTTCTCTGAAAAATGTAATGTTTACATTACAATATATATCTTTGAGGATAACAGAAATTCATTACTAATTAATGATCTTTACTTTGTAAAGTATCGAGATTTCTCATATATATGTAAGTTCTTTGATGTGCTTATATCAACATACATCATTCCCTTTGTTACTACATTAAGGATCGCTCTGTTTAATCATAATGAAGTCAGTTTTGTGCTGGTACCGATATCATGGGCTGTTGTACTCGGTCCTGCAAACATTCTATGACTCTGATAATTTTCAATCTATCCAATGGAAAGCTGATTTCCATATCCATCTAATGTACATCTTTTTTGTAAGTACTTCCACATGTTTACGTTGTTCAACCTGACAACTTATTTGTTTTACGCTGCTCGCTCACTGTTCGTTGGTTTTTGTTTATATAATCTTCCTGTGAAAATGGTCGGTACGACTGAAGTCAGTAGAAAATTCATATAAATAAAAATGAACGTTTCTTTGTATGTTTGTCGTCATTGTGTTACTAAAACATTCATGCGATTGAAATAAAACTTTGGTAAGTTGTTATCCGTACGCCCTCGAAGGTTTCTAGGCACCACTCCCCCCCCCCTCAAAAAAAAAAAAAAAAAAAGCGTACGACACTTTAAGGAGATAGGAGGTCATAACTCCGCGCGGAAATATCGAGATTTATGCATCCACTGTTTGAGAGTGAAGGCACTTAGTAACTGGCAACAAACTTAACTTAATTTATAATTTCAGACTTTTACAAAATTTTTTATTGCTGACACCCTCCACAAAATGATGAAAGGAAAAAATTTATTGCTTACCACATTTTCTCTGTACAAGCCGTAAAACTGCCGCATCACGCACAACGTTTTAATCTATAACTACCATCTCGATTCGCAATATACCCCTTTTGCATACAGTATCCGTATATATCACTAAATGTGCCGGCAAACTTATATCACTCTACGACTCAGCAGATATGACCTCATAAATTCTTGACATGCGTGAGAAACTGCCGCGTCAGGCACGACCTTTTGTTTTATTGCTTGTTTGCTACTAAAGCTTTTTGCAACACATTTCGCAAACGCACGAAAAAAGTATGTGAAGCCACGGGTGTATTCCTTTGCAATGTTGTGACAAAATTTCAGATCAATTCGTGTGCAGATAGTAAATTATAAATTTGTACAGCTGATGGCAAATCTTCGAACTACTACTACTACTACTACTACTATTGCTACTGCTAAAAAAAAAAAAAAAACACCAGCTGAAGTGACAGTCACCAGTGAAGTCAAATGAAAGTATTTCCTAGCCTCTTGGATGGATATATGGGTGGACGGATGATTGGATCAAAAGAAATGAAATCAACAGATGGGAGGCGCCTTTTTCTGGAACGGAGATTTCGTGAGCGGAAAGCATGATTGCTGGATTTCAGGTCCCCTGTTAAGCAGACAGATGTTTTTAGTAACATAGAATAGAATTATTCCGCCAACAGTACTTGTGGATCCCGATTTATTTTGTATGGGTGACATTGGTATATTAGGTGAGATGTAGAATGATTTTATATGATTATGATCTGATAGATGAATCTAGATCGTAAATTATTAGGCACTAGATTATTTCTGATGTCCTTCAGCTATCAACTAAAGCAGTACTTCACGTTAAATCACAAACAAACTTGGATATCCCTGCGACTCAAGAAGTTACGGACGTCCTATATAGCAACTTAAGTTGCACATTTCCTCATCAGAGGAGTACGTAATTTAAAATTAAAATGCCTCTTGGAATATACAGCTGGAAGCAAGGATTCGTATGGTCATGCTATAAAATACTTTCAAGAATGCACGGATTCGAAAACATGTATTACGCTTGAACCTGCTAAAAGAGTTGCACAAGACTGCAGACAGAAGCAAAGAAACCTGCTGCACAAAGAGGTAATCCCTTCAGCCACGGAGCGCAACATCTCACAGTTACGTAAGGACGAATGATTTCCTCCGCCTCCTCTTCACTTAAAGCGCACACAGAAAGAGCTGGGAATACGTGTGCTGTGGAAAACCGCATGTTGCTGCTCCGTGACACGACTGAAACCACAAGCTGTTGCTTGCACCTTGCACCTGTTGGATTATGCTTCCTCATTCTCGGTAAATGGGCACAGACTAAAATGTCATTCCTGATGATGAATCTATGACTGATACCCGAAAAGTCATTATTGCTTTAGCTGACACGTAGTATTCATGTTGTACGTTTTCGATCCGATAGGTGATTTACACGTACACTGTTGGCCATAAAAAATTGCAGCACCCTAAAGACGGCATGCTCCAAGCCTCAAATTGGCAAGATGTATACTACATGGCTCGATATGCAAATGATTAGCTTTACAGCACAACCGCAGGAAGTACTTAGCAGTAACGGCATCTACGTTCTGGATGCAGAGAAATATTGATTACGCAACGGGTATTCATTCAGAACTGACATTTAAATGTTGCGTGCTTGTAATAATATCGCGTTATGTTTCCTGTAAGCATGGTAAGCCAACGGCCTTGCCGCAGTGGTAATACCGGTTCCGATCAGATAATCGATGTTAAGAGTTGTCGGGCTGGGCCAGCACTTGGATGGGTGACCATGTGGTCTGCCGAGCTCGTTGGCAAGTGGGGTACACTCAGCCCTTCTGAGGCAAACTGAGGGGCTACTTGATTGAGAAGTAGCGGCTCTGGTCTCGTAAACTGACATATGGCCGGGAGAGCGGTGTGCTGACCACATGCTCCTCCATATCCGCATCCAGTGACGCCTGTGCTTCGGTCGGTCGGTGCCGTTGACCCCCAAGGTCTGTTCCGAGGGACTTCTTTTTTGTCCTGACCATCACCTGGCAACAGTGCCGATCTGAAGTCGATTGAAAGTTTGTTGTCAAGGCTGGAAATTGTGGTTTTACGAAGGAAAACCAGTAACAAGAGGGAGGTCTACAGACCATTGTCAGTTCATGTACCAGAATGATCAAACCGGAAAATCTACGATGTTTGGTGGACTCGATGCTATGAGGAATAGATGCAGTGATAAAATCAAAAGGATATTCTACGAAATACTGAGAAACTTTGTAATAACTTTTGTGCCAAATAATTTGCAAGTTCTGAAATTGTTGGATTGTAAGCAACAAAATTCGAGAATTTAGAGCTACTGCAGAGGCTTAAGGACAATGATTCTTCCCACTTGCCATTCGCGAATGGAACAAGGAAAGGAGGATTACTTTGTGGTACCAGACCTACCGCCCCACAACACATCGTCAGGTGGCTTGCGGAGTATTGATGTAGATGCAGGCTAGAACGGAAAGTGTTGGTTACCAGAGCATGCGATCGCACATCAGAATAACAAAACTGCACCACACAATGCCCTGTCGTCCTTCATCTTTCCTCGAAGATGGAAATGCCAGGGAGGACACACAAACTCAAGGCCTACAACAGGAGAGCAGAGTTCGTTGACCTGCATCACCAAGATGCCAACGAAGAAAGACGCCGGCTCCTGTACGTGACGACGCGTAGCTCGTGTTGTGTCGAGGTTGGCCATGAGTGCACGAGAGCCGCTCCGCCGTAGTAAAACGGGTCCTCACCGCCAGGGCGGAATTATTCATATCGTGTGTCGGCAGGGCCGCCCACGCGCGGCTCTGTCAAAGAGGGAAAGGCCAGCGGCTGCGGCAGTCGCTTCACTTTCGCAGGGTGCGCGTGTGAGAACGGCCGTGGGAGGGCCGCCCGCCGTGCTGTGCGGGGGCGTTCACCTGTCGCTGCCGCTGCTCCTCTCGGAACACACGCGGCTGGCTCACCTCACACACAGTGCCCACTGTGGCAGCAGCCTGCAGGGCACTCTACTGTGGGCGCCAATGTTAGGGGGCTAGCAACAAATATCCTTTAATTGGTTTTGGGCGACCGGGCTAAGAGAAACCCTTAATGCATTCAAAGCTATGGTGTATAAAATGCTGCAATATCTATAAAAGAAAAAAAAGTGGCTACAACTTGGTAATTACTAATATGCGAGTTATAGTAGGCAGCCCAGAAGAGCGTCTGCGAAGGATAAACCGGTGAGCTCTCTTGCGCCCTGCGGCTGCCCGTGCTCAATGTTATTTGTGGTCCGAAAGATGTTGCCTTACCTTCATTGTCAGTCTCAGTCAGTAAAAACGGAAGCCTTACACGAACACTTTGCTGTCCGTCGGTCTACCTGTCCGACTGTTAACAACCCTTTTTCACAGGAACGCATAGAGGTATGAAATTTAAATTTATGTCAGATACTAGGATCTACCTCGTAGACTGACATACAGCCGAGAGAGTTGTTTGCTGACCACGTGCCCCTCCATATCCGCATGCAGTGACGTCTGTGGGCTGAGGATGACACGGCGGCCAGTCGTTACCGGTGGGCCTTCATGGCCTGTTCGGGCGGAGTGTTTTATTTTTATTTTTATTTTTTTTACTTTGATCTACGGGCTCTTGGCGGTGTGAAAAATTTAAGCTTCTAAGTCAATGCAATAGAAACAAAAATACGGCTATATACGTCAGATATTTTAATACAAACTCACTACTCAGAACCCGTAAATGAACTACCTATATATATGTCGGGCCTGCTGGCCTAGCGGTAAAGCAAATTAAAGATGTAAATTTCGGGGAACAGTGTGATGGGAAGTGGTAAGAACACCAACACTACTAGTATATTTCACTAAAAGTAAATGGAACATTTCGCTCGTTTTAATTAGAGTTACCTGTCTTTTTCAAAAAAATGTTCAAATGTGTGTGAAATCTTATGGGACTTAACTGCTAAGGTCATCAGTCCCTAAGCTTACACACTACTTAACCTAAATTATCCTAAGGACAAACACACAGACCCATGCCCGAGGGAGGACTCGAACCTCCGCCGGGACCAGCCGCACAGTCCATGTCTGCAGCGCCTAAGACCGCTCGGCTAATCCCGCGCGGCTACCTGTCTTTTTCTAGCAGTGGTTGCTATAAGACACAATTTGGACGCTTATGCCTCTTCCCACGATCAGATTCGTCCCCCAGATAGCTATTTGATCACATGGGTGTTGTCCTTGAGTTGCGAACGAAGTACGGGAGTATCAGTGTCTACATGGATTGGTTTATTTAAGTTTCCTGCTTTTATTCAAAACTTTGTTTTATGGCGGTTACGGCTGAGGGTGGGTTCGGGTTCAACTCCCCTCCTGCCTTTTCCTCCCCCTTCCACCACTGAACCCCTTCAGCCCATTATGGGTCCTCGCACACAACTACCACATGTCTTGGTTGTCACTCCATCAGATGGTTCTAATTTGTCGGGACGAAAGAAGTACATGGAGCAAATACAAGGAAAGGCAACTCGGGTAATCGCCCCTCCCTCCCTATGATGGCCTCAAAGAAGTAATGATGATTTATACAATCAAATAACTGAAAAAATTGCTGTTTGAATTAAGTAACCAATTTGCTTTATAGGGGCGTCAGATGCGCGTCATTTTGCTGAAAGCTCTCAACCTTCCGGAAAAAGACCGCTAGCATTTACCGGTGAACGTCATTTCTGAAGCTGTATTTGTAGAAAAACCGATCACGAAAGCCTTCCAAAAGGAATGTTAATCATATAGAATGTTAACATAATATTTTGCAGATCATAATTTCTTACATGTTCCACAGATCACAAATTCTGTTCAAAAATGTTAAACGAGTCACTTTGCAAGCTATATTTACATGGATTGTTTGTGTGTGTGGATCCATGCTTGTCATTTACAGAACACTAAACAGTTTAGCAATGGATCATATTTAATAAAAATGAATGAATCAGTTCTTTCATTATTCACATTAAAATTTGTTGGCAACAAAAGGAAGGAAGAAGGAAAATTAGGGTTTAACGTCTCGTCGCCATCGAGGTGATTAGAGGCCGAGCACAGGCTAGGATTGTTTTCAAGGATGCGGAAGTAAATCGACCTTCCCTTTTCAAAGGAGCCATCCCAGCATTTGTATGTACCGGTTTATGGAAATCATGGATCACAAAAATATAGATGCTTGGACGCGGATTTGAACCGTCATACTCCCGAATGCGAATTCCATGTGCTAGCCAGACCGTCACCTCCCTCTGTTTCAACAACCTAATAAACGTCTTGTCTACTATTCTTCACATACTTCCTTTGTGTAATTAAGTATTCATCAGTGGAATGGAAGATGTATCCAGAAGAACTGGTTGACTGCAAAATTTAAAATCTGTATTGTTATCTGTCGGGCATTTTGCAGTGTTAGGTAAACGATCAAAGAGTTCAGTGGTTGAACACACTTTTATCATTTATACATCTCTCATAAAGCGCCTCCTTTAATCAATCAGTGATGAACGAAACACGGACAAACAGCGAGGCATTTCTCACGCATGCGTGCCTGGCCAGAACACTTCACATGAGCTGCTTGACAAGCAAGGGAAGAGTCGTACGGTATTGCTTGCTGCGAGACCCATAGGGACAGGGTCAGCCTCGTAGTGAAAAAGGGTTTTCTTCCTCTCCATACAATACACTTGTAACCTATGTGTATCTGTTGAGTTTAGGTTATTAAAGTGTATGTCTGTGTGTGTTTGTGTGCTGCGAGACCCATAGGGACAGGGTCAGCCTCGTAGTGTGTGTGTGTGTGTGTGTGTGTGTGTGTGTGTGTGTGTGTGTGTGTGTGTGGTGGGCGGGTGGGTGGGTGCGCACGCGTGAGTGTGTAGTGTGGTATCATATTTGTGTTGAGTGATGATGACCTTAGAGGGGAGAAGGTGAAGACAAGTGGGACACTACCGCATAGCTATGCGTCAGAAACCTCGGCTACGGCCTAAACGGAACGACAGTGAACTTCCCAACATTCAGCTAGTGCTGTGGATTCTGATTTGACGGGATTAAAGGAGTGCATGGAGCAAATACAACGATAGGCATCTCCGGTAGTCATCTCTTGCTCGCAATGGTGTCTCACAAAAATATTGATAATCTATACAATCAAATACTTGAAAAAAAAGTTTGTGTCTGAACTTGGTAACTGTATTTGTAAAGCTCAACAACTGCTTTCCTTAAGGAATTTGGCAACGCCCTACTTTCTGCGTACTGTTTCAGTAGTTTGATCACACCTCAGCAATGGTTCGTGCACCAGCAGAAAATACTAATTGTCACCAACCTGATGTGAAGTAAAGGACGTAGATTGCGTAGCGAAAGCACTGTCAATACGGTATGCGTTGAGGAGTAGCAGAGACTAAGGACACACCTTGTGTGCCACGACAGTAAGAAAGGCAACTCTGTTAAGCCCAGCAGTGTGTCATATAAAACATTACGCCGTAATTATAAGTGATTATATACCTGACTGTCCTTTACTGAAGGAACTCAGCACGTAACCTGGGTGAAATTGTTAATTCGCTTTGTTGCGGAGAACACTGCTACAACTGGGCAGGATAAAGTTGGTTTTGGCTCGTTGGAATAGTCTGGCAGCAAGATCATGACGTTACCTTGCGGTTCCACAACTTTATAGCCGAACTACTTTGAATGAAGACTCGTCAACTGTGCGTATCATTACACGCATACATAGTATCATTCAGTAACTGGTGAGCGCAGAAACACAGAATTAATGAGTCGTCCTAAACCCGCACTCAGGCTCCAGGCGGGATTCCAACCCATGCCCTCTGCGTTATGTGACACGAAAGTTGCATGAGACGACAGATGTGGCACGCTATGCTTTGGCTTGAAGCTGCGTCATGATCTGATAGTGTGCCGTTGGAGGAAATTAGGGTATTGGGCAGTTCTCTTCGTTTGTGTACCGAAGGCCGTGTCTGATTTTCAGATTCCGGTTTGCATTATACGTCTGGGGAGGCGCCGTAGGCATATGGGAGTCATTCAAGAGAAGCAAGTTTAATGTATTCGTCATGTTTTTGTGACTTTTGTATCGTTTAAGGTGAATGGTTCCTCTGTGTCTGGCTCGACCGATTACTTCTACCAATAAGCATGCATAAAATGTAAACAAACACATATGTAATGAGTAAACTGGTACTTTAAGATCATATAAAAGGCGAGTGTTCGTCTGCAGTTTGTCACGTGCGTCGTCTATTCATTCCAAACGGAGCAGAGCAAATGCCCGTCGTGACCGACCAACAGCTAGTTTGAGTCAGCACCGAGTGATTCATCATGTTTACGGTGTTGACCTACCGCCTCTAAGTCCTTCACAATAACTGCGACACGGTTTGTCATCAACTGCGTTTCACTCTCTCAGACAATATACACACTCGACAGTCATATTATCCCGGCGCACAGTACCTGAAGACGATGAATATTGATTGAAAAAGTAATGAGTACATACACTATTTGATTAAAAATATCCAGACACCTGTAAGTGAAATTAATGTGAGCTGTGTCCATCCTTTTTCTTTATGACGGCTTGAACTTTGGCGGAGATATTTTCAGTGAGGTGTCTGCATGCCTGAGGAGAAATGGCAGGCTGCTCTTTCTCAAGAGCCGGAACCAGAGAGCGTAGTGAGGTTGGACATTAGGGTCTGGAGCGAAGTAACGTTGTAACCCATCCTAGACGTGATCCATTCGGTTTAAGGACGGGGCTCTGGGCAGGCCGGTCCATTACAGGAATGCTACTGTCCACAAACCACTGCCTCCCAGGGTGCACTGTAGCGGTAACAAAATGGCTCTGAGCACTATGGGACTTAACATCTATGGTCATCAGTCCCATAGAACTTAGAACTACTTAAACCTAACTAACCTAAGGACATCACACAACACCCAATCATCACGAGGCAGAGAAGTCGCGGTAACACAATCATCGTCTCCAAACTGCTCCTTTACTGTACGTGGTACGCAGTGCTGTCACATGAGTACATATCCTTCCCCATTTTCTTAAGGGCAATAAGGGGATCAGAGCGTAACCACGAAAAATATCTAGATACGATTAAACTCCTTCTCAGTACTACATTGTTGACACTACACACGATGAGACGTAACTTTCTCCAGGAATTCGCCAAACCCATACCCTTCCATCCGATTGCCACTGTGCATAACAGCTTGATTCATCTCTCTAAATCACTAATTTACAGTAATCCACTGTCCAATGGTGTCGGTTTTACATTACTTCAAGCGTAGCTTGGCATTGACCATAGACACATGTGGGTTATGAGAGCGGCTCGTCTACTTTACCCCATTATTTTTAACGCCCCACACGCAGTCATTATTCTAGCTGCACTGCTGGCAGCACTTTTGAACTCGCGAGTAATTCCTTCCTCTGACTGGATACCACGTTTTAGAGTCGTCCTGCGCAATGTTCGAGTCCCCGTCTGGTCTTGGTTTACCTGTGGTTTTTCCTTTGCGTTTTCACTTTGCAATCACGTCGCCAACAGTATACTTGGGCAGCTTTAGAAAGAGTGAAATGTCCCTGATGGGTCTGTTGCTCAGGTGACATTCAATAACTAGCCCACATTCGAAGTCAGTGAACCCTGCTGGCCGACCCATTTCGCTGTTGCTGTTTCTCTGTTGACAACAATATACTCCGCGCCTCCTCTTTAAACTGGTGGCTTCGTGACGGCTAGTGGTCAATTTCACATTACACAGGGGTTCCCAGATACTTCTGATCAGCAACTAATCTAGATAGCGTAATACGTAGTAAAATAAATCTGATGGATGTATAACCTAAACAGCAGTTTTATTTGAAACTAGAGTTACTGGTATGAACAGAAAGCTGTTTAAGAGATACCACTGAACAATCCGTCAAAGGGCGTGCTGAGGAATAATGTCGTGCACTGTATTTGGTATTTCTGTAGACGGTCTGTTGCAGGCACGACAGGAAGTGCTGCTCTCTGTGGATGCAAGTCCATGTCGACCAGTTGTGAAAGGAAGTACACACAACGGATATCTGGCCACTGCTTAGTGCGACAGATAAACCTGCGCTTCTTTAATGGCCCAGGCTACATATAGACTGGACAGTGGGTCACAGGGCGTGTAGTGCGCTCCGAAAAGTCTTCATTTCCCCTCTTTTGTGAACGATGCAAGCCACTGAAGGCAGCGGCGGCACAAAGAGATGTTGGAGGGTGTCATTCCAGATGGAGGTGGTTCTGTGATGTTTTGGGGCTCGTCAACACCGACATTGGACTGTTGATGACTGGAAATATGTTGCCTGGCTGGACGAGTCTCGTTTCAAATTGTATTGAACAGATGGACGTGTACGGGTATGTAGACAACCTGATGAATCCATGGACCCTGCATGTCAGCAGGGGACTGTTCAAGCTGGTGGAGGCTCTGTAATGGTGCGGGGCGTGTGCAGTTGGAGTGATACGGGACCCCTGAAGCGTCTAGATACTACTCTGACAGGTGATAGGTGACACTTAGGTAAGCATCCTGTCTGATCAGCTGCATACATTGTCCGCCGCGATAGCTGAGCATTCAGCGCGACAGAATCCCATGCAAAGGGGCCCGGGTTCGATTCCTGGCTGGATCGGAGATTTTTTCCGCTCAGTGACTGGCTGTTAAGTTGTCTTCATCATCATCATCTCATCATCCCCATCGACACGCAAGTCGCCGAAGTGGCGTCAACTAAAAAGACCTGCATCAGGCGAACGGTATTCCCGACGGGAGGCCATAACCACACCACATTTCATTTCACCTACATCCCTTCATGTCCATTATGCATTCCGCAGGACTTGGGCAATTCCAATAGGACAATGTGTCGCCCCACACGTCCAGAATTGCTACAGAGTGGCTCCATGAAAACTCTTCTGAGTTTAAACACTGCTACTGGCCACCAAACACCCCAGACATGAACATTATTGAGTATATCTGGGACACGCTGCAATGTGCTGTTCAGAAGAGGTCTCCATCCCCTCGAAGTATTACGGATTTATGGACAGCCCTGCAGGATTCATGGTGTCAATTCTCTCCAGCACTACTTCAGTAATAATAATGTCGAATGACTATGGCCTCCCGTCGGGTAGACCATTCGCATGGTGCAAGTCTTTTGACATGACGCCACTTCGGCGACTTGCGCGTCGATGGGGATGAAATGATGATGATTAGAACAACGCAACACCCAGTCCCTGAGCGGAGAAAATCTCCGGCCCAGCCGGAAATCGAACCCGGGCCCTTAGGTTAACATTCTATCACGCTGACCACTCAGCTACCGGGGGCGGACACTACTTCAGTCATTAGTCGAGTCCATGCCACGTCTTGTTGCGGCACTTCTGCGTGCTCGTGGTTGCCCTATACAATATTAGGCAGGTATATCAGTTCCTTTGGCTTTTCAGTGTAAAATTCCGGGTAGATGTGGGACGGCTTGCATCTGCTCTTCGATTAGCACAGTTCAGGACAGAGAGGTGGAACATCGCCGTCACGCGAGCATACAACAGCCGGAAAAATCGACGGTAGCAGAACATTCATTAAACAGGGACATGCTATGAAATTTGACGAGATCATGATAGTTTCCAGTACTTCCGGTTTTTGGAAGAATGTTTACAATGAGTAAATTGAAATTATATTGGCAGAGAATATGATTAATAGAAACAATTGTTTTTCTGTTAGCAGGACATGGAACCCTATACTATCACGCATCGAAACGCAATGTTCTTCGATGTGGCCAGTCCAAGCGTGTTTGTAAATAGTCTTAAAGTGCGAGATACCGTTGACGCCCGTGATCTGCTAAGGGCGGCGCTAACAATCCAGTTTTGGAGGGCAGTAACTGGTGAACGGGATATGCCTATACAGGGTGAAAATTATATAAACCGACAGGCTCTAGGAGGTTGTAGGGGACATCAAAACAAATATTTTGCCCTAAGATCATTTTTTCCTATGAGGATTATTTAAACCGGTGGAGGCCGTATTACGCTCTTCAGTTGTTAGAGGCCGTATTAGGATCTTCAGTTGTTAGATGGCGTATTACGCTCTTCAGTTGTAGGAAACTGCTGTCCACCAGTGTAGTAGTGCATTGCCTCTGTTTACTAATGGAGCGATACACCTGGAGTGAGTATACTGATACGGTTGGTACGTACTACGCAGCGCACCGCAGCGGTCGAGCTGCACACCGGGTTTATCAACAATAATATCCTAATCGCGGTATCCTGCATCATACGATCTTTGCTGTACCAACGCGTGCGTGACACCGGGTCATTTAGCAGATTACCTGGACAGGGACGCCGTCGCACGGTAAGAACGCTGCAATTTGAGGAAGCTGTCTTGGAGCATGTGGAGGGGCATCCTTCAATCAGCACTCGTGCAATTGCACGTAACATGGGGACGAATCAGACGAATGTAAGAACAGTACTTCGAGAGCAATTGTTATGTCCATTTCACTTACAGCGTGTCCACAACGTGGAACCAGTTGATTATCCACCCAGAGCACAGTTTTCGCAGTGGTACCTTGAACAGTGTGAAATGCGTCCTACATTTCCATCCTCTGAGTTGTTTACCGAGGAAGGAACGTTCGGGCGTGATGGAGTCTTCAACATGCACAATTCGCATGTTTGGAGTGAGGGTAACCCCCATGTCACAGTTACTAGCGCTCATCAAGTGTGGTTCTTCGTTAATGTGTGGGCCGGTGTTGCTGAGGACTGTTTAATTGGGCCGTATCTGCTACATAGGCCATTAAATGGCAGCCACTATTGCAATTTTCTCGCCAGAGCATTGCCAGAATTGCCGGAAAACGTCCCGCTCCGTACAAGACAACGCATGTGGTTCCAACATTTCAGTAATCGTGTGCGTCGATTCGTGGACCGACGGTTCCCAGAAACGTGGATTGGTAGAGGCAGAGTGTTTGTTGGTTTAATTAATTTGCCGCCAGAGAAATCTTCCTCTGCCGGTTTAAATACTCCTCATAGGAAAAAATGACAGTAGGGAAAAATATTTGTTTTGATGTCCCCTACAACCTCCCAGAGTTTGTCGGTTTAAACACTTTTCCAAAGCTGTTTCACAGAGGAAGACCGCACTGCAGTTCCTTCTCTAAATCACCGCACGAACGAAAAAATGGCTGACATCGAAATAAGTGTCCAAGGAATAGAAAAGCAACTGGAATCACTCAACAGAGGAAAGTCCACTGGACCTAACGGGATACCAATTCGATTCTACACAGAGTACGCGAAAGAACTCCCCCCCCCCTTTCTAACAGCCGTGTATCGCAAATCTATAGAGGAACGGAAGGTTCCAAATGATTGGAAAAGAGCACAGGTAGTCCCAGTCTTCAAGAAGGGTCGTCGAGCAGATGCGCAAAACTATAGACCTACATCTCTGACGTCGATCTATTGTAGAATTTTAGAACATGTTTTTTGCTCGCGTATCATGTCGTTTTTGGAAACCCAGAATCTACTCTGTAGGAATCAACATGGATTCCGGAAACAGCGATCGTGTGAGACCCAACTCGCTTTACTTGTTCATGAGACCCAGAAAATATTAGATACAGGCTCCCAGGTAGATGCTATTTTCCTTGACTTCCGGAAGGCATTCGATACAGTTCCACACTGTCGCCTGATAAACAAAGTAAGAGCCTACGGAATATCAGACCAGCTGTGTGGCTGGATTGAAGAGTTTTTAGCAAACAGAACACAGCATGTTGTTGTCAATGGAGAGACGTCTACAGACGTCTACAGACCTCTGCGGAACCGCGCGACTGCTACGTCGCAGGTTCGAATCCTGCCTCGGGCATGGATGTGTGTGATGTCCTTAGGTTGGTTAGGTTTAAGTAGTTTTAAGTTCTAGGGGACTGATGACCACCGATGGTAAGTCCCATAGTGCTCAGAGCCATTTGAACCATTTTTTGAACCAAAGTAACCTCTGGCGTGCCACAGGGGAGTGTTATGGGAACAGTGCTTTTCACAATATCACAATATATATAAATTACCTACTAGATGGTGTCAGAAGTTTCATGCGGCTTTTCGCGGATGATGCTGTAGTACACAGAGAAGTTGTAGCAATAGAAAATTGTAGCGAAATGCAGGAAGATCTGCAGCAGATAGGCACTTGGTGCAGGGAGTGGCAACTGACCCTTAACGTAGACAAGTGTAATGTATTGCGAATACATAGAAAGAAGGATCCTTTACTGTATGATTATATGATAGCGGAACAAACACTGGTAGCAGTTACTTCTGTAAAATATCTGGGAGTATGCTACGGAACGATTTGAAGTGGAATGATCATATAAAATTAATTGTTGGTAAGGCGGGTACCAGGTTGAGATTCATTGGGAGAGTCCTTAGAAAATGTAGTCCATAAACAAAGGAGGTGGCTTACAAAACACTCGTTCGACCTATACTTGAGTATTGCTCATCAGTGTAGGATCCGTACCAGATCGGGGTGACGGAGGAGATAGAGAAGATCCAAAGAAGAGCGGCGCGTTTTGTCACAGGGTTATTTGGTAACCGTGATAGCGTTATGGAGATGTTTAGCAAACTCAAGTGGCAGACTATGCAAGAGAGGCGCTCTGCATCGCGGTGTAGCTTGCTCGCCAGGTTTCGAGAGGGTGCGTTTCTGGATGAGGTATCGAATATATTGCTTCCCCTTACTTATATCTCCCGAGGAGATCACGAATGTAAAATTAGAGAGATTCGAGCGCGCACGGAGGCTTTCCGACAGTCTTTCTTCCCGCGAACTATACGCGACTGGAACAGAAAAGGGAGATAATGACAGTGGGGACATAAAGTGCCCTCCACCACACACCGTTGGGTGGCTTGCGGAGTATAAATGTAGATGTAGATGTATAGGAAGACAATATGCAACCTCGGCATCAGTTTTCAGCGAGACGTATCAGCTGGATTGTCGTGAATATGTCGGACAGAGGGATCGCCGAAAATGTTGATTTAGGATCCGACAGCAAATCCGAGGAAATGTTAACGAGGATGCCGTAATTTGTTAAAAATTTTAGAGCAGTAGGGAGGTTGCAGACTGACTGCAGATGGCAAATGTAAACAGACCATACTGTGATGGGGAGCGCCCGGTCGGCCTGACCCGCCAGGCTGCGCGGCCCGGTGCCGGCCCAGCGCGTCCTTGACCGTGAGCTAGCAGCTCTCCGCCGCGCCGCAGGAAGCGACGCGGACCGCGCAGCGCCGCTCGCCTGTTTCTTCACGAGAGCGCTCATACGCTTCCTGTTTCCCCTGTGCACTTTGCGCCATCTCGCATTGGCCGTAGGTGCAGAGTATCTTCCATCATCCGCAACTCTGTCACGCGTGAGACTTCGTGAGGACCGTAATAAATATATCGCACCAAAGCTATTAGGCTGGTGCATAAGTCCGTTGTGATTTTGTTTTGCATGTTTGTTCTCCGGTTTGTTTATCGATTTTCATTTTTGGTTTGCAGTTCACTGTTGCTATTTGAATTTATATATTGTCACTTAGAGATAATGAGTGGAGCTGTAGACGATAGAAAATGGTGTGCCTAGAGGAGAAATCCGAACATTTCCGACATAATATTCTGTTTGCGTTCAATATAGAACTGACAGCAGTGAAAGCAGCCAGGTACAATTGCGCCGCGTACAGGGATAATGCCATTGAACAGAGCACGGCAAGGAAATGGCTTTCTCGTTTTAAGGAGGATGATTTTGACATCGGTGACTCTCCACGTTCAGGAAGACCACAGTTTAAACGCATTAATCCACAATGAGTCTCGTCAGTGTACAAGACAACTGGCAAATGCAATGAACTATGATCATTCCGACATTTGGGTGCAACTGGGAAGTTTCAAAAATCGGGTGTATAGCTACCGCATGCTCGAAGCCTAAATGCAAAAATGAGTGGATGGCCATACGTGCATATCTGCTTACTCGTCATCGGTTGGCTCGTGAGCAACACCGACCGTTCCCACCCTGGTGACGATAAATGGCGTCTTTATGCTAACACATGGAAATGAAAGGAACAGTTGAGCCCAAACAAAGCAGCAACTCCCCGTACAAAGAACTACGCGGAATCATAAAAGTTAAGTTATGCAATCTGGTGGAACAACGACGGTGTGCTGTACTAGGAATTGCTCCCCCGAGACGTAACCATCACGGATGACATTTATTGTCAACAACTGAGAAGTCTTGCAGACAAAGTCCAAGGACAGCGACCGGGAAGACTGCGTGAAGAGATGGTACTGTACGATGACGCCCGTCAGCATTCTGCTAGACTGACAAAAAACGCTATACGGGAATTGGGTTCTGAAGTCATTCCGCACCCACCTTATTCACCAGATCTTGCACCCGCAGATTTTCATCTTCTCCGCTCTCTTACGAACGACTTTCAGGCAACTTCCTTTCAGGATGAAAATGCTCTCCGAACATGGCTCGACCAGTTCTTCGCCTCAAAAACACATAATTTTTACAGTCATGGAATCGAAAAGTTACCTCAGCTTTTTCAGATTGTTGTAAATAGTAAAGGAGAATATATTAGTGATGACTAAAGTCTCTGTTAGGTGTATCTGTTGTGTTTACTAAGCTTATGGAAAAATGCTATGAACTTATGCACTAACCCAATACTAGTCAACCCACTGGATGTCGCAAACACGCTTGAGTGAAAGCTGATATCTTTCTGCGGAGTCTGTTCCTACTCTAGCGATATTTATTATTTGTTTTCGAGTGCTTGTACAGAGTATAATCGCCTGGATACCCGTGCGTATTAAGGAGCCGCTTCCGTTCAAATGGTTCAAATGGCTCTGAACACTATGGGACTTAACATCTATGGTCATCAGTCCCATAGAACTTAGAACTACTTAAACCTAACTAACCTAAGGACATCACACAATACCCAGTCATCACGAGGCAGAGAAAATCCCTGACCCCGCCGGGAATCGAACCCGGGAACCCGGGCGCGGGAAGCGAGAACGCTACCGCACGACCACGAGCTGCGGACGCCGCTTCCGTGACAGGGACGTGCGCCGACCCTCGGATCGAATACTCCCGCCGGATTAACGAAGAGGGCGAGTGTGCCGGTTAGCCTGCACGCGGTTTTTAGGCGGTTTACCACATCCCGCTAGGTGAATACAGGACTGTTGCCCAAGTCTAGCCTCAGTTACACGATTCGCCAACATTTAGAAAACTTTCACTCACTTTCACATGAGTAACACTATATGCAGATAGTTGGGGTATATGTATTCCACTGCGAGGGAGAGAGGGGCGGGGGCCGTAAGGAATGGAATCTGACCACCCCCTAAACTAACCATGTGAAATTCGTTAATAACCACGTCTACACTGCGCTGATATGGGGCAACGGTACAAGAAAACGAAGAAGAAGTTCTTGTGGAGAGTATATTAACATCTGCGCCCTTTTCACTTTGTTATGTCGTAAATAAGTTTTGTTCCGAGTGATCTCGTTCACATGTCTTTCTTGTCATTTCTTGCAATATATCGGGTATTTTTTTTTCATCTGCAGTTCTTCCTAGTGCCTTATGCGGCTGTGCAATTCAGCCAGCTGTTGTTTCACACCGAGCCTTCAGGGTACTAATTTTGCCGAAGTGGCATAGAGACATTCGTGGACTGTTTTCCGCTGAAAATGTTAAGCTTGAGCGCAGTTTCTATTCTACTTTGTGCAGTTGTGACGAAGTTAGTGACGTTAAGATGTGACTGAAACAGTCTAGAATACGTTTACAATACGCGAAAAGTCGTGAGGAAGCAATGCCAGTATGAAGTTCACGGTAAGCGTCACGGAAGAAACTGCGTGAAAACAAAGCATGCGTCATCTCTTTACCTTCTGTGTGATCTTCTGCAGTCCCTTCGATTATCAGACCGAGTGGGGTGGCGCAGTTGCGAGCACAAGGGAGTCGCATTCTGGAGGGCAAAGGTTCAAATCTCCGTCCGGCCATCCTGACTAAGTTTTTCCGTAATTCACTTTAATCGCTCCTGGAAAATGCCGGGATGGTTCCTTTGAAAGAGAACGGCCGATTTCCTTTCCGTTCCTTGAAACATTCTCAACTTGAAACTTCCTGGCAGATTAAAACTGTGGGCCCGACCGAGACTCGAACTCGGGACCTTTGCCTTTCGCGGGCAACTGCTCTACCATCTGAGCTACCGAAGCACGACTCACGTCCGGTACTCACAGCTTTATTTCTGCCAGTATCTCGTCTCCTACCTTCCAAACTTTACAGAAGCTCTTCTGCGAACCTTGTTTTAATCTGCCAGGAAGTTTCATATCAACGCACACTCCGCTGCAGAGTGAAAATCTCATTCTGGAAACATCCCCCGGCTGTGGCTAAGCCATGTCTCCGCTATATCCTTTCTTTCAGGAGTGCTAGTTCTGCAAGGTTCGCAGAAGAGCTTCTGTAAAGTTTGGAAGGTAGGAGACGAGATACTGGCAGAAGTAAAGCTGTGAGTACCGTGCGTGAGTCGTGCTTCGGTAGCTCAGATGATAGAGCACTTGCACGCGAAAGGCAAAGGTCCCGAGTTCGAGTCTCGGTCGGGCACACAGTTTTAATCTGCCAGGAAGTTTCATATCAGCGCACACTCCGCTGCAGAGTGAAAATCTCATTCTGGATTCTCAACTTGTTCTCCGTCTCTTATGACATCGATGTTGACGGGACGTTAGGCCCTAATCTTCCTTCCTCCTTCGGCTAAAACAGACATCACACACATCCATGCCCGAGGCAGGATTCGAACCTGCGACCGTAGCAGTCTACTGCGAGCAGCGGAATGGTCCGGTATGCATGTCGGGAACAAGCTGAGATGGTGTTTGTGTACGGCTAAGAAGATGGAAACAGTCGAGAGGCAGCATGGCTATACCAAAACAAATACCCGGACACCAACAACATCAAACAACATTTCAAGCCCTTTTTCAGCGTTTGTGTGATCATAGGCCTTTCAGACAGACGAACGTGCAGAGACGCGGCTGACATGTGTACATCAGAGTCGAGGGAATGTATCGTACAGGATACTGAAACGAACCCAAGTACAAGCTCCAGACAAGTGGCCCACCAACATGGTGCGAGCCAAAGTAAGATTATATGTAAGTTGCATGACAACTGCTACTATTCCTATCACATGCAATCCTATGGAGACCGCTTTGGACATCTGTTGTGACGGGCGTTCCGGGACGATTTGTTGTCGTCGTACGCACAACGCCCATTTCCGGACACATGTTCATAGTACCTTTTTTTCTATATTTCCAATTAGGCAGTTTGGCAGTTTCATTAATGATTACGCTGTAGGTGAGCTTATGGACGGCACACCGCTCTGTCTGCAGCTCATGGTCTAGTGTCTAGCGTTGCTGCTTCTGGTTCACGGGGTCCTAGGTTCGATTCCCGGCCGGGTCGGGGATTTTCTCCACTCGAGGAGTGGTTGTTTGTGTCTTCCGCATAATTTCATCATCATTCGTGAAAGTGGCGAGTCTCGACTGAGTAAATATTTGGAATTTGTACGGACACTGATAACCGCGCAGTTGAGCGCCCGCAAACCAAATATCATCCTCAGCACACCGCCCTCCCGGCCGTCGTACATTTTCGTGACCGGAGCCGCTACTTTTCAGTCAAGTAGCTTTCCGATTGGCCTCACGAGGGCTTAATGCACCCCACTACAGAGCTTGGCAGAACCGGACGGTCACCCATCCAAGCGCTAGGCAAACCCGACAGCGCTTAACTTCGGTGACCTGACGATGTTACCACTACAGAAAGACCATTGGAATTAAGCGTATATAGTAACGAGATTATGAAATAACTGCAAGGGACACTTTAAAAAATGGAATAATCTGCATTTTTCAAGACAATGGGCGTACTAACTGCTGTAGAAGACGAAAATATTCAAACGATAAGCTGAAATCTCAGATAATGTAGAAAGAAATGCAATACGTTTAACGATTTAATCTTGAAATTAGGAATGAAAGCTTCTCCTGCAATTTTGAGCCGCCTCTCGCTGCAAGAAGGTGAGTACAGTCTTCAGAACAACGTGTATAGCGTCCAGTAGATTGCAGCTCCGTTTCCGAGTATGGCCAGGGTCGGCACCTGCCAAGATTTCGCGCTGGCATTGAAGGCGCGCCACGGCGCCGCTGATACTCTATACTTAGCAGGGATTCTCCTTCCCCTCTCGTAACAAGGCTGCGGCAGCCGTCTCTCTCTCGACCAAGTACGACGGGCTCCTGTTGCCATCTTGTCTTCTGCCTACCAATTCTTTTTGTTCGCGTTGCTGTTGCTGCAGAATGATGCTTCTTTGTGTTACATAACGAGAAATACCAACACTTGTGGTACAGTCTCTTTTAAAAATATTGGATAAAAATCACTAGGAGACGAGAGACTCTTCGTGTTTGGAGGGTCTACTTCCTTCTTGGAATGCCATGTAGCACTTGTGGTTGCGTGAACTTCCAAGAATAAGTTAGCCTTGACCGCACGTACGCTACGTAGCCGAACAGAAACCTCAGAGCTTATGATGTAAGGAAAAAAAGTTTTCTAGTATTCAGCGAGTAGCTTTCAGAGGCTTACTTTGCGTTGCTCATAGTTTTAGAAGTTTTCTTTTTTCCTTGTAGGGACATTCCTTACGTTAACGAAATAGCTTCCATCCGCCTACGTTACTCTCAACGACTGTGTGTGCCTGCCGGGGGTGGCCTGGCGGTTCTAGGCGCTTCAGTCTGGAACCGCGCGACTGCTACGGTCGCAGGTTCGAGTCCTGCCTCGGGCCTGATGTGTGTGATGTCCTTAGGTTAGTTAGGTTTAAGTAGTTCTAAGTTCTAGGGGACTGATGACCTCATAAGTTAAGTCCCATAGTGCTCAGAGCCATTTGAACCATTTTTTGTCTCTGTGTACGTCGAAAGCGGAATTCTTACGTTACTAGCCATTTTTGAACATAATAGGACAAAACTGTCTAATCCTATGACAGAATTTATGCTGCTGAGGAGACTATAAATTGATGTTGAATGGAGAGTGGACGGAGATATGTGTGAGTAGCTAGAAGCTGGTTTCAGTTACAGAGGAACGGAGAAGAAGAGCGGACTATAAATATCGATCCAAAGCAAATGACTACTGAAATGTGATTTTGCTTTTGGACATGTCTTCATGCCTCGAAGTTCGGAAAAATCTAGACGTTGTGAGATGTATGGGCTGAAGCGTGTCAGCAGAGGTGAAATTATCCATGTATAAAAATCTCTTGCAAACGGCTTAGAAAGGCAATACCTGTGGACTGAGAATGTCGAGCGGCTTACAGCTTGTGGCTGCAAATCCGCTTCTTGAGAAACATCCCGTTCAGTTTGCAGGTGACACACAGCGTTAGGTGCGTCGTAGACATCAAGAAACCTTAAAAATTAGTAGCCTTTGAGTGGCTGTATGGATGAGTCTCTCAATTTGAGAAGGCTTTTAGTTACGAGAAAATCGACTCTGATCCAAGTTTCCACTTTCGGTCCCGCAACTACACTACCGGGCATCTGAGTTCTTCGTCTGACCTTAATGCTGAGGAGAATGGAAAACACTCCACTATTAGTTGCGTCGTAACGACTCCCTTGGTAACTACTAACAGCAAATACTTCCAGATGCCGATGTCAGCCACGTGTCCGCCATTACATTTCATTGAAAGGTTAACAAAGTTACGTACAGTTTCTGTTTCTCATGCTCAATTTTTTCATGTGAATCTGTATAGACACTGAAATTACTTGTAATTTCATTCCAACGAGCTGCATGGTCACCGATGGTATCTGTTCTTTGGGACATGTCCGAAAGAAGATTCCATCTTCATATATATAAGTATAGATATTGATGCATTTTATAACCGCAAATTTATACATACCACGCCATATCAAACTGAACCTCTCTTTCGAAATGTCAGAGCTTCATTTTAAGATAAAGGTTATTTTACTCCTGTGATTTAGTAATTTAATCTGCTGTTTAATATATTATGCTATACCTGAAACAACAATAGAAATAAAAGTAACTTGTATCTGTTTCAGTGTTTCAGCGAGCATTTCATTCCCTCTTCCAGTTTGCAGCTAGCCCGTAAGAAAAGTAGACTGCACCGTAAAAGCATTTAACGGGAAACTTCTCACTATTGTGGGGTCAGTTATGTAAGGCGCTGCACATGAAGAAAACATTTAGAAACGCTAGTTCTTCCTCCTATCCAACCTACAATTTAGTGGCGTTCGGAAGGGAGTGATATCTGCTTAATGGAGACTTCAATGCTCAGTAGGAAAAGGAACCGTATATGTTACTGTGGGATGATCAACGTCTTGACATTGTGTAGAATTCAAGGTAAACAGTATTGTCAGGTAGTGGTAGTTGTGAGGTATGTAAAATGCTTAAATACACTTCTTGAATCAAAGGGTGCAAAATTCTTGGAATGCGCCACAACGTTCTCCCGGCGGACGTGTTTCTACAGATGTTAACTGCAGAAAAAATGTTCAAATGTGTGTGAAATCATACGGGACTTAACTGCTAAGGTCATCAGTCACACTACATAACCTAAATTATCCTAAGGACAAACACACACACCCTTGCCCGAGGGAGGACTCGAACCTCTGCCGGGACCAGCCGCACAGTCCATGACTGCAGCGCCTTAGACCGCTCGGCTAATCCCGCGCGGCGTTAACTGTAGAAAGAAATTGTTTTGGCTGAAGGAAATTGGAAGACAAGAGACAGAGAGTGGACTGGTGGTGCTTCATTATTTTTTGTCGCATCACGGCCGCCTCATTACAGTCGTACCAAAAGAGTCAGACAAGCCTCAAAATCGTTTCCCCAACGAGGGTGCGTTGTTTCTTACCCTGTTGCCGTCCTGCTCCGCTTACGTCGTATCTGTGAACATATATGTGTACCATGGCAACAAACTAAAAGAAGTACTATGCTGAGAGTCCTATTTACAGTCGAAATATGTTGCAGAAGTAAAATATTTTTAATTGAGCAGCAAAAATAAAAGAATCTTGAGCGTTTGCTTTATGAAAACAGTAGTACGAGAAGAATTTGGGATAGAGCCAAAGAGAAATGAATATTGAACGCGTGACGCCAGCATATTTGTCACATAATACACAATATCTTAGACAAGCCGTCGTATTTAAATCGAGTGCATCTTAGACAAACCGTCGTTTGGAAAGTGAGTGCTTTTACTTTGGTGGTTTGTGGCTGAGGCACTAGACAGTGCGAAAGTAGCACGCGTTACAGGTGCCGTTTCTGTGTGTCCTGGAGTTACCGCAGCCGCCCCCAGGGCGCTCGAGGGACGCTACCCGCGGGAGAGGCAATTAGCACGCTGTTTCCGTACTGCTGAACGGGCCAAACTGGAGAGCTCCGTGGGCTACGTTTAGCACCGGCCCGAATACTGACTCGTTTAATGGTCCCGCTCTTCTCGTTTCTTTTTACGAATGGGTTGGAGTTGTCGTTTTTTGCAGGTGTGAGGCTCTACGTTTGCGAAACCGGCTTCGACACAGTTTGCAGCTTCATTGCGAAACTCAGAGAAAAGAGGAAAGACGGAAGCAGCTATCTGCTTCTCCCGAAACTCCAAGCAAACAGAAGTTTTTTCTTCATTTTGTACTCTCATACCCACGTGAAGCTTTGAGGTTAGAACAATTAAAAGCCATAGTGGCTCTTATTCGAATGTTTGTTAAAAATTCATTAACAGATTTTTCAGGGACCGCTCCCATTCTCAATTCTTTGTTAACTATTTCTACTGCATAATGTTTCGACACGTAACACACTCAGGCGAAAATGTAAGCTCAAAAATACAGAGTGTATCAAAAAGAACCATCCGATTTAAAAAAATCATAACAATTATGTTACTTGTGATACGTGCGTGAACAACGTACTGTTAGAGAGAGAAAACTCTCAAGTTTTACGTCGTTTCCGCTAGGTAGCAGCAGTGTGCGCTAACTTCAGTTCTAGTAAAAATGGTGTCGGGACAACAGAAATCGTTTTGTGTTCTATGTTTTGTGCAGTGCGGATCAGTAGTAATAGTTCAGCGTGACTTTCGTACTAGGTATGGCGTGGATCCTCCTACAGCACAGAGAATTAGATGATGGCATGAACAATTCGGAGAAACAAGTTGTTTGTGTAAAGGCAAATCGCCGGGCCATCCCTGACGTCGAACGCATCCGCCATAGTTTCACAAGGAGTCCGCAGAAATCCGTTCGCCGTGCAGCTCGACAGCGCAACATGCCCCTGATGTCCGTCTGGCGTGTGTTGCGACGACGTTTACGCATGAAACCATACAAAATTCAGCTACTCTCACAACAACGTGTGGAGTTCTGTAATTTCGTTCTTGGCAAGATGGAGGGCGATAGTTTTCTTCCATACTTAGTGTTTACTGATGAGGCTTTTTTTATTTTGTTTTGCTTTTGCTACTGCCTTTATCCCGCATTGTGCGCAGGGTTAAGGACGGATTTGGCATGGTTAAGTTTAGGGGGTGGCCGGGTGCCCTTCCTGCCGCCACCCCATACGCCCCAGGACGGAATTTGTGCACCCTAGCTGTCTGCATCTAGTGCAAATCGTGAAATAGTGTGAATGTGTTTCAAATGCATGCGAGTCGTGTAACTGAGGCGGGTCGTGGGGACCAGCCCGGTATTCACCTAGTAGGATGTGGAAAACCCCCTAAAACCACATCCAGGCTGGCCGGCACACCGGCCGTTGTCGTTAATCCGCCGGGCGGGTTCGAACCGGGGCCGGCGCGCCTACCCGAGTCCAGGAAGCTCGGCTATCCTGGCGGGTGTTTACTACCGAGGCAACATTCCATTTAAATGAAAAGGTGAAATCACCATAATGTGAGAACACGGGGATACGGAACAACCAAATGAAGTTATACAACATGAGAGGAACTCTCCAAAATTTAATGTGTTATGCGCAGTTTCACGAGGAAAGGTGTATGGTCCACTTTCCACTGTTACAGCAAGCACGTATGTCGATGTGCTTGAGAACTTTCTTTTCCCATAGTTGGAGACTGATTCGAATGACTTCATTTACCAACGGAATGGGGCACCGCTACACTAGCATCTGGAAGTGCGGGAACTTTTAAATCAAAGGATTGCTGAATTATGGATCGGTCGCACCGGACCAAATGGTTCAGCCTTACATTACTGGCCTCCAAGGTCACCAGACCTGACTGTATGTGATTATTTCTTGTGGGGTCTTATAACAGACTCTGTTTGTGTACCTCTGATACCAACAACAATGAATGAACTGATGGTTGGTTGGTTTGGGGAAGGAGACCAGACAGCGTGGTCATCGGTCTCATCGGATTAGGGAAGGATTGGGAAGGAAGTCGGCCGTGCCCTTTCAGAGGAACCATCCCGGCATTTGCCTGGAGTGATTGAGGGAAATCACGGAAAACCTAAATCAGGATGGTCGGACGCGGGATTGAACCGTCGTCCTCCCGAATGCGAGTCCAGTGTCTAACCACTGCGCGAATGAACTGAGACATCGCATAACAGCAGTTGTGGAAGCTGTAACTCAAGACATGCTCACTGCAGTGTGGGAACAATTTGAATACAGCGCTGACATATGCCGTGCATCTCAAGGAGGTATATTGAACACCTATGAAAAAGCATGGGAAAAAAAAAACTTTTTGGTTTCCCGTTCATCAAAAAACAATATTAATTGCGTATCGGATGATTCTTTTTGATACGCTCTGTACTGTTTAACATAAATTCATTTTGTCTTAAAGTAACTGTATTCTGTCTTGTCATGTACTGTAGCTGCCTGCCTACTTTAACCCTGTGCTGCACATGTCCGCTACATTGGCCAGGTGTTAATGTCACTCCTTTGGCGATTTAAATCGGTCCTCAGGCTATAAATGCACGCAGTCCGCTGCAGTGGCCACTCCCTACTGCTGCTGAGCCCTTCGTGCATTTTCAGCCTCAGAAACGATTGAAAACTCCAAAGAAGTTACTATTAACAGCTGCCCACTGCAGTGGACACGTGCACCACAGGAATGAGAACTATGTGTATTTACGTTAAATGTTTTTGTGTATACATTATTATTGGCTGATGATCATATTATACCTCGAAACATGTTGGAATATTAAATAGGAGCCGAACAAAAAATTGTAACTGGTAGCAGTTTTCTTAAAAGCCTGGGCTGTTAGTTTTAGTATGAGATGTATTTCGCGTACGCCTTTCTGCGACAACTTCCAGTCCTGTGATGCCTAGGATAAAACAGTTTCTGTTGTCTTACTACAAGAAATATGGGAGAAATCTTAATATTTCAGCTCTTTACTCAATTATATTCGTTTTTTTACAGTGGGAACATTTGCTTGGTTACAACGGCTTTAATTTTATTATTGTTATGTTCTTTGAGAACTTTAAGGCGCAGTATGTTACTTGTTCCGCTTTCCTGTACTTGAGACGAGCTTGGCACTTAGTATCGCCAAAGGACTACGATTAAACTAAATTCTGAAATGAGCAGTATTCACTGTTTATACAAAATTACAAAACTGTAAATTCAGTGTTACACCATAGAGCAAACAGAAATGACACCAACGCAGTGTTGAGATTAGTTTCTTACAAAGTGATTTGCTTTCACAATCTATTCATGACATTGTCTTAAATTTGTGCGGGAGACTATCACCAGAAACACGATCTAGAATCTGGTTTAGGCCTAGACTGGACAAATCTTAACACCCAGGAATGCCGTAACATGATAATTAAAGTTCCCCGGTATGCAGCGAAAAACTAAAACTTTTTATGGGCTAGCGAAATTCTTGCCTCTCAATATTTATCGTATTTACGGTTTTTGCTGTGATGCAAAGCAGAGGGAAAATAATTTAAACAGAGCAGAACCCCTTGCATTAAGTGGACTTGAAAACAACATAATCTTATATCTGACTTGATGTTTAATACGAAATAGTAACCAACATTTTAACAATCAGCTCAACAAAACTGCAGCAACATAAAAAGCTTTGTATTTTTAAATTTTAATGTGTAGCACAGTCTCTCTTAACTAGAGTGCTCTTTCTGTAAAGGGCCAGTGAGGCAGCGTGCGTAACCTGGAGTCCTTACACGCTTCGCTCACGATAGTTGCCACTGCCATGTTCGGATTCCTCCTTGACCGAGAAAAAAGCCTGACTCACAGATACAACGCAATCGTAACCGCCCGCGTTCCTCCTGAGATTTTATCTTGACATACATATTATGTTACAAGAGCACTTGTTTTAATACACCAAATGTCAATAATACTGACGTGGAACTTACGTCCTTGAAGTGCTATAATTAAGGGGGTCCCATGAGAAAATAAACTGGTCATACAAGTATAGGCCTATGTAACTTCTATTGTTTGAAGAGATAATTCAACTCAAGTTTGCACAAGTTGTCATCATGTTATTGGCGTCAATATGGACTGTTTCCAACTTTTTGTGAAATAATTCGATCCGAAAGTTGCTGGATACTTTTAGAAAACATACTACGAACATCATATGAGGAATATTTTCTCAGACGTTACTTTACTTACTTTCGAAATGTGATGGGTCATTCTTAGTAATTAGACATACAAATGCATGCACCAGTTTTTCAGTATCAGTCTTAGAACTTTCGCAAATATTTTTGAAATTTACGTGTATGATACATAGAAATTATTATTTCACAAAAATTTAAATAAATTTGACAGGTACGTACTCTGAAAAAGTTTCTACTACAGGAAGTTGTGTTATGGTATGTACAAATTCTATAGCAAATTTCCTGTTTTGATCTGTATACGGCCCAGCAGAAAATGGAGGAGGAGGAGGAGATTAATGTTTAAACGTTCCGTCGACAACGAGGTTATTAGAGACGGAGCATAAGCTCGGATTGGGGAAGGATGGGGAAGTAAATCGACCGTACCCTTGCACAGAAACCATCTCGGGATTTGTCTGAAGCGATTTAGGGGAATAACAGAAAACCTAAACCGGGATGGCCGGACTTGAGTTTGAATCGTCGTCCTCCCATATGCGAATCAGCAGAAAATGTTTTTTATACAATGTAAGTGAAAATTCCTGGAAATACGGATAAAATATATCTTGTTAGCATTTATGCCAGAAAAAAGTACCTTAATGCTGGTCATAACCTTGCATTTGGTATTTTCGGTCTTCATGTAGCTCTTTTCTTCTAGTCTGATCCTTCTGCAGCGCCCTTTTTGAAACATTCATCACTGACATTTCAGAAATAGTAATAAGCACTTCATCAGTCTTCTTCAGTAGATTTTCAGTGAAGCAACCTGCATCAAAACCTAGTCCTATAACAGTCCTGGATCTTCGAGTGTCCCCATCTTTGGACACCAGACAAGCATCATACAGGGAAATAAATGAGCAAATTGTTGTCTTTGGGCGTCTCTTCTAAATGAGATCGTTCAAGCTTTCGCTCAGGTTTTGTGTTACACCATGTGTACATTTCTCTAATAAATCGTAATTAATCTCATCGTAAATGGGCTCCCAGCCTTATATACTTAGCACATGTCTTCTCTGATGGTAGGAAGTAATAAAATCTCCCAAACAAGGACAGAGTCGTGTAGAAAAGGAGCCGTGCCTCTGTGCATTGGTTGAATAAAGATGGATATTACATCATTTGTACTACGAATTAAACGCTGAAAATGAGAGACAATATTTCTAATACGATACAGAACTATCTGGTGCGAAAATTTTACATACATCCCCCTTAAGTAGCACTGTTGCAAACACTGATACCATGATATGTCAAACATCAGAAATTAGAGTTCTGACAGTAGCGAGGTGAACAGGGAAATGCGATGGAAAGGAATCAAAAATGCATCGCTGAACGTTTCATCCGGCAAATGACCTGAATAAATTTCTGTAAGCAATGACGATTTGAATCTGGCACGTTTGTTGATGAAACTCTTGTTGCTACTCACAGAAACAAAAGCGATTTTATTACCAAAGAGGACAACTTTCGACGCAACAGTCAGCATTTAAAAAAATGAAATAACGAAAACATGTATTTGAGGAAGGAAATGAGATTCATTATTTAGGTGTGGGAAAACAACTGATCACTCTCGTACCAAGTGGCATCCTTGGTTAGAATTTGGTGCCATTCCGCTTTGTTACTATCGCTGCAATTTGCTTCTGATTCAGAGCCACTGTGTTCAAATACAAGTAAGATTCGCTGTAAACATTTTTTGTGCATCATCTGCTTTGTATAAGCGACGCATACAGCGATTTACGAGATTTTAGTGTTGGATGATTTAGAGCGCTAAGAATTAGTGGATTTGTTGCTGATTACTGAAATGTTCTCTCGTTCCTCGATAAATATCTTGTTCTAATGTTTACGAAATCTCGTTAAGTATCAGTTTATGAATTTGATCCATGCCTCCCAAACGGGGAATGCCAGTACGTTCCCGGTTCTTACTTTGACCCAATCTCAAACCTCTAACTCGTGTTGTGGAGCGTCCCATACGACGTTTAATCAGAGCGTATGCAAGGATAGTAGGGTTTTCTGACAATGGCGGAGAGTTAAAATGTGTATAAAAGTATTAAGCTACATGTTTCGTGGAAGCAGATGTTATTGGCCATAATTTTTGGCGTAAAAAAGAAGCAAAGGCACAGTATGCGATTCATCGATACGGAGGTGATTAGCAGGAACATCAACACAATAGTGACGATTTAAGAAGGGGAAAATAAGCTGAAGAAATTAATTAAAATTTGTGTAAGGGGGGGCATTGGACTAGGATAGTCCATACACCTGTGTTACCTATACTGCTATGGTGGTCTAATGGCCAGCCCACCTGCCTAGTAAGCAATGAGACCTAGGTTCAAATCAGAGGATTCTCCGTAGGAGACAAAGCAATAGCATGTATAGCCTACGCTGACGACCTAGGTAACTTTATTAAAGATCAGGAAGATACTGGGCGAGTAGAAACTGTGCACATTCCAAAAAGCGTCAGGCGCCCAAACTAACCCCAGAAAAACAGTACTACTGCCGACAAGGAATCAACGACTCAAACCAGACGGGCAGTGGTACAAAATAGCAGACTGCTATAAAATTCTCGGAATATTTATACAGTCTTGCCCGCTTAGAATGGCCGCATACAACTGGAGAGACGTGTTACACACCATAAAAGGTCTCTCCAGACAGCACGCGAACCGTAAACTAACAATCCAACAGAAAATAGACCTCATAAACACGACGATCCTGTCGAAAGCATGGTACCTGGCGCAAATCCTAAGCATAACTACCGAAACTGCGCGAGCACTTACGAGCGCAGTGTACTACCTGCTGTGGCGTCGACATATATTCAAAGTGGCGCAAGCAACGTGGTCGCTGCCAACGAAAGAAGGGGGACTGGGTCTAGTTGATAAAAAGACCAAATGTGCAGCACTCCTATTAAAACGAACGCTCGCCATCCATGACAGAACCCCTCACAGCGTCACAGCCACAGCGATTGTAGGATGCAAGTTCCGATCAGAGGACGCGCCGGTCGACACGAGGCACATCCCCTTCAGGATGCGACACCTCAGATTGCACGACATCAACAAAAGCTACGCTCTGGACACCGTGGCGAACCCCGGCTACAGAACAGCAAAGAGAATATACTGGGCCCTCAGGGGGAAGCCGGCGAAAACAAAATTAAAAACAAACTTCCGCAGTACAATTGGAAACAAATATGGGACAATGTCTCGGAAGACGTATTGCCTAAAGATGCAAAGGAGACACGGTACAAATAGTAAACAGAACTGTAACAACCAACCAACGACTGGCATAGATAAAACTCGTCGCAAGTGACAAGTGGGACGTATGTGCTGTGACCGAGGCCCTCGAGCACCGTTTCACCTGCGGGAATGCCACCAACATATGGGAAGCATGCCAGCAGATGGTGGCCGACATCAACAGAACCGCCGGGAAGCATCACAGTGGAAGCAGTCACCACCCCAGACTGCAACCCATTTCCACGACCCAAGCGACTGGCGACTCTCTGGACCCTCGCCATGACGGCACACGCCATCGTAGCGAGGAGGCAGACCGACCAGCTGGCCTTCCTGATGGACCTCTGGGAGGAGAACAAGACGGCCCAGCAGTACAGGCGCTACCGCGAGAACTTCAAAACCTTCCTGCAGATTCCACTGCAGACGGCAATCGGAAGAGTCCTCCCCAGCCTGTGACCCTCAGCACCGCCACCAGCCACCCCACCACAGTCACCACAAGAAGAAAGTGTGCAGTGAAAGTGGATAAGTGCAACAGAAAAGATAAAGTGTTTCTCCTCTCGCCTCAAATAGTCAAGTATAGTATTATAAAGTGTTTCTTCTCTGCGAAATCAGTGCTAAAAAGTGCTCCCCACTAAACATCTGCCATTCTCACTTTCAAATCAGAGTGAAACCTACGTCCAATAGAGTTTTTTAGGCACCAGTGTTTCCTAAACGTGTGTTTGTTAAAAAAAAGCAACAGTCACTTCCTGTCACGCGGTGTTGCATAGCATCCAGGTATACTTCATTATTTGTACTATATTGTTTAAGATAAAAACATTACCTAGTGAAAAGTGCCTATTACTCATAATAATTGAATAGTTTCCCTTATTATGTGCGTTATAAAATTTATATTGTTTCTTCACATTCTCCTCACTTCTTCTCTTAAATAATATGACATTATTTTTATTTTTTCTTCAATTTACCTTTTAGTTTGTAGTATATACAAAAAATTTTTTTCCTCTTCTGTTCCATCCGTCATGCTGATGTTTTCTCACTGTCCCACCTAACAGTGCTGACTAAAGAAAGATATCAAACCAGCATGCACAATGTGCATGTGGCACCATACAGTGCATCACATACACAAATCTGAACTCATAATCAATGATGTGTTGACGCTAGACATAAATTATTATGCCTGTCCTGCAATGGTTTATCCACAAAGAAAACGACAAATGACTATGGAAACTGATCCGAGGATCAAGAATAAGAGAAAAATCAAAAAAGAAAAGAATGTACAAACGAAAAACTTTAAAAACGACAGTAATGTTAACCAACTGTAGGATATAATACCTTAATAGAAAGAAATGTTTAAAAATGTATAGTTGTTAATAATTTAAATAAATATATATGGTTACAAAAAAAGTCCTGGCCATGGCATAAATTTTATTTCATTTTTTCAGCTTCAATCATTATTTAACTTCCATCACTAAAAGCAAAATTATACATCTTTTGGGTGACACAATTTAGGGAAATTAGCGAAAAGGAATCATGCGCTAATCACTGCGCCGTCATATTCGACGCACATAAATGAAGAAAAAAGGGTGTTCGGTCATTATCTATTTACTCCACAGAAACAATGTTGCCGATTTCGTGAGTGTTATCCAACATCAGGTATAATTTCACAAAATTGATCATAGCAGGTATGGGGTCAAATTCTATTACCTCTGTCTTCACCTTTACGCTAATACTGGGTTTTTACCTCAACATTCTTACATCAATGGGGTGACAACATTGCACGTTAGTAATATAACATCTGCAGATCATTTACGAAGATTTACCTTTCGACTGTTGAGGGATATTAGCAGTAATTTACTTTTCTTTGTGTTCTTCGGAAGTTCTTGAACAGTTTTGACATTGTTAGTCAAGATACATTGGAAGCCCTATTTGTTTTCAAGTTTTTAACAGTGTTCAAATTCCCGACTTGGGAGAATTTGTAACTTTTTTCAGTTCAGTGGGATCTGATAATTTTAACTATCGGAAAGGAATCACAGTTTGTTTTTTCAGTAGCAATGAGTAACACCACGATTCGTTTCAGCAGCATACCGCCATCATGGAAGCCCTTTTGTGTGTAGCGTGACGACGATAGTGTGTTGAAACGCTTTTTTCTGATGTATCAAACCTAGCAAGAAGCAAGTCATAAAAACGTATAAGTTCCTTTACATCTACATCATCAATATCAACATACATACTCCGCAAGTCATCGTATGGTGCGTGGTAGACGGTATCCTGTACCACTATTGGTCATTTCCTTTACTGTTCTACTCGCAAACAGAGCGAGAGGAAAACGACTGTTTACATGCCTCCGTTCGAGCCCTAATTTTCCTAATCTTCGTGGTCCCTACACGAAATTTACGTTGGCGGCAGTAGAATCGTTCTGCAGTCAGCCTGAAAAATTCCTTCTATAAATTTTCTCAATAGTGTTCCTCGAAGAGAACGTCGCCTTCCGGCAGGGATTCCCATCTGAGTCCCCGAAGCATCTCCGTAATACTTGCTTGGTTTTCAAGCCCACAGGTAACAAAACTGGCACCCAGCCTCTGAACTGCTTCGATGTCTCCCTTTAATTCGACATGGTGCGGACCCCAAACACTCGAACAGCCGAGCAGTGGATCGCACTAGTGTCCTGTGTGCGTTCTCCTGTACTGATGAACCACGCTTTCCTAATATTCTCCCAATAAATCGAAATCGACGGTTCGTCTTCCCTACTACGATCCTAGCACGGTCATTCAATTTCATAGTGCTTTGCAACGTTAGACCTGGCACACTGCTAATGCTGTACTCTAATAATATGGGTGTATTTCCTACTAATCTGCTTTAACGTACGCTTTTCTACTTTTAGAGCTAGCTGCAATTCACCTCACCAACTAGAAATTTTGTCCAAGTCATCTAGTATCCTCCTACAGTCACTCAAGGACGAAACCTTTCCATAAACTACAGCGTCGTCAGCAAACAGCCGCAAACTCTGCGCCAGATCAATTATGTATATAGAGAATAAAAGTGGTTCTATCACACTTCCCCGATGCACTCCTGACTATACTCTTATCTCTGATGAACACTCGCCTTGAGGACAACGTTGTGGGTTCTATTACTTACCAAGTCCTCGAGTCATTGACGTACTTGGGACGCTATTTCGCACGCTCATACCTACGTTAACAACCTGCAGTGGCGCACCGTTTCAAAATTCTCCTAGAGGTCTAGGAGTATGGAATCTACCTATTGCCCTTCACCTATGGTTCACAGGATATCCTGTGATAGAAGAACAAGCTGACTTTCGCACGAGCGATGTTTTTTTAAAACCGTGCTGACCTGTGGACAGAAGCTTTTCCCTCTCAAGGAAATTCATTCTATTCAAACCGTGAATATGTTCAAGAATTCTGCAGCTAACCGATATGAAGGATACTGGACTGTAATCTTGCAGGTCCACTCTTGTACACTTCTTACATCCAGGAGTCACCTGCGCATTTTTCCAGTCGACTGGTGACAAATGCAAGCTAAGTAAGGGGCCAATGCTGTACTCTGTTAAATCGAATTGGAATTCCATCAGGACATGGCGACTTATTTGCTTTCAACTGCTGTACGGCCTTCGCGCAGTCATGGCGCAGGAAGTATACTAAAAATCAGGTTGTGGTCCTGGTGATTGGCGGACACTGCCACAGCTCCGCAGAGGGCGTAGCGAGAAGACTGGCAGTGCGGCCAGGAGCCGCACAGAGATCGTGGTGCTATGATAAACTGCCCTTCGCAAGTGGAGCCGGCTGCTGGCTGCAGCGCAGGTCAACCAGTCTGCGCGGAAACCGGTCGCCGCAAGACGCGTCACTACACAGGGGCGGCGACGGCGCATGCGCATGGCGGCGGCTGCCGGCGGAGTCAACAGGCCGCTGATTCCCAGGGAAAGGCGGCGGGCTGCATGTCTCGTTAGGGAGAAAGCCGGTAATAGCTTGCCCGCGTTTTTCGCTAAAGGAGAAACTGATAATTGTTGGTGCAGCTGACGAGGGATCCGTCAGTGTCATTCGACACGCTGTGCTTCGTGTAAAGCGACGCAATATGTCGATAAAAAAAGGCAGCGCTTACGAAATGGTAAGAAACAAAAAGTATTAAAAAATTGGCCAGGTGCGAGTAGGACATGGGCACAGAGGGTTCCGTAGAAACTTAATTAAGTGTAGAGACAATCCATCCATTCCGAGAATCTAAAATCTCGACGATCTTTGCCAGTTATGGACATTGATACTGGCAAAATATCGATCCCAGGGATTTCAAGACATTCGAGTCGGATAACAAATGACAAAAGAAATATTTTTCGAGTGATGTGATTGCAAATTAACGATTTTATGGTTTTCATTTTCATTTGCTTGTACTATTAAGCGTTTCTTCTTGTCAAATTTCACGATTCTACGTCGAGGGGAAGTACCCATTAGTTTTAATGGTCGAGTTTGCGAGAATCAAAATACGTGACTTAACTAGCCGTATCATTTGACTGTATTGACGCTTCACTTTCTTATATCTTTAAGGGTCGGTGGACCTAATATGAGACATAAATTACTTGGTAGTCTACCCGTTCCTGGAAAGAAGAGGTCTTATCAGACGGAGGACAGAGCGACAGTCTGATAACAAATGAGAAAAATATGTTTTTGGTGTTACACAATTCCATATTAACAATTTTCGAATTTTTTAATTTGGTTGAAGTGTGAAATCTTGCTTGTCGGAAAATTTCTAGATTCTCGGTCAACGGAAAGTACCCTGTAGGTTTTGACGAGTGAGCTTGCGACTGTCAAAATACGTGACGTAAATGGATGAATCTTTTGATTACATTGACTTGGAACCTTCACTTTCTTACACCGTCAGGCGACCTTAAACCTCAACATGTGACACAAATTTCAACTTGAGACGTCGGGAAGACAGACAGAGAGACGGACAGACAGACAACAAGTGATCCTGTAAGGGTTCTGTTTTTATCAACTGAGGTACGGAACCACAAAAATTACGGCAAAGATCACTACCGAGAACTCACGTTTTACACAAATTCCACGTATTTTTGAGGTAGGACGTACGGATACATGCCACAACCTTCCGTTTTGAATACGACTCTGATGTGTGTCTGTGTATCCATGTTTTAGTTCGGGACCCTGTTTCTGGTTTCTCCGTTAATTAAAGCCTTGCGTTGTTTATTTTATGGTTAGAATGTTTATAGTAACTTTCTTAGTTTTTTGTAAGGTCATAAAGGAAACACCAGTACATCTACGTCTGAAACGAAGTTGTTATCTTTATATTGTGTGCCCATGTGCTTGATTAACGCACCTGGAAAGTAAAAATGAAAGATTGTGGAATGAGACATAAATTACGGACAAATGTAGCTTTTCCTATTTATGTTCTCCTATTTATTTTAATTTTAATGGAAAAAATAGATATGTGAATTTAGTTCAACATGAGACGTTGCTTAAAAATTTTAAGTGTGACGTGGCTTCACGATTCGGCGCTGAAATTGTTGGAGAAAATTGTCTTCGACGATAGTCAATGCCACCAATGTATCGAAGAGAAAACTAAATTCTATTTACATTATATATTTGCTAAGAGATGTTAACAAGAGTTTTTTACACAGTGCAACTGTCGGGTACATTAAAAATTCTCATTTTGTTTTACAAAACTCGTCTCTCATTACGTTGTGGTAATTTAATATCGACAGAAAATCCAAGAAGTGAACAGATGTGTTCGAATTTGATACGGTCAACAGAAAAGGAGGAGGAACAGGGAGAAGAAAAAGATAATTATGTCGACACAAAAGGAGGCGGAAAAGAGCACTTTCAGGGTTATGAATTTGCATAGTACTTACACTTGCCATTTTCACAAAATTACGACTATACAGTTTAAGGGTCAGGCTTTTAGGTAAAAAAGGTTCAACAGTATTGTAATGAACAGGGAAGCTGTTGTTAAAGTGGCAAGCAATAAATAAAATGTTTTCTCCCCAACTACAACAATGCAATGTTCATATTAAGGTTATGCTTTCTAATACCCATACTCATTGATGTGTGAAATTAAAAATGAAGACTGAAGATACTTATCATACGATAAAAGGGAGGTTGCGAGCCCCGTAAACGACATAAACGCCTTGCCATTTTCGCAAAACTCGGAGGTCACCCCAGTACGTGTCATTGTGTCTTCGTTTGCGATGGCAGCTAACGAAATTACTGTGAACGAGAGTGTGTGATTCAGCAGGCAGTAGTCACGACTACAGCAAGACCGTGTCGGGATTAAGTAAAATATCTGCACGCTCGACGTCTTACCTTCACCTTTCAGGCAAAGTCCTCCATCGCTTCGTTCTGAGTAGTGCCACATATAATGAAGACATCGCGAGGCTTTCCTTGAGCTAGTTGAACGAGCAGCTCGCAGATATCAATCCAATTTCTTCAGCACTTTTGTGGCAACAGCGTGTTCTATTACAAACATAGCAAAACATTTACTCACAGATTTTCTTCTACTGTATACTTCTATAATCCGAATACAGAATGTATTTTTGTACCAGAAAACCAAACTACAGGCAAATCCATTTTCCAATATTGCAAACGTTGAGACAGAAATAATCGTAAGCCTCTGTGCAATACAGATCTATTGTTAAGTAAATTGTTCATCAGTTGAGGGATTGTTTTCCGCTAAAGACAGAAGACCACTGTTCGTGATGTCTGGCGCTTGGAAGAAATACTTGTCGCCCTCATTGACGTAGAGCGGCAGCAGTGTCTGCCGAGAATGCTACCACAAAGCTCTGCAAATGTGAACTGAAAATCTGGCACAGTGTAGGATTTAATCATCCCTGAGATCTTCCATAGCAACATGCTCTTAGCGGCCCTATTTAGGGAACACCATTATTTCTGTCCACTCAGCTACGCTACTCAACATAGCTCATTGTCTTTTTCTGCAAAACAGCGCACTTCCGTGTGTTCGTACGTGCACTACCTTCTTCCTACCACTCACACTATTTCTCAAGTCAGCAGGTTGGTATCTGCTCAGATTAAGAGTACGACACTTCTCTAAAAAGCATGTTCCTCAACGCATTAATCCGAACAGATAGTATCTTGCTGCTTTCCACTTGTTTTTGTTGTTTCCTTTTGTTTCTGTTGTACTTCTCCTCTGCCTGTCTGTCAAACAAAAACGCCTGTCGCATCGAAATCTTACCTCTGATACATCATTCTTTTGAATAATTTGTTGCCATTCTGAATTTCTTCCTGTCCTCCATGCATCTGTTCATTTTATGATACTGAATATACATAATCATATTGTATCCTACATCAACATACAATTTGGCCCAGTTGTCTAACCTGTGATTACTGCCACAACATGTTTCAGGACGACACTGTCCCATATAGCATTTTTAATAGCTTAAAATTTTTTTATGCCATAAAATGAGATAATGTTGTCCCGAAACATGTTGTCACAATAACCATACGTTTGACAACTGGGCGGAGTATCCTCAATATTGCTTGAATAACAGGTGTATGATTAATTTACATCAAATTATCCTATACCGACATCTTGACTGCTTCCACCATTGCCACATAGATGAATCCCTGATATTTCAGTATATGTATCTTCAACTATCCCATAATTTTATAGCAGTTGAAATGTATTACTGCACTAGCAACTCTTCGGTTCGTACTATTTCTAATTCTAATATGATCAGAATCTACCTCTAGAGTGTCCCTAAGGTTTGAGAAACTCGGTATAACAGAATAATTTGAACACTTCCAGTTTTTTTATTCTCTGTACTGTTTGTTTTCATATCAAACAGCGTAATTCAGCTGCCCCTACCACTGGGTTTCATGCAACCTGCAGTGCCTTCAAAACAATGTGCGAGATTTTCATACTCTCCCGTTTGCTATGTGCAAACTTTTAGTCCCACAGAATAAAGGGAAAGACCTCTTTGTAGGAAATTTAATGTAGTTAAATTTTGTATCAGAATACGTTTTCTCTAGAGGCCACGTTTTTCGTGTTATTCAAGAAAAATGCGTTTGTTGGGTACTTTTGTACGTTTTTCTTGAATAATTCGAAGACTACAGCCTCTACTGAAAACGTATCCCAATACAAAACTTAACTATATTAAAGTTTCTATGAAAAGTTCCTATTCATTTTCTTTCTGTAGCGAGCGAGAAAATAATAAGTGCATGCTATTTGAAAGCGTTGCAGGCTGCATAACACTCAGCGGTAGGGGCAAATGAATCAACTTATATAGGTGTTCAAATGGCTCTGAGCACTATGGGACTTAACATCTGTGGTCATCAGTCCCCTAGAACTTAGAACTAATTAAACCTAACTAACCTAAGGACATCACACACATCCATGCCCGAGGCAGGATTCGAACCTGCGACCGTAGCAGTATAGGTGTTCCTTCATTCTTCGTCCATGTGTACTTGAGGTTTGCCATCTTACCTTACATAGGGCGGAGGTTGTTTAGCGGTATGTTCTGAGTATTTGCTAAACGGGACCCGTGGTCCGCGATAGACGTGACAGAGAAGAAACCTGTAAAATGACATCACGGAAGCATACCAGACAAAACGCAGAGTAATGTGAGAACCCTCAGCAGCAAAAGTTCTGCGATGTGGTTGTCATCAACGCCTGGACAGCTCAAGAAAGCGTTATTGTGCCTGTCTTCCTTTGCATTCAGTGAAGTATCTTCAAGAGTAAACCCACCCACATCGCTGGGTATCACGGTTAACGCTGTCGGAAACACAAGCCCTCGGCAGAACCAAGTATATAAAGTGTATTACGTGCTGATGTTGCAAACCTATGTACCTGGAATACATGTACTGGCACTGTTGCTGCTAAGATTATAGGGCAGACAACTTTCAGGGATGATAGTATGGAACACAAAAAGAAAACGATGTGTAGTAAACATGTGCTCTAAAATACATACCTTAAAAGCTATGAGTACCTTTTCATCTCTGATACTGTGAAACATACCTCTTCTGCAGGAAGCTCTTTGGTTTCCATATTTTTGGAGGAGGTAATGTGGACCAAAAGAAGAAGGAAATGTCCAGCAAATATGGGCTCCAAAATACATACCTTAAGAGTTATGGGCAGATGTTCACTAGAAGAGATGTTTCACAGTAGCGAAGATGAACAAGCGTTCTTAGTTATGCTTGTTAGGGACCACGTTTACTATACATCTCTTTCTTGTTTTGGTCCGTACTATCACCTCTGAAAGTTATCTACCCTAAAATATTAGCACAAAAAGTAGCGGTACATGTATTTCACTGCCAGAAGTACCCGAACTATTTTCGCTTATAGGTTTCGACTCGGTCAGTTCCGAACAGGGGCCCTTACCTCAAATCGATGCATTTACCCTTCCCTATCATCTATGGAAGTTTTTAACATCATCACGAATCACCATGTGGGATTCGAACTTGATAGAGAAGAAGTAAAGTGAGCGTCACTGCTGTCAACAGCAAGTACCGGGAATGAATGAAACGAGTTTGTTTTTCACACAAGACCGTCGACGTTTGCACAGTTGTGGAACTACTTCACTTGTAAAACAGATTCAAAGATAAATAAGGGTAGGACATCAAACGAAATGTAATTGCTGTGTAACGAACTATCGTAGACCAGGGTCCTCAAATTAGAATAGGAAATATCCCTGAAAAACCTCCGAAATGTCATCGGTAAAATTGTCTTCACCCTGTATGTGCAGGAGAGATTAAGTATGAGTAGACTATCGAAAGAAAATGTTAAGACAGTTTTGTCTAGCTAAGTGGTCAAACGTCTTTCATCGAAACGAACTGCATACCCATTCAGTATTAGGGTAGGGACAGCTATAGCGACCATGGCTGGTGAAGTGACCACCTCGTTTTATTTAGGCATTAGACGCTATAAGAAAAGAAAAGTTGCAGTTTGCTACAGCAGCCAAGCTGTTCAGTATCTCAAGAAACACACTTAAAAGAAGAGTTGTTAAAAAAAGTGATGCTATTGAAGACCAGAAGATTCTTGGGAAGTCCGCTTGCCGGCCGGCCGCACACAGCTCAGACTCCTGCAATGTTGGAACGTGCGGACACACATTCGACGTGATCGACGGATAACAGTCAAACACCTACTATACAACTGACATTTCTGTTGGTAGTACTGACACATGCGTTCACCAGTTGGGGTATTTAAGGGTATGGACCCGCTCGATTCCCGGCCGCCTAACAAAAAGACTATAAAGGGCAACGAAGGACCACACACTATGTGATGAAAAGTATCCGGACACCTGGCTGAAAATGACTTACAAGTTCGTGGCGCCCTTCATCGATAATGTTGGAATTCAGGATGGTGTTGACCCACCCTTAGCCTTGATGACAGCTTCCACCCTCGCAGGCATACATTCAATCAGGTGCTGGAAGGTTTGTTGGGGAATGGCAGCCCATTATTCACGGAGTGCTGCATTGAGGAGAGATATCGATGTTTGTCAGTTCGGCCTGACACGAAGTCGGCATTCCAAAACATCGCAAAGGTGTTTTATAGGATTCAGGTCAGCACTCTGCGCAGGCCAGTTCATCACAGGGATGTTATTGTCGTGTAACCACTCCGCCATAGGCCGTGCATTATGAACAGGTGCTCGATTGTGTTGAAAGATGCAATCGCCATCTCTGAATTGCTCCTCAACAGTAGGAAGCAAAAAGATGCTTAAACATTAATGTAGGCCTGTGTTGTGATAGCGCAACGCAAAACAACAAGGGGTGAAGTCTCCTCCATGAAAAACACTACCACACCATAACACCACCGCCTCCGAATTTTGCTATTGGCACTACACACCCTGGCAGATGACGTTCACCGGGCATTCGCCATACGCACACCCTGCCATCGGATCACCACATTGTGTACCGCGATTCGTGACTCCACACAACATTTTTCCTCTGTTCAATCGTCCAATGTTTTCACACCTTACACCAAGCGAGGCGTCGCTTGGCATTTACCGGCGTGATGTGTGGCTCATGAGCAGCCGCTCGATCATGAAATCTAAGTTTTCTCACCTCTTGCCTAACAGTCGTAGTACCTGCAGTGGATCCTGATGCAGTTTGGAATTTCTGTGTAATGGTCTGGGTAGATGTCTGCCTATTACACATTACGACCCTCTTCAATTGTCGGCGGTCTCTGTCAGTTCAAATGGTTCAAATGGCTCTGAGCACTATGGGACTCAACTGCTGTGGTCATCAGTCCCCTAGAACTTAGAACTACTTAAACCTAACTAACCTAAGGACATCACACACATCCATGCCCGAGGCAGGATTCGAACCTGCGACCGTAGCAGTCGCACGGTTCCGGACTGCGCGCCTAGAACCGCGAGACCACCGCGGCCGGCTCTCTGTCAGTCAACAGACGTTGTCGGCCAGTACGCTTTTGTGCTGTACGTGGCCCTTCACGTTTCCACTTCACTATCACATCGGACACAGTGGACCTAGGGATGTTTAGGAGTGTGGAAATCTCGCGTACAGACGTATGGCGCAAGTGACACCCAATCACCTGACCACGATCGAAGTCCGTGAGTTCCGCGGATCGCCCCCTTCTGCTCTCTCACGATGTCTAATGACTACTGAAGTCCTCTGATATGCAGTACGTGGCAATAGGTGGAATCACAATGCACCCAATATGAAAAACGTATGTTTTTGGGGGTGTTCGGACACTTTTGATCACACAGCGTATGTGGGGAATCGCTTGCACTTTACGAGGCTGATCGTGACAATTTTTTGTCGAACGCCGTCACACGCTATGAAACATGGTTTCATAATTTCGAACCGGAAGTAAAGCGGCGACCATGATGTGGCGCCACACAGTTTCTCCTAGGAAGAAAAAGTTCAAAGCCGCATGCTTAGTCAGTAAAGTCGTGGAGACGCTCTTTTCGGAATTTGAAGGGGCTATTCTGTTTGATGTCCTCGCTCATGGTGCAATGATCAACTCTGAAGTGTATTGTGCTTACCTCAGGAAATCGAAAAAGTGAGTTCAGCGTGTTCGTCGCCACAAAAGAGCAAACTAACTTTTCCTTCTCCATGACAACGGACGACCTCACACATATCTGCGCACCTAAGGGGAACTCACAAAAGTTCATTGGACTGCTCTTTCCCATCCACCCTACAGCCCAGATCCTGCAACTTTCGATTTTCATCTGTTTTGTCCAATGAAGGATGCACTCTACAGGAAGCAGTACGTGGATGATGGGGAGGTTATTGGTTCAACAAGACGCTGGCTTCGGCGTCGACCGGTAGAGTGGTGCCATGCAGGCATGCAGGCTATCCCACAGAAATGCCGTCCCGTAGAAGTTTTTATAGTAGAATTATCAAACGCTTTTCAATCAGGCGTTCGTATGATAACCATCAGGCGTTGCATTCAACTGTGCCAAAAATACAATAGTCCGGTAGTTTTGCTAATGTATCTTGCATTGTGGCCTGGCCCTAAACGACAGTGCAAGTGATAGCTTTATCAACCTTTCCTTATTACCCACCAATTCGATTAGCTGCTTTGTTTATACACATGAGTTAGTCATCAATATTTCGTAGACCTTGTCCATGTGTGTTTATTTGGTGTCTGACTATGATATTTCTTCACCACAACGAACTACTGTTCAAATAGCGAGTCTTAGAAGGCACTGCCCGTTGATACCCCTTTTTTTCTTTTCTCACACGTTACAACAAACATGCCGTAGCACTGAACGGTGATTACGTTGAAAAATAGGGTTTTGCAGCCAAAAGAGTTGAGAATAATATGTTGTACTGGAATCCTGAATAAAAACAACCTGCCTTCAGAAAAAAATCGTTGCATTACTTACTGAACTTCCCTCGTAGTAATTTGTTTACGTCATTTGACATTTTAACTTGCTGAGCAGAATGATTTACCCACACCCATTCAACAAAGAGAAAAAGATAGCAGACAAGGATTCGGTAACACAGTTTAGAAAGAGACAGCCAAACATGATCCTTAGAAAACCATATTTCGCTTCATCTGAGTCTTATTTTTCCTTTCTCTGTCCTTGGCCACTGACCATTTTGTAGATTTTCACTTTTGACTTATCACGTTCACTTTTCTAGTACGAAAAATCATCTGAATAATAATATCATTGTTTTACGGTAGTTGAATGTATACAAGTTTATACAGAAATATGTTTATCTATGAGATGAAGTTAGAGTAAAAACATTATTTTCTTTAGTGTTGCCGGTTTGGCCAGCTTTGTAAATGTTCAAATGTGTGTGAAATCTTATGGGACTTAACTGCCAAGGTCATCAGTTCCGTAGCTTACACACTACCTAACCTAAATTACCCTAAGGACAAACGCACACGCCCATGCCCGAGGGAGGACTCGAACCTCCGCCGGTTGGTTGGTTGTTTTGGGGAAGGAGACCAGACAGCGTGGTCATCGGTCTCATCGGATTAGGGAAGGATGGGGAAGGAAGTCGGCCGTGCCCTTTCAGAGGAACCATCCCGGCATTTGCCTGGAGTGATTTAGGGAAATCACGGAAAACCTAAATCAGGATGGCCGGACGCGGGATTGAACCGTCGTCCTCCCGAATGCGAGTCCAGTGTCTAACCACTGCGCCACCTCGCTCGGTGAACCTCCGCCGGGACCAGCCGCATAGTCCATGACTGCAGCGCCTAAGATCGCTCGGCTAATCCCGCGCGGCGCCAGCTTTGTAGCAATGTCGTTTGAGTCTGCATGTATGCCTCATAGATGTTTGAGACTAGGAAAGGCTCTGAAATCACATATTTTCATTTGATTACCCAGCATTCCTCGAATTTAGTTAATCTTAACTCAAAAGAATGCTCCAATACAAGACTTTGTTTAGCAGAGCCGCATGATTTATAAAGCTCGAACTGTTTCGCATGAACTCTCTGGTGCTAGCTGCACCTTGTGCGGAAACTGGACGGCGTGGTCCGTCGAGATGAACGTGGACGCCGTCCTCTAGGCCGAAGGGCTCGCCCGGCTGGGCGTGGCTGGTCGGCTTTCTTTACGGCGGCCCGTCCCGCCCCACTCATTACGAGGACGATGGTCGTTAGGTGCCATAAAGCGGAATGAAATCCTTATTGAAACCATAAACTCCCGGCCCCCCGGTAAGTGGAGTGGCCAGCTGACAAACCCGCTAGGCTTCCCCGAGAAGCGGTTCTAGTTCTGCACACCGGATTTTCTTCTTAGCTGTGGTCATGGAAGGCACCCGACTGTCAGTTGTTGTGATAATGGTCCGTGCCAAAATGTTCACTTTCTGGTCCATCAGTTGTTCTGGTGAAGGAACCTACTTCAAAAAAGGCCCGCAGAAAATTTTTGTAGCTTCTTATTTTGCTTCTCAATTCAGTCTTTACTAAAATCATTGTGCCTTTAAATGCGACCTTCGTAATGTTATTTCTGCAACTTACAGATGATTGAGCGCTACACTTTTGATTTTACATACTATTTCCCTCAAATTTTGATCTGTCTTGTTCATATTTCTCCTCAGAAAATTCACTTTTTCCTACTGAAACCAGATTTGGTCTTTCCTCAAAGAACACATCTGTGGAACACTTTATCATTTTTTTATCCAATGCTACAGATAAGGGTGATGTATTGCTAATATCACATTCAAAGGACCCCAGAATCTTTCTCATTATATCCAATTATATAACAAGCCGAGCAAATCACTGCTTGCTACTGAATCATTTTTTATGCTATACTTTCTGGACATCCAGTAAGTGCGATATTTAGAGAGTAACAGTCTTTAGTGTTCTAGCACGTGTGTTGCTGGAAATGATCTGGTGCATCTTTTATGATATGTCCTCTCTCCTGTGTTCAATTATGATAAGTTCTCATGTAAAAGGTAGGTAAGTTATGATAAGTGTCTACATCGAGGCCATTAGACTTAGAGCATTAGATCCTTTGCATAAGTATGACGTTAGCACATGGCAGCGAGTTTCGTTTAGGAACTGTCTTGGATTTGCTGATACACTATATGCGAAAAAAAGGAGCCATCCGAAAAGGACGGAAATCGGCAAATGCGATGTACAGACGAACAAATGATTACAATTTCAGAAAAAAAACGGGATGATTTCTTCAAAAGAAAGAGCTTCACAAATTCATCAAGTCAATAGTGCACTGGTCCACCACTGATCCTTGTGCAAGCTGTTACTCCATTGGCACTGATTGGCAGAGTTGTTGGATGTTTGACTGAGGAATATCGTGCCTAATTCTGTCAAACTGGCTCGTCGGATCGTCAAAATTACGATACTGTTGGAGGTCCATGCCAATGATGCCCCAAACCTTCTCAATTGGGGAGAGTTTCTATTCTAATGCTTATGTTCGTGCTGGTCAAACTCTACCTTGGCCAGTGATGTCGCCGTATCTCTCCCATTGAGAAAATTTTTAGCATTACGGACTGGGCTCTCCAACTAGTGGGGGATTTTGAGGATCGAATGCGCCATTTGGACAGAATATGGCACGACTTCCTCTCGGGAGGACATCCAACAACTCGATCACTCAATGCCAAACCTAATAACTCATAGCGTAAGAGTCAGAGGTGGACCAACACGTTATTGACTTGAGGAATTTATGAAGCTCTTTCTCTTGAATAAATAATCCACATTTTCTGAAATTGTTATCATTTGTTTGTCTGTACATGTTCATCACATCTCCCGACTTCCGTCCCATTTGGATAATTCCTTCGTGGTGAGTCGTTTTTTGTCTCAGAGTGCAATTATTTCAGTAAACAACATAAAAGCCAAATCTGTTTGGCCGGATCTGTACTAAAACTGTGCTTTTTAACCATCGCTCCATTTCGCACATAGAAAGAAACTGAGTTTCATTCTTCAGATGAGAGATTAACAATGTATATAGACACGTGCGTGCAAAGAATCTCAAGCAAGCTACCATCTCATGAGTAGGGAATGAAAGATGTTCTTTAAGGATCTATTTCTATCGTCAAGCAAACCTTTACGTCGATTACAAAACAGCATAGAATTCTAAGAGTAATTACCCTCATGTTTGTTGTAACGTGTGAGAAAAGAAAAAAAGGGGTTTCAACGGGCAGAGCCTTCTAAGACTCGCTATTTGAACAGTAGTTCGTTGTGGTGAAGAAATATCATAGTCAGACACCAAATAAACACACATGGACAAGGTCTACGAAAGATTGATGACTAACTCATGTGTATAAACAAAGCAGCTAATCGAATTGGTAGGTAATAAGGGAAAGGTTGATAAAGCTATCACTTGCACTGTCGTTTAGGGCCAGGCCACAATGCAAGATACATTAGCAAAACTACCGGACTACTGTATTTTTGGCACAGTTGAATTCAACGCCTGATGGTTATCATACGAACGCCTGATTGAAAAGCATTTGATAATTCTACTATAAAAACTTCTACGGGACGAAATTTGTACGATTTCACAGATGATAAGAGATGCACAAGAGGCAACTGGTGCAAAATGAAGCCCGTTTCGTAAAAATAAAACTTTTCTTCTTACTTTTAAATTACGTAATATTATGGTGTACATGAAATTTTTATTTGTAAATTCCATGTCCTTGCCGTGTCCAACGTAGAATACTTTTACTCTCGGTAGTGACGTAATAAATATTATTAATCAGGACACCACACAGCAACCGGATTTTTGTAATTTTTCATATTTATGATACGTGAAGTTCAGGACTCAAATATCGATCTTGCGAAGTGGTTCGATACACTTCCAAAAATTTTCGAGAAGATCCCCTTTTTAAATTTTCAAAGCGAATTTAATACGCTAAACAAAGATAAAATATTCCACTGGAAGCTTTGCTTTGTGGTACAATGTAGGAGTGTCATGCGGGGGACCCGTGTTCGATTCTCGGTCGACAGAAATCTTTAAAGAAAGAAGCATATTTTTTTATCATTTTCTAAGTGTAACGTACATTAACGTCAAAAAATTACGTTATATTTGTTAATTTAAAAAATCTTGGTTAACAATTTTTTAAAGAAAAGGTAGCTAGCCAGAATTTATGTTTGCATTGATAACTGGATTACTGTGTGTGATAATTTATTAGAAATAAGACGTGAAGTTTTCATAAAAAAATGGTTCAAATGGCTCTGAGCACTATGGGACTTAACATCTATGGTCAGCAGTCCCCTAGAACTTAGAACTACTTAAACCTAACTAACCTAAGGACATCACACAACACCCAGTTATCACGAGGCAGAGAAAATCCCTGGCCCCGCCGGGAATCGAACCCGGGAACCCGGGCGCGGGAAGCGAGAACGCTACCGCACGACCACAAGCTGGGGACGAATTTTTCATAAAAACGACAAATATGTATATATATGTTAATTAGTATATTTTATGAATTTTGTATTTAAATGACGTAGATACTCGAACTGAACGAAAAAAAATGAAAATAATAACCGGAACTAGACTCGAACGAGCGATCCACCTATTATCAGTCTCGAGTGTTACCAATTTCTTTCCATGTTCATGTATTTTACGTTTCACGTGGATGGTCATAGAACATGTAGCTTTATTTAAAAGCCGGCCGGTGTGGCCGAGCGGTTCTAGGCGCTTCAGCCTGGAATCGCGCGACCGCTACGGTCGCAGGTTCGAATCCTGCCTCGGGCATGGATGTGTGTGATGTCCGTAGGTTAGTTACGTTTAAGTAGTTCTAAGTTCTAGGGGACTGATGACCTTAGATGTTAAGTCCCATAGTTCTCAGAGCCATTTGAACCATTTTTTTATTGAAAATTTTGCAATGGCATGGAATCGAACCCACTCCCCTCCTCACCCTGCCCCTACACGGGAGATGAGTATTCAACCACAGGGTTACGCCGAAACGTAGATCGTATTTTTAGGGTATAAAGGCCACTCTGAAAACTTCAAATCCGATTTTCTCAAGAATTTTTGAGAGTTGCCTTGAAATACTTTCGGATACTGATATATGAATACTGAACAACGCGTACCATAAAACTGAAAAATTACAGAAATTTGATTGCGCTATGGTCCCCTTAGAAGATACAAACTCATATCGTGATCTAATAGATAAATCGTAATATCGTAACAGCAAATGAGATAATAATCCACTTTAACACAAATCCATCACGTTATCAATGTGCCCTCCCGAAAGAGCTCAAGGTCATCGTTTAATAGTTGGTAACAGTCTGCATGATCGCTAAATGAAGCTCTGTGGTGTACTACTGCGGTCCGCTGAGCGTATGGTATTAAGGACACGCGCTTTCCGTGAGCGGCAGTCTTCAGAATGCAGATTATATCGTCCATTGTTTGGCAGCCGGAGGACACCCGGCCAGACATGCGGCCGGTGGCCTCATTCCCCGTGTTTGGAGAGGATCTCCACGAATTCCCTCCAATCTGAACCCAGCTGAGACTAAGGCCACAGCAGTCACTTCGAGGCCAAGACAGTCCCTCCTGCATCCACAGACACGAAGAGAACGTTCGAGAGTCACTTAAGTGCTTGCAGTCACTGCAAACACAAACGTCCGGAAATCAATGCGTTTGCGAGACAAGAGCTGTTAGTGAAGTCAGGAACAACAAACAATTTTAACGGAGAGTGAAAAGTTGCGTTACTGTTCAGAGCGCTGGTTTAACTTTAAGAGCATTTATACGCCTATTATTGTCGCGCTGGACTACTCGACAACGTGAAACCATTACGCCAGATGTGTTTGCTAGACGTTATTAGGAATTTATGGGAATCTGAACAGCACCGACCGAAGCAGCCGATGAGCCGAAATAAGATGTACACTTGTATGTCATCTGTCGAGACGATCAGAGAGGCCGTGGTGATCCACCGATCCTGCTCTGCGAATCGACTTCTCACCACTCGAGATTATTCTTTTCTTTATTTGTTAACAGTATGACATCGTATTTAAAGGCATGTAGCACAATACAATGTACTTAATTTTCATATTTATTTCATAGTTGTCGGAATATTTTTTGATTAAGGCATATTGCGACATACATATAAGCAACCTTCTCCTTTGTTTGTATTACTTGTGAATTGTGCACTTACAGAAAATTTTCTGCAATACAGGGTCGAATAAGGTATTCCGTATCTCGAGAAGTACAAGCTTTACTACTTGCCGATGAGAAGCATCGAGTTAAAATACAGACATAGATGGAGTAATAAAAAATATCTATTGAAAGTAAGCGGGAGCAATAGAAATAGAATACAGAGGGGTCCAAAAATGTATCCACTGTTTAAAAGTCCATACCTTGCAAACTAATCGACGGAGCTGTCTCATTTTTGGTGAAAGTGCAGCTTAAAGTCCAACTTAAAGATATCACTGCAGGTGTTCGAAATGGTCACCATTAACTGCAGCACGAACTACTGCCTGCAACGTGTTCAGTTGGATATTTGCACGTGAATGTACGATGGATTCTCGAAGTTCATCCAATGTGCGTGGCTTTTTTCGATAAACGACGTCCTTCAGTGTTCCACACAGGTAAAAGTCTAGAGGAGTTAGGTCTGGGGAACGTGGTGGAAACTCCACAGCACCTGTACGGCCTACACATATTCCTGGTAGATTTTCGTCGAGATACGCCCTAACACGATTTTGGTAGTGGGCTGGGGCACCATCTTGTTGAAAGTAAACTCTTCCGTCTCCATACAAGTCTCGGATGGCAGGTAAAATGGGTGTTTGAAGCTTCTCAAGGTACAACTCACCGGTAAAAATGGAAATGTCGTGTGGCTAGGGCCTCCCGTCGTGTAGACCGTTCGCCTGGTGCAGGTCTTTCGATTTGACGCCACTTCGGCAACCTGCGGGTCGATGGGGATGAAATGATAATGATTAGGACAACACAACACCCAGTTCCTGAGCGGAGAAAATTTCCGACCCAGCCGGGAATCGAACCCGGGCCCTTAGGATTGACAGTCTGTCACGCTGACCACTCAGCTACCAGGGCGGACAACTCGCCGGTAACTGTCCCGTTAAAGAAGAATGGGCCAATCAAGCCCCGGTAAGACAACTCGCACCACACATTTACTCCTGGCAAATTCACGGCTTTGGCTACGTGGACGTTCGGATTTTCGGCGGCTCAGTAGATGCAATTGTGGCGATTTACTGTACCATTGAGTTTGAACTGTGACTCCTGAGACCACACAATCATCTCTACAAACTCTTCATCGTTGCACACCATGTTAGTAAATCACTCGCAGTACTCCATTCTACGATCTGGGTCGTCCTCGTTCATTGCGTGTAGCAATCGTGGGATGTAGCACTTCCACTTCGCTATCTTCAAAATTCGCCGAACACTTGAGCGACTCACTCCAGTTTCACGGGAACAATGTCTCACAGACTTCTGTGGTGAGCGACTAAATTGTTGTAATACACGACGGGAGTTAGCTGGACTTGTTACAGGTCGCCCAGATCGTTGTTTGTTTACATCTTTAGCACAGCCTTCGGCTTCAAATTTGTCTCGAATGCGACGTATCGTTAAACGGGTCGGTGGCTCTGTTTCGAATATAAGCCTTGCGCCAGCCATGTTTACTTGAGTAAGTAGGTGCAACTAAGAACAAGACACAATCTGGCGACTGTCATCTGACAGAACAAAACAACGGAATACAACGCTTGTGTGGCGATTGTTGGAACTACAAACTATTACACTACCAAAGATGAGACAATTCTGTCTATTAGTTTGCCAGTTATGGACTTTTAAACAGTGGATACATCTTTTAGACCCCTCTCTATTATCCCAAAAATATTCCTGTTAAGAAGAGCGTAAGGCATTCATGCAACGTTGTATTTTTTCTTAATTTAGATGCTGAAAAATTTGTGAAAGTAAGCGGAAAAAAGGAACACAAGCGGAAGGACAACACCAATTTCAAGTTACAGACGACAAAGGCTTTTTGAAGAAAAGAAAGGAACACTTAGAATTGTAAGCCATAACTGACAGCCTACCTAACGAAGAATTTACACTGCGGATAAACGATATAGATATAAAAAGAAGACGACGTGTGGAAAACGGAAAAGCGATTTGCTAAATGTCCAAACTGTATAATGAGAAGAAGTTAAAGAAGTGTTTTGCCGAAGGAACAAGATTACACAACATGTCTGGGGCAGAGAAAAATCAGATTATTGCAGGGAAAGAAAGTTTCCTTCAACAAATGAGGCCTATCAGTGTTAGGTATTAACATGAAATTAAAATATTTCTAACAAACCATCTATTTTATATGAGGTGCTGTAGAAAGATGTTAAATATTAAATACACTGACGAAGTTCCTGCGACGATTGGGCGAGGATATATGATGCGAAATGAAAAATCATGATGACTTGTGTGTTGTAGTTTAATTGTGCAATTCTGCTATTAGTGCACATCGTGAAAATGTAGCGAAAACATATAGCAGTTTATTAATCCTCCACTCTCAGCAACGACTGCAATTGAGAAATAAGTCTACCGTTCTGAGATTCGACGATCTCTGTGACGGAAGGCAAGAGAACAGAGAGAAATGATTTGCGCATTCCGCTTTGCAGTAATAGCCAGACAGGAAAAATAGGAAGCTGGTGAGCGCAGGCGCTGGAATGCAGCCAGTGTTGCGGGAATTCCCCGACGGCGGCAGCGACAGTGGCAGGGCGGTAGCGCTGGTTGATCGACTCTCGCTGATCGACTCTTACCTAAAAACCCGGCCAAACACTGGCAGATCTGTTCCTAGCAACACGTTTAAAACTGGGTTTTTCTAAACACATGAGTATGAGTATCAGACATCCTCGCGGAAATGAACAAATTTAGAACTGTTTGTAGCGCAGTGTTTTTTTGCGAAGTCATGCACTTAGTACCCATCCCTCTACTAAACTATTGTGTCCAATAGTTACAAGTGCATTGCAAGGAACGCAATAACTTTGGTATCCTATGGTTTAATGAGGCAACATAAACGTTAGTATCGAAATTTCTGTTGTGGTTATACATAACGATCTTCCTCTTTCTCCTTTTCAGGCGTCCTATAACAATGTCTAAATCTACATGTTTCATTTCTTTAAATTTTTTCCAAGGCAGTTCAAGTGTTGCTCCGAGAGTGCAACATCTGCATTACGCATGCCATCTGCAATAATTTGTGAATGATTTCTTCTCTTATTCAGTTATTTTTTTCATGTGCAAATTAGCACTGATAAAATGGAAATGCCCTTCATATTCCTGCAGGGATTTTTAAAAGAATAAAACAAAGTTTGACAAACGTAATATACACTGCCAGTATTATCGGTTACACTAGGTCTAAAAGGGCAGCGCATTGGGGGAGCTGTCGTTTGTACTCAGTTGATTCATGTGAAAATGTTTTCGGAAATCATTACGCAATTCAGTATTCCCAGATCCACAACATAAGAGTGTGCCAAGCATATCAAATTTCAGACATTATCTCTCAGCATGGACAACGCAGCGGTGGGCGGCCTTCACTTAAAGACCGAGAACAGCGGCGTTTACGTAGACTTGTCAGTGCTAACAGACAAGCAACACTGCATGAATTAGCGCAGAAATCAGTGTGGATCATAAGACAAACGTATCCGTTAGGACAGCGCGGTGAAATCTGGCGTTAATAGGCTATGGCAGCAGACGACCGACGCGAGTGCCTTCGCTAACAGCATGACTTCGCCTGGTCTCGTGACCGTATCGGTTGGATGCTAGACGACGGGAAAACCGTGGCCTGGTCAGATGAACCCCTGTTTCAGTTGAAAAGAGGTAATGGTAGGGTTCAACTGTGATGGAGGCGCCTAAGAAGCCATGGACTCAAGTTGGTAACGAGACACTTGTGCAAGCTGACGGTGTTTCCATAATGGTGTGGGCTGTGTTTACATGGAATGGACTAGGTACTCTGGTCCAGCTGAACCGGTCATTGACTGGAAACGGTTATGTTCGGCTACTTGGAGACCATCTGCAGCCATTCATGTACTTCATGTCCCCGAACAACGATGGAACTTTTATGGACGATAATGCTTCATGTCACCGGGATAATTCGAGCGAATGATTTGGCCACCCAGATCGCCAGACATGAATCCCGTCGAACATTTATGGGACATAAGCGAGAGGTCAGTTCGTGCAGGAAATCCTGTACCGGTAACGCTTTCACAATTATGGACGGCTATAGAGGGGCAACACCTTCCCAGTTATGGGCGGCTGTAGAGAAAGCATGACCACAGTATTTCCGCAGAGGACTTCCAGCGAATGGTTGAGTTCATGCTACGTCAAGATGCTGCACTACACCGGGAAAAAGGACGCCCGACGTGATATTAGGAGGTATCTCATGACAAGTCACCCCAGTGTACAGTGAAAGTGCAGAAGAGACTTTCATAACCATCTTCATCACAATCTCGGTGCAATTTCGACGTATTCTACACGCCTGAGGAAGTTATATAAGCGTTGATTAGCTTCACGTAATCATAATATCTGCTTTTGTTTTATTTTTATTTTTTTATTGCGTTCAACGTTCTGTCAAAGAAGGTATGACCAGGAACAAGGAAGTAGCTGTTCCACGAGGAATGAACTTTTCCTTCCATCTCTGAAGTATCTAACCACACCATCGTGTGGAGTGTTTTAGCTATGCGTCTGAGACCGTCACTGTACCGAGATTGGTTTCCAATTCGTCTATGACTTAAACCTGAAGCAGAACATTCGGTTCTTCCAGTATTGCCGCTGTCAGGTCTCAAAATGACTTTTTACCACTAGAGCGTCTTTGCCATCGCTCTGAGGGCTCCCTTTCTCTGTTAAAGTGAGCTGACGATGGTAATGCGTAAGCTTCTGAAAGGAGAGAAGGAAGGTTAGCGTTTAACGTCCCATCAACGGTGAGGTCATTAGAGATGGAACACAACTACTAACTGGAGAAGAGAGTCAACCGTGCCCTTAAACAGGAATCATTTCAGCATTCGCCTAGAGCCGTACGAGTCCACGTTCTTACCACTGCGCCATTTCGCTCGGTGCTTTTAATGGCTCACTTAGTCTGTAGGTTCTTAATGCTGTGTGGCGCACTGCAAACACACAAGGCAGTAAAAGTTTTCGCACTTTGTCTGCATTGGTTAGAATGTCACCACGAGCAGACTTAACGACTTCCAGTGGGGAATGCGTCGACAGGATCGCGTCCAGAGGTGACACGTAACCTTGCTCCCTATAAGGACTTTCCCGGCTGTTCCTCTCACCTGCGTGCTGTGCGGAATGGTGAACTGGTGCCTTGAGGCCGCCTCCATAGTTGCACACAAATTTATGAAAGCTGGTGGATTCCGTCTGAAATATTGCACTGACTCAGTGAGTTATTATAACGAACTCCCTGACGACAGGTCTAACGAAGACAGCGATACAGAGTTACCCCGTACTTAATTCTAAAGGTCGCGTGAGACAGGGCGAAATTCGCTTTATTTTTTAAATTTAGTCTACACTGGAGTTTTCAGCAAAGAGGAGAGCATAGGTAAGAAACAGTGAAATTCTGTAGGAACACTACGTGTGTGTGGCTTTTTTCCGTTTAAACTGTGGAAGTTAGAAATTTCGTTTGAGTTTTACCTTCTTCTTACAGTATTTAGAAACTCCTGTATCTCAGTTTGTCGCCCTTTTGCGTTTCGGGTATATCGTTGAAGATCCACATTGTTCTAGATAAGATCTCTGACAAATAATTCTTTTTTATAGTTCCGTACCTAAATCGGTAAGAACGAAACCCTTATAGAATTGCTTCGATGTCCGTCAGTCTGTCTGTCCGACTCTTAAGAACTCTTTTTCTCAGGAACGGGTAGACTTACCTAGTTGAAATTTGTCTCTCATACTAAGATCTCCGGTTTATTGGTGATGTAAAAAACGTAAGCTTCTAAATTACTGCAATGAAAAAATGCGGTGATTTACCTCACACATTTTGGTGCGCGCAAACTCACTCATAAAAATCAATAGGGTAGTTTCCTTTAAGCTAGAATCATGAAATTTGGCGAGAAACAAGGTTTCTCAGCGCATGTAAAGAAAAAAAAACTAATTGTATTACATAAAAAATATCTTTCTACAATTAGAGCTTACATTGTATTCAACATCCGTCAAAAGCATGATAAAAAATTATTACTGGTTGGAAACATAAAACGCAACTTCAATTCATGTCTTTAGTAAGTAAATAAAAATATTTCATTAAAACTCCTGTCCCTACATGTATAAACTGAAGTCCTCTGCTCGCTAATTTATAAATGTGCGTACTGATCTCAGGAACTATTGTAGACATTTTGATATGGTCTTTGAACACCAGGGACCGATATCTTGCCAATATCGATATCGATAACAGGCGAAAATCGCCGAGATCCTCGATCCTCGGGATGGATGAATAGTTGGGTTTTCATGGAACCCTCAATGCATGAGTTCTACTCACACTTCGTCAATTTTTTGTAACGTACGTGCCTTCCAATTAAGTCTGGTATTAATTTGCGTCGTCTAGTTTCTCATTGAGGAATATCAGCCTCAGAAAGAAAAACACGCTGAAGGCTGACTCCACGACAACCATCGACCGGTAATGTAACGCAGCTCCCTGTCTGCAATGAAGTACTCTTTCTTTTTCGTACGATTTCAGCACGACCTTTCTTGAAACTGCCGAGGCGACGTATATTTGTGTGTGTGTGTGTGTTTGTGTGTGTGTGTGTGTGTGTGTCTGTGTGTGAGCGTGAGTGAAAATTAATTCACTGATTTGGAGTGTAGGAGGCTTATATGAACAGCTACTACCATTCAGGTAGTTATCTACCAAGGCCAAGAGTTTAAAATGAGGTAAGAAACATCTTGAGTTACCGCATCAGAATTATATAAGGCGGCATTTTCACTTAAAAGTTCCCAATCTGCCGAAGGTATGAGACCACAGTTGGAGAAGCGTTGAGCCTAAGTGTTTCCTATTCCGTATTCGTTCGTCAGCTTGCATTGTTAAGTGTTACAACACATTCTTGACGTCAGATATTCAGTTGTTCGGGTCACATTTCAGTTGGAAATATTTCCTCATCGAACTACGCGGAACAGAAAAGCAACTCTGCACGCAAGAAACGTTCCAAGAAATGCTGAAGCAGTTAAAAAAAAGTGTAACTCATTTATTGTCAAGGCGCTTGCGTGAAGTGAGAGGTTGGTAATGACCTTCGTAGGAATGGTGAAGACGGAGCTGAATTTATGTTGATCTCTTGAAACAGAGTCGTCCCGAATCAAAGGAAGAATGAGAGAAAGGTTGGAAGTTGACGTCGCACGACGATGAGGCCAATGAAGAGGTGACCCCGTGTTATTCAAAACGTGTGGGCTGTGTACCGACACAAGGTCACCCTTTCTTCCGACCTTCCAACGCAGTTATTTACCATGCGGTCGTAACAATGGACAGAAAAGTCGGTCACAGTAATCAGAGCTAGACAGATAGACGCTTTAATCAACGCAATAGGAGAAGGAAACGAGTATGCCTTGTATAGTGTACTCCACAGGGTTACAGTGCCCATATCCGAACAAACGAGCGACAGGCAATTGACTTGCACCGTACATGGTTTCTGCTTAGGTAGCGAAGAACTGCGTGCTGCCACTGCGCTCCGAGTTACGGTGAGAACGTCGGGTAGGCTGGGCATTTCTGCGAGCGGCGCCGTCAGGCGTTCGATGCCCGTGACGGCGTCCGTCCTTGCCGGCGTATCACGTGGGAACGCGCCGCCGCAGGAAGAGCCACATCCAGGATGATTCACCGAGCCTCGTTCCGAAGGCCGTCTCCCTCGCTGACAGCTGGAGGCCTCTGCCATCAACACGTTTGTTTCCTACTCTCTAATAACAGTGCAGCTCCTTCCATTACGGACATGTGCTTGGATACTACGAGGGCTGCTCAAAAGTGATGCCTCAAATGGTTCAAATGGCTCTGAGCACTATGGGACTTAACATCTGAGATCATCAGTCCCCTAGAACTTAGAACTACTTAAACCTAACTAACCTAAGGACGTCACACACAGCCATACCCGAGGCAGGATTCGAACCTGCGACCTAGCTGGCGCGTGGTTCCAGACTGAAGCGCCTAGTACCGCTCGGCCACCGCGGCCGGCGTGATGCCTCAGAATTCTTTTGCACGAAAACTTTTAGAACAAACTTTATTAACATTCTACACCTTTATCCTTCATGTCTGCGTATGATTTTCTGAACATTGTCACCCTGGCGACGAACACATTTCTCCCAACGAGAGATCAGTTTGTTGCTACCGTCACTACAGAACGTTCGACTCTGTTGACGGAGCCACAACCTCAGTTCTGCTTGCACCGTTTTATCACTAACAAAAGTGAAATTCCCGAAGACGTTATTTAAGTTCTGGAAACAAACGAAAATAAAACTGTCTTTGTATGTATTTATGTTAACCGGGGACCTAGAAACGACGGAGAGGTGCAGTCCCCGCCGCAGCCGCAGTGGTCCACAACCCCACGACGACTGCCGCAGTCCACTCCACCATTCCGCCGCCCCACACCGAACCCAGGGTTATTGTGCGGTTCGGCCCCCGATGGACCCCCCAGACAACGTCTCACACCAGACGAGTGTAACCCCTATGTTTGCGTGGTGGAGTAATGGTGGTGTACGCGTACGCGCAGAACTTGTTTGCGCAGCAATCGCCGACATAGTGTAACTAAGGCGGAATAAGGGGAACCAGCCCGCACTAGCCGAGGCAGATGGAAAACCGCCTAAAAACCATCCACAGACTGGCCGGTTCACCGGACCTCGGATTTGTGCTCCTCCCCGCCCGGAAAGCCGTGCGTTAGACCGCACGGCCAACCGCACGGGCTAAACGGTCCTTAGTCTGAACTGTATGGAGGATGATCGGTGACAGTGAAACTAAGGCGTCGGATGGTTGCAGATGTCACACGTGTGCAGTCTGGCATTTGTCATGCTGAAGGAGAGAATCCTCCACGTGTGGACGAACTCCTCTGCGATTATAAAATCTAAATGAGCGGGTTGTTGCTCACGCGCCGACATACACTGAAGAGCCAAAGAAACTGGAACACCCGAGTAACGTCGTGTAGGGCCCCCGCGAGTAATCAAGAGTGACGCAACACGACGTGCATGGACTCGACTAATGTCTGAAGTAGTGCGGGAGGGAACTGACACCGTAAATCCTGCAGTGCTATCCATAAATCTGTAGGACATGAGGGGGTGGAAAGATCTTCTGAACAGCACATTGCAAGACATCCCAGTGATGCTCAATAATGTTTATGTCTGGGGGGTTTGGCGGCCAACGGAAGTGCTTAAACTCAGAAGTGTGTTCCTGGAGCCACGCTGTAGCAATTCTGGACGTGTGGGTTGTCTCATTGTCCTGCTAAAATTGCCCAAGTCCGTCGGAATGCACAGTGGACATTAATGGATGCAGGTGATCGGACAGGATGCTTACGTACGTGTAACCTGTTACAGTCGTATCTGGGGTTCCATATCACTCCAACTGCGCACGCCCCACACCACTATAGAGCCTCCACCAGCTCGAACAGTCAGCCGCTCACAGACAGGGTCCATGGATTCGTGACATTGTCTCCATACCGTTAGACGTCCATCCACTCGATACAATTTGAAACTAAACTCGTCCGACCAGGCAACACGTTTCCAGTCATCAGCAGTACAATGTTGGTGTTGACGGGTCCAGGCGAGGTGTAAAGCTTTGTGTGGTGCAGTCATCAAGGGCACACGAGTGGGCCTTTGGCTCCGAAAGCCCATATCGATGATGTTTCGTTGAATAGTTAGCTCGGTGACATTTGTTGATGACCCATCTCTGAAATCTGCAACAATTTGCGGAAGGGTTGCATTTCTGTCACGTTGAAGGTGTTCTTCAGTCGTCGTTGGTCCTGTTCTTGCAAGATCTTTTTCCGGCCGCAGCGATGTCGGTGATTTGATGTTTTACTGGATTTATGATATTCACGGTACACTCGTGAAATGGTCGAACGGGATAAGTCTCCACTTCATCGCTACCTCGGGATATGCTGAGTACCATCCCTCGTGCGCCGACTTTAACACCACGTTCAAACTCACTTATATCCTGCTAACCTGTCATTATAACGGCAGTAAGCGATCTAACAACTACGCGAGACACTTGTTGTCTGATGTAGGCGTTGCCGACATTAGTGCCGTATTCTGGCTGTTTACATATGTCTATATTTGAATACGCATACCTATACCAGTTTCATTGGCGCTTCAGTGCGGTTACATTACATACCAACATGTCACACACTAGAGTTCGGAGGCATCTAGCGATAGAGGGTCTTATCTTGCGTCAGGGAAGCGGGAAAGACGATCGAGTAATTTGCATGAAACGTAATACGTCAACTAATGTTGAGAACAGAATAAAACTTTACGAGGAATTACTCTTCAGCACGCTCTCGTATTACCTCATCGGCACAAAGTAAAAAGTAGTCTGTTTCACATAGTCACCGTGGTAGTATTCAGGAAAATGTCACGTGGTTTCTTTTGGAAATTACTTGTTTGTCTCGTCGCAACATTAATTCATATTTACTGTATAAGTCACATACGTTTAATGGGATGTTCCTTTGCATAATCTGGTTCGAGTCACGCAAGTGGCGACGTCTACATATGAAGCTGACGAGATTTAGTGCATTCAATAGCGCACAGAATCGTTCTTGGTTCATGTAAATGAACACATGGTGAATTGTAGCAGTTCGTCTGCTTACCTATCTACATCATACGCCGCAAGCCACCTAATGGTGTGTGGCGAAGGGTACTTTCGGTACCACTATCTGATACCTCCAACCCTGTTGCACTAGCGAATAGTGAGTGGGAAGAATGATTGTCGGTAAGCCAGTGTATTGGCCCTAATTTCTCGAATTTTCTCCTCGTGGTCAATACGGGAGATGTATGTGGGGGGAAGTAATATGTTGTCCGACTTCTCCTGCAAAGTGCTGTCCCGAAATTTCTAAAGCAAATCTCTCCGTGATGCACAACGCCTCTCTTGTAACGTCTGCCAGTCGAATTTGTTTAACATCTCCGTAACGCTCTCTCGCCAGCTAAGCGATCCCGTGGCGAAACGAGCCTTTCTTCGTTGGGTCTTCTCTATCTCCTCTATCAGTCCTACGTGATAGGGATCCCAGATAGATGAACAATACTCAAGAATTGGGCGAAGAAGCTTTTCGACTTTTGTCTGCGATTCTCCATGAACCGCAAGTAAACTGACACAGAAAGCTTTAGACTCTGCAATTGAAATTGATTTAAATGTTCAAATGGTTCAAATAGCTCTAAGCACTATGGAACTTGAAATCTGGGGTCATAAGTCCCTTAGACTTCGAACTACTTAAACCTAACTAACCTAAGGACATCACACACATCCATGCCCGAGGCAGGATTCGAACCTGCGACCGGAGGAACAGCGCGGTTCCGGACTGAAGCGCCTAGAACCGCTCGGCCACAGCGGCCGGCATTTAAATGTTCGGATGGCCATATTATGTTATTTATACCTTAATTTCAAATTTTCTACCAGTAAGTGATAGGGCAATATTAACGAAAAAAGAATCTTGCAGAAAGTGGTAAAAATCTGAGAAATGAAGAAATATGAGCTTAGTATGCAGGAAGTCAGTAATATTCCATGAAAATAAAGAACGTTCTCTATATGTAACATACGGTGGAATGAAGTGTCCATCGGAGGAAAATTCTCAGCCCACACCAAATAATTCATTAGTAGGGACTGGGTCTAGCGTGCACATTGTAGATCCTAAGATGCAGCATATAAACACACTGTTCACGTATTTAACCGAAGTATTTATATGTTGGCTGGTCCTGAATTAAACGTGTGCCCACTACCAAGGTATGGACAAAACGGACTGGGAGTTTTTTCTTTAGTCGATGAACAAGTATTTCCATCTCAGCTTCAAAGAAATGGCTAGAAAGAACACAGTTCGCCAAGAGATTGCTTTGACCGGTGTGGATGGAGATCGAGTTGTGTAGTATAAATCGCTCGTTACATCACTTGATCATGTGTTAGCACTACTTCTTCCTTGGAATGATCAACAACATGACACGCCACAAGCAGGATACATGTGGCTGTCGTGCCAACATTCTCCCACACCGCTCTCAAATCATGAATGTTCCACATCGAATGTGCAGTTTCCCGCAAGTAACCGTCTGTGATTTATTGCCTACTTTTTACACGCTGATATCCTATTAATCCAGAAAATGGTCCTTTCTTGTTCTTCTGGGGAAAATGTCTACGGCAAATGAGTTTTCTGAAGAGTTTATTTGCTCGCTGAAGGACGACACGAGGACTGCTTTGCAAGTGTAATGTTCATCTGACTGCTTGTTTGTTGGCGGAAAGTTAAGGTCTCAGATGAACAGTAAAGGAACATAGTTGACGGACTTTTAACAACTGTTCATTATAAAACGTGATTATGCGTTTATTTTAATAACTTGCTTACATCTAACTTTGATCTAAGAAAAGCAAGCTCTGACAATCCCTTAATTCTGAACCTCATTTAACATCACGCTTATGAAATATGGAAACGTAAAACCTTCTTCATACCTTCATGGCTCCTTCCAGGCAACTGTTTTCAGGTAGGCGCTAAGAGTTTCGCCGTAACACGAAAGGTGTGAGTTTTGATAATTAGAACTCTAGATTTCAATTGCGTGACTGACTTCCTACAGACGTGTGAATCCTGATTGATGGTCAGCTGTTAATGACCTTACGAGAAGCTACGTCCGCCTGAATGTACGCAATCCACTCAGAAATCCGCAGCATGCAGTGTTAACCACCGGTACACCATTGCAGCGACTGCCAGAGTTAAGTAATGTGCTCTCCTCACCTCATCGTTAGGTCGTTAGCTTTCAGACAACAGCATTTTACTAATGTTCGTCACTAACTTAACAGAAGAGTGCAGCCCGTTTTACTCAAAACTGGTATTTCAGGAATTCCAGTTCTGTTGATATTAACTGATGGGTAGTCGCGCATTCCCTTTGCTCATTTGCTTGGAACATGAATATGCACACACGAATACGAATAGTTTTACTCGCACAACAACAAGGACGGATATCGTGTTAATGCTCTATGTATGGGGAGATACTGAACGCAGCTTATCCTGTCAGTGGATGTTATGAATTTGAGTTACTTCAAAACAATGCAACAAAGACAGAAGCAGGGGTGTGTGTGTGAGAGAGAGAGCATAATTACAGAAACATGTGAGATATCCGTAGAGCCTGCGGTGTGGACCGAGCGAGGTGGCGCAGTGGTTAGCACACTGGACTCGCATTCGGGAGGACGACGGTTCAATCCTGCGTCCGGCCTTTCTGATTTAGGTCTTCCGTGATTTCCCTAAATCGCTCCAGGCGAATGCCGGGAGAGTTCCTTTGAAAGGGCACGGCCGACTTCCATCCCCGTCATTACCTAATCCGATGAGACCGATGACCTCGCTGTTTGGTCTTTTCCCCCAACCAACCAACCTGCGGTGTGGAATCAAGACATTATAACCTTATGAGCTAACAATGCCTGACAGTCGAAACAGAACATTCAGTTCCATTTTTATGGAAATTCGAGCGGAATACGGACGCACTGAGCCACGGCCCTTTCTCTTTCCTCACAGTAATGTGTCAGACTGTGTCGAATGAATGACTGTGGAGGTTGTTTGAGTGGTGAAGTGTTGTTATGGCTGACTGGAACCACTTCACTGGTTTATGCTCATACAGCGTATGTTTCTGTTGTGAATAAATGGCAGTCTGTGGAGTTACCAGGCGCCGGTTCGTAGTCTGCTCCTATCGAACAACAACGCCCTCTCGAGAGAGACTGGCAGCGCCTAACGCCTCCATCCGATGGACGGATTGCCATCTATGATGTCGCTACTGCTCTCACCACGATACACAGCGCCCTTGCCGCGCAAACACGATGGCACAACGCAACATCAGGATTAACGACGTAAAACCATGGATTGCTTTTGTAGTTGTACGTAAACTATCTCACTAATTTCGGCTCTTACGGCGTAGGTTTCTATTGCGAATAAATGGAGACTCGTGATTTTTCCCCCCTACCTCAACGCTTCATTCTCGCTAAATGCTGAAGGGTTAGTTGCATTGCATTGCATTTTTACAGATGGTCATACTTCTCGAAGACGTTCGTGCGCTGAAACACTCATTGTATCAAGTGGGACAACTTTTGAATTGGAGACTTTTCTAGCACACACAAGAATCCACGTTGAGAGGTCCCAGTGATCATTTCGTTAGGCCTTACGAAGAAAAGGATATAAAATATTTAATAAATTTAATATTCGAGCACAGATTCAAACTGTAAAGGTGATGACGAACCGAAAGACTGTAGTCACGTGATTACTATATGCGTAATTAATGAGCTGCTAAATTCGATTGGCAAATTTTACCCTTAAATGTAAGTATCCCGGATATTACGGCGTGGAAGAGGATCATCGGATGAGGTCTGCATAGTTTTTAGATTTCTGGAAATCGGTTTAGTAAAACTGCTCAAAGTTGAAAAGAAAGTCATGAGTCACTGAGTTCAAACTCGATGCAGAGACGCGAAGCCCCACCCCTCCACCTGAAGCCACGCACGAGGGGTCGGCAATGTCTCCCTGGTCGGGCTGGCTGCGTACCACCACTTTCTTTCCGGACTAGCCTCTACATTGCGTAGCCACCGGCGTAATGATAACAAGAACCACTCTCTCGGAGCCCACTATGAAGCATTCTAGTCACGTGCACTTGGTTTCTGTACATCTGGAAGGTTGGTGTGCAAGTCACCCGCCAGCCTAGTTGTATCATACTCTGGACATCAAAGTTATGAACTCAGAAATGTACAGTAAATTCGCGATAGGAGTCCGGGAACAACTTACGAAAATGCACGTGGTGGTTGTAAACACGTAAACATGTTCTCACTCACGGTTCTATAGGCAGTCCACCGACTGCTCGTCTGTGCAAGTGTGGTGAGCAACTCGCTCACGCACCTACGCCTTCGTGCCCATACTCCGTTCATCGTAAGAACAAACCTCGTGTAAGCATTGCACTACGTATTCTTCTGCATTTGTTGGAACCTCATTGGATTTAGTTTCACGTGGCGTGGAACCCAAGCTGCGGTGAGTACAGTCGATAACGAGGATACGTTTTATGCTGTGCGTTACCCGTACATCGACTCAGCGATAATACGGGCAACAGATTACCGGACGCCGCTGGCCAGGCAAGGGATCCAACTAAACTGCAGTAATGTGAACAGTTGTAGTAAAGACGTGAAAAGAGACGAGCAGAGAACGTAATTTAATTTTTAAACATAAGGAAACTGTGTATGGCAAAACCAAGCGGTACGCTTCTTAGGTGATCTGACGGAAAACATAACATGCTCTTGATTTTAGCTAACATAGTATTGTAATTAAAAACAAGGGTAATTTTTCTGCATGAGCTGTGCGTGGAGTGAAAGCGCACTGCTTATTTCTCATGTAGTTAAGTATCGAAGCCACTGAAGTTATTACAGTCAGTCGTCTGGTAGTCTCTGAACTCCTTCCATACCGATCTCCAGGGAATACATTTCATTAGTGCTACGTTGAGAACGAGGCGATCGGCAACAGAATCCCAAGCCACCAAAAAATCCAGATTTCCTCCTCCTCTTTTATGACGATTTGTTCTGCATTTCGCCAACGTTCGGCAGTGACGTGTCACAAATCTCAATGCATTAGTTCCAGTACGTCTGGTAGCTAAAATGTCTGATTATTTCTCGCGACAAATCGCTTAACGTGACGCCAGATCAGTTCTATTTCATTCAGTTGGTAGTGGTACGGTGATAACAACAAAAATGCGATATACGTAAAGTGTCCTCGACGTCGTGAAAATCATTGTTTTCTTTGTCTCTACGACGTTTATCACTTTGGATCCTGTAAGCCCACACCTGTCCTACAAAACAATGGGCGTATTCAAATAAAGAGTATTTGATTTTTCATTTTTCTCCAAACAAATTTTCTTAACTTCAGCAATCTCTTATAAAATATCCATATTTAAGAATTTAGGTTTGCAATGAAAACTAGATTTTTGGGTCTGACATGTAATTAGAAAGTAGAAGACGTGCATTTTTCTTGAAAAACAATGCTTAAGTATGAGTTAATTAAAACATATTTGACGAATTCCATATTTAAATGATATAGATATTCAATCCGAAAAAAATTATAGGCCACAACGAGATTCGAACTGTCGCTTCAAAGCAAACACGCGTATCGATCTACAACGCTGGCGATTGCGCCATGCATTTATCTTGATTATCAGGTAGTGTTTAATACTTAGTCTTTCTCGAAAAACGTCAGAGCTCATTTCTTCTTGTATGCTTGTGAAAAACATTAAGAACTTGTTTCTCGCCATTAACTGCGTTCCGCGCACATGTTTCACTACGAAGCAGGTAGCAGTGTCATCTTCACGGAACGTATTACCAGCGAGACAATCAGAGTACAAATAGTGTTTACGGAGACTGTGATGGTACACTATTTTTTAAATAAAAATTACGTAGCCAAAGTATGATTAAGAAAAACGGTGATGACTGTTAATACATGAGAATGTCTTAAACTTTCATTTATAATGTCATAGTAACAATATATCTAATACACAAGTTGGACCTATTTCCAAGGGTGGTTCAAATGTTTCAAATGGCTCTGAGCACTATGGGACCAATCATTGCGCTTGTGTTTGTTTACATCAGGTTTAGCAGATGCCAGACTGAGATTCATTGGAAGAATCCTAAGGAAATGCAATCCGAAAACAAAAGAAGTAGGTTACAGTACGCTTATTCGCCCGCTGCTTGAATACTACTCAGCAGTGTGGGATCCGTACCAGATAGGGTTGATAGAAGAGAGAGAGAAGATCCAACGGAGAGTAGCGCGCTTCGTTACAGGATCATTTAGTAATCCCGGAAGTGTTACGGAGATGATAGATAAACTCCAGGGGAAGAGTCTGCGGGAGAGACGCTCAGTAGCTCGGTACGGGCTTTTGTTGAAGTTTCGAGAACATACCTTCACCGAAGAGTCAATCAGTATATTGCTCCCCCCTACTTATATCTCGCGAAGAGACCATGAGGATAAAATCAGAGAGGCATACCGACAATCCTTCTTTCCACGAACAATACGAGACTGGAATAGAAGGGAGAACCGATAGAGGTACTCAAGGTACCCTCCGCCACACACCGTGAGGTGGCTTGCGGAGTATGGATGTAGATGTAGATGTATTATTATGATGAACGAAGTGTAGTCACTGTTACTCTCATGGCTCATTAGCAGCTCAGTAATTTCCTTCTGATTGGTTCACTCTCAATACATCGAGTAATTTTCCCTGAAGGCTTGAACCAAAGCTCACCATTATAGTCTTGTGTAATATAAGTGCATTTCTTCCGTGCACGACCTCCTTATGCCAAAAAATACTCCATAATTGTGGATTCAAGGATTTAGCCACATTTTGCAGGCTTTCTCACCTTCTTAAGTGCAATATACTGACTTTAATTCAACTGAAGCATCTCTGTTACTCGTCTGTAGCCTTTCCCCCTGTCCCCACATAATTTGAGCACGCCACAACTGAAACACCTGTTTCCGCTTCTACCTCTGTCGCTGAACGATGTAGGAGACAAGCAGTTTTGAAGGAAAGGTCGGATTTACTTGTAAAATTCCAGGAAGGAGCGCCAGAGTTGCGGATACGTTTGTGATCGATCGCACCACGCATTATTGTTTAATTAATCTCATCACTAGCGATGACGAATCCACGATATAATTTCCTTTATATGACAACGTGATGTCCGTGCTTTCTGTCGTGTCCGCGTTCATTTAATCGATTCGCACCGAAGCGCAATGAATCCACAGCCTTCAGTGCGGGTGCTCATTTACGTTCGACCTCCAGCGGAAATCTAAAACTGGGGAGCTTGGAGGACATGGACGAACAGGTGACGCTAGGGGAAAATGTGAGTCAGCCGGGGAGCGTCCGCGAATTTGCGATAAACACTGTGTGTGGATGGCGCTGTGTTCAACGCGCTGCCTATTAAGTAGGAAATCCCGGGTCTGAGTCACGGTCCGGCACACATTTTTACTCATCACCGCTGATTCTGCACACAGTCCTCATGCAGCTGATGCCATTAGTTCCTTCCCCTTCCTTCCTATCCCTTCAATTTACAAAAAAAAAGCACTCCGTCTTCAGGCCACGAGTGGCCTACCGGGACCATCCAGCCGCCGTGTTATCCTCAGGGGAGGATGCAGATAGGAGGGGCGTGGGGTCAGCACACCGCTCTCCCGGTCGTTATGATGGTATTCTTGACCGAAGCCGCTACTATGCGGTCGAGTAGCTCCTCAATTGGCATCACGAGGCTGAGTGCACCCCAAAAATGGCAACAGCGCATGGCGGCTGGATGGTCACCCACCCAAGTGCCGGCCACACCCAACAGCGCTTAACTTCGGTGATCTCACGAGAACCGGTGTATCCACTGCGGCAAGGCCGTTGCCCCGCCAATTTACAAAATAAGATATAATTTCCTTCGTGACTTCACAGGCGTGGATCATCATTTATAACCCACTATACAGGTTACAAACTTACCAAAGTGGTGCATGAACATGGTTTACGGGTTCAGTGAAGGATCGACGGCAGAATGGGTCGGTGTTCTATCGCGCCTCACCCGTGTCAGCTTTCACTACTAATTCTGATGCACCATGCATGTATTTGACTTCGTAACCACGAAACGAAGCCTCAGACTGGACACGCAGGTACCAGAGGCGAGGTGAAGTCTCCCGTGGACAGCGAGACAGCAGCTTCTGTCCCGGTAACGTGGGCGGCTGCGCGGTCGTGCGCTTCGAGAAAAGACACGGTCCGAGCCGTCGGCAGCGGGCGGGCCGCCGATGGGTATCTTAATGTGTCTGCAGCGCCGGACCAGAGCCACCGGCTGGAACCCCTCTCAAGGGCAAGGCCAGGCGAATAATGGGGCGACAAAGAAAGCCCTCCACTCCCGCAACTGCGCGGTTTCTTTGGTCGCCACAGTTGGGCCTCTGTTCACCCGCCGTTCACGTAGCGACGCTGTGGTTGTATAACTCGGGCCATCGTCGGCATCGGCTGTCCGGAAAAAAAGCGCCAAGCGCACAGGAGGAAAGCTGCTTGCTCTGGCGGATTAAGCTGCAGGCGCTGTGCGAGCCGCGTGACTAACTGCCGTACTGCGGGAGACGGCGGCATTGCTCGAGAGAAGTATGTAAGGATTCGTGTAAATTACCGCACGTTCATTAGCTTCAACATATCACTGCTGCATTTATGACACCTCCAATCTGAGGTATTTCGAGGAGTTAGCGTTGCCTAGTCGTGTTGTAAAGGGACAAAATACCGTTGAGAGGCGAATTATTTTAGTTCATATACAAACAAGCATCGGAAACGTACACCCAAATACGGAGGAATGAGCAAAAGCGAGTGAGACAGTAGCATCTGCGAATGTCCACACCAGTAAATTTGGATCAAATAACAGAAATTACACGGTACAGTCACATTATTGTAACCACCACCTATGTTCACGTCAATGTGCGATAACCACTCATAGCAGCGGAGGATACACTACTGGCCACTAAAATTGCTACACCACGAAGATGACGTGCTACAGATGCGAAATATAACCGACACGAAGAAGATGCTGTGATATGTAAATGTTTAGCTTTTCAGAGCATTCACACAAGGTTGGCGCCGCTGGCGACACCTACAACGTACTGACATGAGGAAAGATTCCAACCAATTTCTCATACACAAACAGCAGTTGACAGGCGTTACGTGGTGAAACGTTCTTGTGATGCCTCGTGTAAGGAGGAGAAATGCGTACCATCACGTTTCCGACTTTGATAAAGGTCGGATTGTAGCCTATCGCGATTGCGTTTCATCGTATCGCGACATTGCTGCTCGCGTTGGTCGAGATCCAATGACTGTTAGCAGAATATGGAATCGGTGGGTACAGGAGGGTAATACGGAACGCCGTGCTGGATCCCAACGGCCTCGTATCACTAGCAGTCGAGATGACAGGCATCTTATCCGCATGGCTGTAACGGATCGTGCAGCCACGTCTCGATCCCTGAGTCAACAGATGGGGACGTTTGCAAGACAACAACCATCTGCACGAACAGTTCGACGACGTTTGCAGCAGCATAGACTATCAGCTCGGAGACCATGCCTGTGGTTACCCCTGACGTTGCATCACAGACAGGAGCGCCTGCGATGGTGTACTCAAAGACGAATCTGGCTGCACGAATGGCAAAACGTCAGTTTTTCGGATGAATTCAGGTTCTGTTTACAGCATCATGATGGTCGCCTCCGTGTTTGGCACACCGTGATGAACGCACATTGGAAGCGTGTATTCGTCATCGCCGGCCGCGGTGGTCTCGCGGTTCAGGCGCTCAGTCCGGAACCGCGCGACTACTACGGTCGCAGGTTCGAATCCTGCCTCGGGCATGGATGTGTGTGATGTCCTTAGGTTAGTTAGGTTTAAGTAGTTCTAAGTTCTAGGGGACTGATGACCACAGATGTTAAGTCCCATAGTGCTCAGAGCCATTTGAACCATTTTTGTATTCGTCATCGCCATACTGGCGTATCACCCGGCGTGATGGTATGGGGTGCCATTGGTTACACGTCTTGGTCACCTCTTGTTCGCATCGACGGCACTTTGAACAGTGGACGTTACATTTCAGATGTGTTACGACCCGTGGCTCTACCCTTCATTCGATCCCTGCGAAACCCTACGTTTCAGCAGGATAATGCACGACCGCGTGTTGCAAGTCCTGTACGGGCTTTTCTGGATACAGAAAATGTTCGACTGCTGCCCTGGACAGTACATTCTGCAGATCTCTCACCAATTGACAACGTCTCGGCAATGGTGGCCGACCAACTAGCTCGTCACAATACGCCAGTCACTACTCTTGATGAACTGTGGTATCGTGTTGAAGTTGCATGGGCAGCTGTACCTGTACACGCCATCCAAACTCTGTTTTACTCAATGCCCAGGCGTATCAAGGCCGTTATTACGGCCAGAGATGGTTGTTCTGGGTACTGATTTCTCAGGATCTATGCACCCAAATTGCGTGAAAATGTAATAACATGCCAGTTATAGTGTAATATATTTGTCCAATGAGAATACCCGTTTATCATCTTCATTTCTTCTTGATGTAACAATTTTAATGGCCAGTAGGGTATATAAACTGTGCTGGGAGTGGGATGGGGACGCGGAAAAATAGTTCAGTCGTTATCATAATGCGGAAACGGAGCTATTTATCCGACACCCAAAACGGCATGATCATTAGCTTTCAGGCGAAAGGTGGGAGTGTTTTCTAAACGGCTAGGTCTGTAAAATGTTCGTGTGACAAAATGTCGCTGTCCAAAACCGGCGCCGAGGCAACTGCGGTGCACGACGGGGCGTAGATGACAGGGCTCAACGACGGCTGCGGTATACGTACGAGGGGCACTTGAGAAGTTCGTGCAAAGTTCGAGAGAGGGCACCACTGGAGCACGTATCGAGGTCGTGTTTAGTTAGTAGCATCTTTGGAAAGGACGCACACCAAGTTTCAGCCATATTGGTCTATTTGTTTGTGTTTGGCATTTGTGTGAAACAAGGAAATCGAGTGATTGTCAAAAAGTGGGTGAAGAAGAATTTCGTGTGGTGATTAAACATTACTTTATGACAGGCAAAACGCCTCAGGAGTTTAAAGAGAAGCTTGATAAACATTACGCTGACTCTGCACCTTCGATTAGAACAGTTTATAAGTGGTTTCAAAATTTTCGGAGTGGCCATATGGGTACAAGTGATGCTGAACGTTCTGGGCCCCCTCTGTAGGTTACGACTCCAGAAATCATTGATAAAATTCATGATATGGTGATGGATGAAGGAAGAGATAAGGTGCGTGAGATTCCTAGTGCCGTGGGCATCTCGAATGAACGGGTACATAATATTTTGCATAAACATATGGACATGAAAAAGCTATCCGCAAGATGGGTTCCGCGATTGCTCACGCTTGACAAAAAACGGAACCGTGTGAAGTGTTGCAAGGATGGCTTGCAGCTGTTCAGGAAGATTATGCAGGACTTTAAGTATCGTTTAGTCACTGTGGATGAAACATGGATACATTACTATACTTCTGAACCAAACAACAATCTAAACAATGGGCTACCAAGGGAGAATCTGCACCAAAAAAGGCGAAGACCATTCCTTCGGCCGGAAAGATTATGGCGACTGTCTTTCGGGATTCGCAGGGGATAATCCTCATCGACTATCTGGAAAAGTTAAAACTATTATAGGTGAATATTATGCATCGTTATTGGACCGTTTGAATACCAAGCTACAAGAAAAACGCCGGCGACTGGACCGCAAAAAAGTCCTTTTCCGTCATGACAATGCACCAGTACACAGCTCAACAGTTGTGGTCGCAAAATTAATGGAAATAGGATTCCAATTCGTTTCACATCCCTCCTATTCTCCAGACTTGGCTCCCTCGGACTACTATTTGTTCCCCAATTTGAAGAAATGGCTGGCGGAACAAAGATTTTATTCGGACGAGGAGGGGGTTGCAGCAACTAATAGCCATTTTGCAGAGTTGGACAGTTCCTATTATTCGGAAGGGATCAACAAATTAGAACAGCGTTGGACGAAGTGTATAAGTCTAAAAAGAGACTATGTCGAAAAATAAAAAAGGTCTACCCCAAACACATAAGTAGTTTTTATTTTTGCACGGTCTTGTCAAACGCCCCTCGTACATGTGAACAGACGTGCAACTCTTGAGCAACTGACCATCCAGGTGAACTGAGGTGCTGTCAACAGAGTCTCCTCAGCGAACGTTGCGGCGCACAGCCCTCTGCAGCAGGCGCCACGTTCATGCAGCCATGCTGACTGCGGTTCGTCGGCAACGAAAGCTGTAATTTGCACGCCCATATCGCTTCTGGATTTCCACTGAGTTGCGACACATGGCCTTTTCAAGACGAATCACGTTTTACGCTCCATCGGACGGACGGTCGTTGGCGTGTATGGCGTGAAACGTCTGAAGGCAAACACACTGCAGCAATCTTCCAAAGGGTTGCTGTCTGAGGAATGTTTTCATGGCATTACGTGGATGATCTCGTCATTCTGAAAGGCATAGTGGATCAACACAACTATACGTTTGTACTTAGGGACCATATCCATGGCCGGCCAATGTGGCCGAGTGGTTCTAGGCGCTTCAGTCTGGAACCACGCTACCGCTACGGTCTCAGGTTCGAATCCTGCCTCGGGCATAGATGAGTGTGATGTCCTTAGGTTAGTTAGGTTTAAGCAGTTCTAAGTTCTAGGGGACTGATGACCTCAGATGTTAAGTCCCATGGTGCTCAGAGCCATTTGAGCCATTTTGAACCATGTCGACTCGCACATGCAGTTTGCTTTTCCTCGTCATGATGGCATCTACCAACAGGACAATGGAAAGTCTCACGCAGGGCCAGGTGTACGTGCGTGGTCATAAGAACACCAGGATGAGTTTACCTTACTCCTCTGGCCTCCAAACCCCTCAGATTAAAACCCAATCGCGAATGGGTGGGGCCTTCTCGATCGGGCTGCTGGTGCCATGGATCCTCAGCCGAGTAATTTAGTGCAATTGGCCACGGCGCTATAATCGGTTTGGTTCGATATTATTGTCTGTGCCTTCCAGAACCTCACTGACTTCCTTCCCGCACGTGTTGCAGCAGTGCGGACTGCAATAAGTGGTTATTGAGGCTTTTGACAGATGGCCACATTAATGTGGCTGGAAGTGTATTTTGTTAAGACTTTTGATGGTACTGACGTGATTAAAAACAAAGTCTAGGCTGAGCTGGGTGTATACAGACGCTATTCGTAAAATCATTGGAGCATTCGTCTGAAGCGATTTGGGAAACGTAAATATAGTCGACACGGACAGGCACATAAATCCACCTCGTCCCGTATATGACTCCAGTCTCTTGAACCATCAGATCACTTTTCTCGATTCACGTTCGCGCATAAAACGCTGAAAAAGCCCTTTACTGTAAGGCTCCGTACTGTACTACATATATAAATAAGTTTCTTGTAGCTGAGGAAGTCTATCGATACACCGCCTTTTCGACGGTTTATCCGTCAGCGTCGTTGCTCATTTATTCAAGCAAATTTTCTGTTTGCATTAAAATGCTGACTCGAACCCATTGACGATCTGCACGCGTCGGAAAACCTCACGGGCTCACGGGGAAAGAGAAACGGATCTCCGTGGCGGTAGCCTTTGATACTTAACCTTCGCAAGTAACAATTTCAAAGTGCCTCTTCGTAGTGTATTCACGGGCGTGTTACAAGATGTAGATGATGGATGGACGATAGTCGATGACCAAAGAAACTGTGGCAGTGGATCTCAGCAGGGAGAAGAAAGCGTGGACGACATAGGAGGAGCTGGAGTCGAGAGGTCCGGATCGCGGTGACTGCCAGAGAATTGCAAGAAGGAGACTGGCGTTATCAGAGGGAGTGGAACACGGGAAGCGAGAAACGGCGCAGCCGTAGAATACCCGCAAGATGATGATGATGATGATGATGATGATATTGATGTTAATGAGATGATAACATTAAACCCGTGTATGTAACGTACGAATACAGGAAACACAAAGTACAGAAGAGGGAAAACTGTATGAACTAATAACAAATCTAGACCATGGGACAAAAAATGAAGTATAGAGTGAGTCACAAAACCGGAATTGGACAGTAGTCTAATTCTGTACCAAAGAAGAACACAGAAAATTTGCGACTTGTAGAGACGATATTTGAGCGATGTTGTCTTGTGATCGTATTGCTATGAAATGAAAATAAGAGTGGAGCTTGTGTCAACCCACAGCCGACCGTTTTTACGCTTATGTTTGGTTGACGGATTATGACGTTATCCGCAATGGACTGCAAACAACTTTGAATTAAATTCCAGACCTCGTTGGAGAATCTGGTGACCAGAAAATGTTCACCGTCAATCTTCTTCCTAGCCGCCTTGTGCAGTCGGTAAAAATTTCTATTGTAAGTAAAGTTCGAATGAATTGCTTCCATATCGAATGCCACAACATTATGAGATCTCATTACGACTGCCACGGAGGTAGTAATTAATTAGCATTCAATGTGTAGTCGACTAGACGCCAACGCATCCATATAACCCAAACTGAATTAAAGTCTCGCTGCAAAATGGCAAATATAAGATACATAGACAATGCTGGTATCATCTTGTTGGGAAACAGCGACAGCCGTGGACAGAAATGATTGAAGCCTGCGGTGGAGGTTTGCGATCTGCGCTGTGTCAAGGCCAGGGAACTACAGTCGTTCCGCGCTGATAGGTCCGGACCGCAGAACAAGGCGGGAGGTTCCAGGCGTCACTAACGCCGCCACCAACAAACCTGACGACGCCATTTAATGTTTCCGCCACTGGGTCACGGTTCTGTAGCAAAAGCAGTGTCCGCCTAGCCATGCGAAAGCAATAATTTCCCACAACTAACTAGACAGTTTTCTCCCTGTGCTCCTTAAAAATCTCTCACTGCTGGTTCATCATAGCAGCACCGCTTTCCGTCATCAGTATATAAAAATTCTCATCGTACTGCAACCATGTGTCTTCTAATCAATGGGTAATGAATACTGCCGCTCAGTCCCATATTGAATATTGAACTACCTGTGAAAAAAAGCCTCTCATCTTGGCACAAGCATTTCCTTTGACGCAAATTCGACGACTTGAGTGTCAATTTACTTATTCAATCACGCAGCTCCTCATTTGGCTTCACAGGGCCGAGTGTACCTCGTTCCGGACTTTTCCGTTGCAGAATACTCTGAGATGGTTACTAGGAATCGAATCCGGCTACTCCGAACCGGTAGTCAATAATAGCATCAGCTAAACCCCAGAGGCGGCCTTGAGTTGTCTCTCCCGACGAGACAGTGAGGTGATGTTTGCAATTTAACCCAAATATTTGGAGGAAAGTCTCCTTGATGAAAATTTTTGTAGAGACCTCGAGTTCTTCCAAGAGTACGTTGTATACACGGTAGTTGCACCTTTCGAGCATTGTTTCGAATGTATGAACGTGATCATCAACTATGCAAAACTCTAAACATAAATAAGTGGAATCTAATCTGCCTAAGTATTCCCAATCTAGTTTGACTACACGGTCGGTGACGAGTCAGGAATCCGGCAGGACTGACAAACATCTAGAATGATTAATTCGGAGCGATTTCAGGTGAAACACCGACATAAATGTGTCCGTGGTAGACACCAAATAAGATTTACAGTAGAACCTTAAGGAATTACAATTCAGCTATGAGATTGCTTCCAAAACACCTTGCAGACCGGTTCATGACCTCCGTTTATCGGTCCGGGCGCTTAGCAAGTTGGATTAAAGGGAGGAATAGAAAAGAACACTATGCGCTTCGTCTGGGGTGGCGCTTTTTTTTAGGCAACTTCCCAGAAATGTAGCGGAAGACGCTGCAAGACAGACATTGTGTATCGTGGAGAGCCTTTCTGACAGCCTTCGTTCAAGCATGATACTTATACAGGGAGGTATGGAAAATTCACCTCCCTTCGTAACTGCTACGAAAGGAATATGAAAAAGAGGGGAAGGGGGAGTGGTGAAGGTTAATTTTGGTTGACTACGTAGCCTACGGCATGCACTGTATGGCGTCTTGCAGAACACGAATGTGGCGGAGGAATTTAATTGTGAACATTTAAATTTATACTTCACCGTGGCTACTATGTGTACCAGAATGAGATTTTTATTCTGCAGCGGAGTATGCGCTGATATGAAACTTCCTGGCAGATTAAAACTGTGTGCCGGACCGAGACTCGAACTTAGGACCTTTGCCTTTCGCGAGCAAGTGCTCTATCAACTGAGCTACCCAAGCACGACCCACGCTCCGTCCTCACAGCTTTACTTACTTTACTATGTGTACCGGTTGAAACAAGTTTCCTGTAATGGGGGACAATTTATTTTACTTCCACTAAACCTCCCAGAGGGTTAAATCTTCATCATCACGTCGATTTACGCCAGTTAATAAGACATATATGTGTTGCATGTACGACTTTCGGGTTTTCCTGCCATGGTCTTCAGGTGGAGAGCAAGGCTGGTGAAGATAGTAGAGGTGTGGGGCGTTAAATAGTGATATGTACTCATAATTCGTTATGAACATAAAGAAAGTTTATTGTTGTACTGTGTACGGTCCATGGCGGTTTAGTTGTCCACTAACCAATCTTGACAGGGGCTGACCGGTGATGCGTGAGAAATGTAAGTCAGTGATTTTAGAACCAAAGTTGATAAAGGAGTTAGGGAAGAAACACGTCCTAGATGACTGGGAGCCGATGCTTGCGGCTTGCAGCCGACTCGCTTCGGTAGTGACATTTCAGTGTATACAAAGCGTATGTGATATTGTATGTAAGGCTCGAGAGGGAAAGAAACGTATGACAACTTCAGACAGTGCCACATAAAAAAGTCGTATGTACAATACATACATGTCTCATTAACTGACTTAATGATGGAGGTTTAGCCGTCCCGAGCGCCCAGCGTAACTCAAATGATTTTTGACAGGTTATAGAGACTTGTAGTTCCCACAGATAGGTGAGAAACAGCAATATTTAATCGACAGTATATGTGAGAGCGAGGGCAGTGGACAGCTGTTGCGACGCGCCTGTGACCTGTTGGCCGCTGTCTGCTGTGTCGCCCAAGTATGGAAACGAGCGCAGCGTGCCAGCTGCTGCTGAAGCGAGACGCGGCGTTTCATTGCCATTTGGTTATTTTCTGGAGACCTCGCTAGGCCTCTAGCGTACTTGGGGACAGAGCGTATCATTAATTTTAACGTTGTGACACGGAGGACAGCAGAGTGGATCGGTGTGAAATGTCACGGAGAGATCACGGCTGCGGTTCGGGCAGAGCGACCGGTGAGCGCGGGACAGATGGCGAGGCGAGACTGCCGCAACGCGCGGGGAATTCTGCTGCCTGAACGCCTGCGGCAGCCCGCAGCGGACAGCCCGTCCACTCCGACTCTGCCACAGCCGCGTGGGCCGAGCTATTATCCTCCCTGGAGTTTTCCGCTGAGCCTGAGTGAACAACATACAGACAAAGCAGGTGGGCTGCAGTGCGGCTGATCTTCCTCTGCAAGTTCAACAGTCGTTCCTACTATTATTTCCGTTTACGAGTTTAACGAATTTATCATAATGTAACACATCGCTAAATGGCGTACTTCCACGTGTTTAGTCAGGTTATTGATACCACTTTTCGGCTCAGTATTTTGACGAATACCAGTCCACTTCTTAATGTGCTGCGAGCTGTGTTGTTATGCGTCCCCGCTGCCTCGACTCCAATCGGACTGTGAAGTACTGTTGCTGGTATCGGCTCCCGGCGACCGCCACCTCGGTTTCCTGCGTAAATTTTCATAGTCTTTTGAAATAATTTACGCCTAGGAAGTAGAGGATCGACCACTCGATCCCGAAGACGAACATTAGGATAACTTCCACAATTTTTAAATCAAGTATTGTTGCTTTAGGGCTAATGTGCCTGTAGAGGCCCCTATAAAAATCGGGTGTGTATAGATGGGAATCAAACTTCTTCGATTAGTTTCAAAAGAGGCGTTTCGGGGTTCAAAATCTAGTCTTGAGGTATACGAACATTAGAGGTTATCTTCGTTGATCCATTACGGATCGTGGGACGACGGCTGGCATCAACTTCTTGATGCAGTAGTTTACCAACAGCCGTATGTATTATAGAAATTTATTTTATTTTATGAACTTCTATGTGCTACCAGTTTCGGTATTACATTGATGCCATCTTCAGACCCCATTCGTCATAGTCGTAAAATCGCTATACACGGAAGGAGACATATAACTGGATACCTGAATCAATCGTCCTGCAACAGCTCTTGGTGGCCAGGCGCCTGGATCCAGTTATATGGCTCATTCCGTGTATAGCGATTTTACGACTATGACGAATGGCCTGAAGATGGCATCAATGTAATGCCGAAACTGGTAGCACATAGAAGTTCATAAAATAAAATAAATTTCCCCAATACGTACGGCTGTTGGTAAATTATTGCGTCAAGAAATTAGAGGTTATAGTTGCGTTACGGTAATCAGCTCTAAATTGAGGGTAGTCTAAACATTGAAGAATGAGGGCAGTTCAGTAAGTAATACAACACTTTTTTTTCCTGAGTGCTGGTTGGTTTTATTAGGGATTCCAATACACCATACTATATTCCACTCTTTTGACTGTAAAACCCTAGTTCTCAACAAAATTTCCGTTTAATGCGACGACCTTACATCATCTTACTGGCAGTGCCTGTACTCCCGCATGGCACCTCTCTACTAGTCGACGTCAGAGCCAACGTCTTGCTGCATCAATAACCTCCCCATCATCCACGTACCAATTCACGCGGAGTGCATCATTCATTGAGTCAAACAGATGGAACTCGGAATGTGCAAGATTCGGTCTGTATGGTGGACAAGAAGAACAATCTAATGAAGTTTTCTGAGGATTTGTGTTATTATGGAAAAAGAGAAGTTCGTTTGCATTTCTGTGGTGACGAACACGTTGAAATTGTTTCCTCAGTTTCCTCAGCGTAGTGCAATACAATTGAGAGTTGGTTGTTGCACCGTGACGGATCACATCAAATAGAATAACCCCCTCAGTGTTGAAGAAGACAGTCACTATGACAGTCCTCATTTTTCCAACCGAAATTGGCCGAGAAAAGAAGTGTGTTGCATTAACTTACTGAAAGTCCCTCGTAATTTAGATACTCTCCTTTATGTATCGAAATAACACGGGGTTAGCATTGTAAATGCGAGTATTTAAAATGTTTCAAAATGTTTCAAATCTTGGAACATTCAGCCGGCCGGTGTGGCCTTGCGGTTCTAGGCGCTTCAGTCTGGAACCACTTGACAGCTATGGTCGCAGGTTCGAATCCTGCCTCGAGCATGGATGTGTGTGATGTCCTAGGTTCGTTAGTTAGGTTTAAGTTCTAGGGGACTGATGACCACAGATGTTAAGTCCCATAGTGCTCAGAGCCATTTTTATGGAACATTCCTTCCAAATTTAACACGTTGACTGCCATCCATGAGGTTGCCAGTAGACTGAGCCGAGCTTCATCTCTGGCCGACGGTCACAAGCTGCCTTTTGATGACGTATTCGTAATACAGATACAGTCACATACTGCTTGTTGATGGAAATGGAAATGCTGTGTGGCTAGGGCCTCCCGTCGGGTAGACCATTCGCCTGGTGCAAATCTTTCGAGTTGACGCCACTTCGGCGACTTGTATGTTGATGGGGATGAAATGATGATGATTAGGACAACACAACACCCAGTACCTGACTGGAGAAAATCTCCGACCCAGCCGGGAATCGAACCCGGGCCGTTAGGTATGACATTCCGTCGAGCTGAACATTCAGCTACCAGGGGCGGACTGCTTGTTGATGAAAAGTAGACAGCCGATGAACGTGGTATGTAAAACGAACCCGGACTGGTGACGTACTATCAATTTAAACTTGGTCTCAGTTGTGACATCTAACGATGCTTGCTGTAGATTTCATGCAGTACTATGCATTAATTTGTATTTCTTGATACAACTGACAAGAGTGTACAGGAAATCTGGTATAATATTTTGTTCAGCGTTCTCTAGGGAGCAATAAAAAGAAAATATTAGTACAATTTCATGGTCCAGTAGCAGGAGATACAGTTACACGAGGGGAAAGATGACAGAAATATAAAAGTGCGAAAGAGATGGCAAGATAGTTACTTGAAGTTTTGTGAAACTCACGCTAGGTCTGAAGATTTGAAAGGAGTAAAGAAAACTGAAACATATGGCTCTGCCTACAAAATAAATAGTGTATTAAACTGCATATGTATACGTGATCGTTTTCTTTCTTCCCGTTTATGGTTTACTAATTTTTACAGCTACATCTTTTATTTCTAATTACGTTGTGAGGTAACTAATCTGCAGCTGTAGGCTCCCTCTGTGTTCACATGTCACACTGACACGTGATGCATCTACAGGCATCCTCGATGTTTTTTGTTAAAACGTTTACCTATAATGGACTTGTATGAACAGGATGGGGAAAATAACATCATTTTGTGTGATTTCTTAATTTTTTTTTCTTAACGTGAACTGACTTAGAGCAGCCACACAGTGTCGCCTCTGGAGGACCATTGTGTTTGGTGTGAGCCTCTATTGCATCCACGGGAGGCCTCTTGGTAGGCGACGCGCTGAAGGAGTGAAATGAGACTGGATTTCGTATGCTGGCTTACTTAAATGTTAAATAGGACCAACATTTCACCTGGATGTCTGCTATAGTCAGCTCCTCACGGTTGTAGAAACTGGCTTCATCCCGGCATTCGGTTCAATATCTTCCTTATCTGGGCTCTGGTGATCGTGAGTTGAACGTAGCTCGAAGCCGACTGTCTCAATATTGCTTCATCTTATTGTGTAACGTAGCACCAGGAGGACTTCCCAGGCAGGCGTTAAAAGCAGTCAAAATAAAAGGATTGAGCCTCGAGAGGAAAGTGCAGTTTGCTAACAAGGTCAGCGTGTGAATTCTCCGTAATGGCACATTTGCCAGGTGAAGGAAGAACAAAGTCTCACTCGGGGAGTTTGCACTGCACACATTTTAGTTGTCTGTCTGTTTCGCTGAGCTGGAGACTTATTTTCTGAATGAATGAACTGCTACAGTACGTTTGGCATACATGCTGAGGTTCTTAACACTGAATTGAATACTCCCAGCTCATTCAGATGTTGTGATGTGAGAACGTGAATCTGAGCTACTTCAAGAAGTGATGTTTGATTCGAGAACATATCCCAAATCGGACATAAAAGAAAAAGACATTTTTCAGTGTTTCCAGTTGTTTTCTTTTAATGTGATCTGAAGCAAACTTGCCTAATTAAGTACCGCTGTGCAGCTTTTAGACTCTTCGCTAGGTTTTCAACTGTGTTAACATACGAGAACGCCTCTTACAGAGCTAACACAGTGTTCCTTGAAATTTTTTCGACTGTCCCTACCTATGTGTTTGCGCAACCCACAACGCCTTTAAAAACCGTGAATGATATTTTCATTTTCTATCGCTCGCTACCTGCAAACTTCTAGTCGTACAGTAAAAATGAACAGGACCTTCTTGTAGGAAATTTAATGTAGTTATATTTTGTATTGGGATACTTTTTCGCTGGAGACCACGGTTTTCGAGTTATTCAAGAAAAAACACGTTAAAAGTAACTTTTGTACGTTTTCTCGAATAATTCGAAAACTACGGCGTCTAGTGCAAACGAATGCCAGTACAAAATTTAACTATGTCACATTTCCAACAAACAGGTCTTGTTCATTTTTTTGTAGGCCTAATAGCGAGCGAGAGGATATGGAAATCTTACGCGTGGTACTTGAAGGTATCGTGGTTTGTGTGAAAGCCGAAGGTAGGGACAGCTCAATCACCCTGTATGTATTAGAGGTCAACATTACCACAGACCAAACATGTTAAATTAAAACGTGACTGGAGAGCATCATGAGCAACCTAATTCATTTCAATTTTCGATTCTCTATTCTCGGAACATGCTTATTGATACTGACTGGAGCAGTAATTTTTAATGAAGATTTATGGAAACAGTTATTAATTAGTATTAGCACATTATTTCACAATACTTTTGACAAATATGCAATGTAACCCAATTATATGTAATCGTTTGTATTGCTTATGGGAGGCAATGTAGTTACGATTGGCACTGAAATTATTGTGCTAAGAATTGTTGAAAGTTTGACGGTTTTTGATTTGTTATTGGTAGACTCTAGATTACTATTCAGGAGAACCATGGGCCTTCGAAAGTAAGTACACAAAATATTGATTAGCTATATTACGTACAGTAGTCAGAAAAGTAAGTTTTGGTCTTAGCATTCCGTCGTCGACAAGGTTATTGGAGATGGAGCATAAGCTTAGTTAGGAAGAGCGTAGGGGAGGAAATCAGCCATGACCCTTTCAAGTATTGTTTGGTATTTAGTAAGCACGAAAATGCTAAATGAAAGTGCTCGGACAGAGATTTGAATCCTGATGCTGTCGAATGCTAGTCCGGTGCCATAAAGGGTGCGTGAAGTCTCTCTGCTTTTTGTGCAGTTAAAATGTTCAACAACGCTACCGACCTTTTTGGTTAGATATTCCAAACTAAGCCGTCGTCGAATCCCTCAGTGACAGCGTAACTGGTAGCAAGAAAAACAACCAGAATGTGTCAGTAACTACTTCTTGAATACCCAGTTACTCGAAACGCATTTTTCTCCAGAATAGGACACTTTTGATAGCGAAATGTGAATCAGATATGCGCAGTCAGAGTATACACTCTCTAATACCTATGGAGCATATTACGTAATAGTGTTCATATGTTACGAAGAGATGGATGACGATGTTAAAGAACAATACTGACCTAAAAATATACATCACCGACTGCAGCCGTCACAGCCGTCGTTATTAGGTCTACTCCGATAAAGAGCGGGTCTCAGAAATGCCAACACATTTACGTACTTCCAGCATGCTGGAATAATTGTAGGTCAGCAACTCCTGTTAATCAGTACAAAGGAAAAACCAGGCATGGTTGAAAATTTCACTTTTTTTTTATTCACTCAGTGACTGGTTTTAGGCTGAGACCCATTTTCAAATAATCCTACAGGGCAGAAAACCAAATTTACACTCGTGTAAAATACCGGTATTTAAAAAATTTTAAGCAAATGCCACAAATACAGCCATATCTTTTGAAGAGTTACGAAACAGATAGTCAAATTAGTATTTCCGAAAATGCAAAAAGCATGTTAAAAATGTAAGTAACTGGCAGCCTACTACTTCCGCTGGCGTAAGGAAACATCGGGAATGGGGCGCCCTATCGGGATATAGGAAACCTTTTTGTATTTATTACGATGATCTCTAACCATCAGAAGTACAACAAATAACAAAGTAACAGTACAAGTCAACAACAAAATTAATACTTTAAAAATATTTACCAAGAACAGTCAAATACTGAAAATCAGTGAATAATAAAACACAGCAGCGCCGCATAAGGCGCATATTACAAAGCTGTATGCCATGTCGCCACGTAAAAAACATTAAATGTGAACCACAAAATTAGTATTAAAAGAAACCAAAACAATAGGACATTAAAAAATGTTCATCACTTCCAACGCTTTACAAGCATAACAATTTTACCATAACAAATTTACAAAATATGTGAAGATAAAACAATATTCTTCTCTAACATGACCGAGGTGAAAACAGACAATAAACCACAAAGACAAATCATAAACACACTCAGGGGCGTATCGGGCAGGAGGGGGGCCCCTCCCGAAACTACTAATCGAGTGAGTAAAAGAAGTGAAATTTGCAACTTTGGATGGTTTTTCGTTGTACTGGCCAACACATTTGTTTGCCTGACCGACATCTTTGAACGACTGCTTCCAGAAGCCGTTTAACTGTCATGAAAGGCTGTTATTAGACTTTGAAGAATGTTCTGAGATGCATCTAAGGAAACAAAAGAAAAAAAAACCCTCAGATAAACCGAAGCGGCAAAGGAAAGGTAAAATTATTTCTCTTGCTCATGAGAATCAAAAGAAATGTTTGTTTACCATAGTGTCATGCGATGTGGAGCTCTGTTCAGTTATAATTCTTTCTGCCGTAAAGACTGTGTCTGCTAAGAAGGACAGTCGGTCATTATTTCGTTTGTCTCACTGACATCTGTTACCCCCTCTGCTCCTGCAGTTGTGACAGCGTGGAGTCACAAATATTTCTAGAAGACATTAGCTAATGACATTACTTTATCCCACTTTCTGTTTCTTTTAAGGATTTGGTAAGATAAATAAGTCTGCTGCATGGTACGACAGACAGTCCTTCTTATTCATAGCATAGTCCGAACGTCCTCATATTTCTTTTGTTGTTTGTATCTTATTGCTGTCTTTCAGTTTATTACCTCTCTCGTGCCCCTGTGTGTGACCATTATTACAGTGTACTACGATGAAGCTTTGAAACTCTGATGACTCAATGTAATACGAAAACATTTTCTCAGGAGGCCAAACACACACTGTTCTTCAGAGTGTACGCTATTCTACAGAATTTAACTAATCAACACATTATTGTATGGTTAAACGGCGATGACAGAGGAGGGACATAAGTGTTAATGTCAGTGTCATTTTTCCACGCTGTGGCAGCAAAAACAAATGAATTGTTACTTAAATGGATAAGTAAATAACTGCAGCGATCTCTTTACACCTATGAGAGAATTAGGATCCGAGTATTATCTCGATGGTTGACTCATCTAAGAAACGAGTAAGGTAAGTCAACTTATACTTCTAATGTTTGTACCGGTACAAGCTAATGTGAAGAATAATAACCGAAGAAGACGTCAAAAGCTTGAGACAGAGTACGTATCTGTCGTGGCAAGAACTCCGTGAAGCATTTATTCAGTCTTGATTACATAATAATAGACTCGTTCTTCGTTAGGTAGTTATGATTTTTTTTTGCTGCTAACAATTACCTTGGTAAGCAACTATAGTCAGACAGTAAGGTATCTAATGACCTAGTTTAGTTCCAAGAGAAGCGTAAATTACGCAGAATGGAAACAGTTGGCCGAGAAAGTACAGCCGTCCTTCGCCTTGCCTTTAGCGTTTAGATTGCAGGCTGAAGTGGAATATGGAAGAAAATGGAATATAAAATACTAATAGATGACAAAAAACCTTGTATTATTTATTGTAACAACAGAACATCCCTTGTTTACACTTTTTTTTCATTGCTTCCTCCGCACACCGAATTTCCTTGTCGTTTCAAAATTCATATACGGTCATTAATAGGTGTGTGAACACGAAAAGTACCGTATCACGGCCCATTTAAGAGTGGTCTATAAACATCCACAACTAATAGTTCTTGCTTTTAATAGGCAGTAATGAAACAGAATCTTATAGTAAGTTTTTTAGAACTGTAGAATTGGAACCATACAATACAGGTAGAGTTATAATACCGTAATCCTAACATAATGAGGCATCATCTACTGGGTTACTGCAAACAGACCCTTCTTTCATGATGTTACCTGTATTAAACATGTATCACGCCTGCGCTGGTTGCCCGTATTGTGAACTTGAAGTGAGCTTTTGTTTCAGCTGTCTTAGTACTACAGACAGAGTAATCCTATAACCACAAACTTATTCAAATCTCGAAGGACATGACTTGAGCATTTTCAGTGAAAAATACAGACGAGAAGAATAACAAACACTAGTAAATAGAACCCAGTCGACCTAATTTAAGGCAAACAACGGTTTTTTAATCGTTTGTGTCCATCGATTGAATCGAGAACAAGGCTTCAGGTGCAGCCCTGAGACAGGGGAGGGGAGGGGCAGAAGGACGTGGCGGTTCCATTCGGTCTCGTCCGGCTGGCGGCGCGACGCAGCGTGAAGACTGCGCCTGCGTCTGTCGCTCGACCAGAGCTCGGGGCGAGGCTGTTTCCCGGAAAGCCAAGGATTCAGCGCAGAGCCTGCCACAACAGCAGACAACCCGCGTTCCGAGCGGCGAACCACCAGCCTGTTTTCACCCAACTTCTCCTGGACACCTTGGTGTAATCCAAGATCTGAGATCTTGATATCTAAATCGGATTCCTAATAAGAAAAGCAGTTACGTTCTACCATTTCGACAGTGCATACATAATTACATAAATAATTACATATTTCATAGAAAGATGACTAAATTTTTGCAGGCATTGCAACAAGCGATAACAGTTTGCCTCTTAAAGTTTTTTTTTTTTTTCGTCATTAGTTTGATGCGCCCCCCACGAATTCCCTCACTGTACCGACCCTTTCATATCAGAGTAGCACTTGCATCAAACGTACTCAATTATTTGTTGGATGTAGAATGAGAATTTCACTCTGCAGCGGAGTGTGCGCTGATATGAAACTTTCTGACAGATTAAAACTGTGTGCCGGACCGAGACTCGAACTCGGTACCTTTGCCTTTCGCGGGCAAGTACTCGCGAAAGACAAAGGTCGCGAGTTCGAGTCTCGGTCCGGCACACAGTTTTAATCTGCCAGAAAGTTTCATTTGTTGGATGTGTTCCAATCTCTCTCTTCCTCCGTTGTTTGTACCATATACAGTTCCCTCAAGTGCCACAGAAGGTATCACCCTATGCCAACTTCTCAACGTTTTACACATCTTACTCTACTCTACTCGCCGATTCTGTGGAAGTCTTTTCATTCCTTATCTTATCAGTCCACCAAATTATCAACACCCTTCTACAGCATTACATCTCGAACTCTTAAGATCTGTTTTCCGGTAATCCCAAGCCTTTGTTTCACTTCCACACGGTGCCGTACTTCAAACACACAGCCGACCGCGGTGGCCGAACGGTTCTAGGCGCTTCAGTCTGGAACCGCGCGACCGCTACGGTCGCAGGTTCGAATCCTGCCTCGGGCATGGATGTGTGTGATGTCCCTAGGTTAGTTAGGCTTAAGTAGTTCTAAGTTCTAGGGGACTGATGACCGCAGAAGTTAAGTCCCATAGTGCTCAGAGCCATTTTTCAAACACAGATTCACAGAAATGTCTTTCTCAAATTAAGGACGGTGTTTGATACTAGAAGACTTACGTTAGCCATAAATGTCCTTTGCGTCTGTGGTGGTCTACTTATTATGTCATGCTTACTTCGCACACAGCCGTACAAGTTGTCAAAAGAGCTCGTTTTCAATCTTCAAAGATTGTCTGGCGATTTTATCACACTAAAAAGTGTGTGTTCCTAACTTGGCGGTCGACACACAGAGAAGCCTTGTTCAGTGTTCCTGCAGGTAGAGGCACTTATTGTGAGTTCCAGTAACGGATGGAAGGCAGTAAAATCCACATACAGCCACTACATTTCTGATATTCGCCGTTCACACTAAGCGTTTTTTGTGTGCATACAATGTGATTATACAGAAACATTATTACAGACTTTGCGTGCTTCTGTTTCTCGTAACTGGCCCTGTTTCTGTTGCTGGCTCAAAAAATTTAGAACTTCATTCGTCAAGTGAGAACTTAACACAAAAGTATCGTTAACCAGACTAGAACTACATTGTACTTCCGAATTATGTGACGAAACAGGAACTGACATGAATGTGTAGTGTGAAGTATAAAATTAACAAAATAACTGTATGACTGTTCTTCATAATGTTGTTATTTTCTTTTATTAGTTACAGCCAGAGCTGTCCATTAATTTAACGTCAGTTATTGTGAAGTAAAGGAAGCTACAGTGTGAACTGGTGTCTTTCATTGTGTTCATTGTGTATGAACTCAGGTATTTCGAAGTGATCACAAAAATAGTAATGGCGAAAAAGAACCAACGAGAAAAACGGAACATAGGAACATTTTTATGATTAGTATAATGTTGATGTTCCACAATTAAGGAATTATTGTAATGCGATCCTTTAGACGGTGACACAGTATTGGTCTCTATGGTAATAATCAGCACTGCATAGTACAGGAAGACAACACAGGAAGTCGGATACACAAGACGCATACCGTTCAAAAAGCCACGGTTCCCTCCGGAAGACGTCATACTACGAAATTTAGGTTTCGTTAGAGTCTGCATTGTCTTTGAATTGCGTTGTTATTGATACAGTTTTGAACTATTACAGAACAAATAATCTGGTTTTCCAAGTCATCATCATCAGTTATCTGCTATATTAGCAGGTCCTTTGCCTCTCCATTTTCTGCGATCCATTGCTTCCTTCTTAAGGCTGCTGTATGTTGTGCCATCCATCATGTCATCCAGTCAGTTTTCCAAGTAAATGACTAATAATGAACTTAACGGAATCTTAATAAGCACTGAACTCCATTATTATGCTATCTTTGTTAACAGTAGTATGTTTTCTTTCCTAACACAATCCCATATTTTCCTGTTGCAAATGCATATTCTGCCTTTGTCTGGATCTGTTTCATGTAGCACTGTTTTTTTATAGTGACGCAAATTTCCTAAGCTCTATATTTCTGCCCGTCACCTTCCCCTCTTCCTTTTCCTAGAAAATTTTCGACTGTATTTTGGTTAATAAAATCACTGATGGTGCGTTCTCTTCGTTATTGTCACATGTAGTGTATAGTGATTTCAGTCTTTCGTTACGCAATAGAAGTACGTAGATGATTATCTACAACCACACAACTACGAGTAATATTAGCCTCATCGCGACAGTAAACATTGCATAACTGTAACGCTTTTACTGGGAATGAACACATGTGCCTTCTGTTTCCTACTATTCTGCCCGCTGTATGTGGGCTGTGGACGGTTTTATATTCCCTCACGAAGGCAGCTGTTGAGCATCTGATGGTGGATGGCGAGGGCGGGGAAGAGGGAGGTAGCAAAGCTATTACAGTCGCTTGTCCCTCCGGAAATAGCACCGAACTTAAGACGCAGGACTATATTAGTCTGACAAGAGTGATGTCTGGCTACGAATATATCTGTTCTATTTATGCGCAGATACTCTCGATAACATCAATCGCTGGGTGATCCACGGCCAGAACAACGGCTGGAACAATAAACTCTCGTTTATATTGGTTTGTGGGGGCGTTTAAACTATTTGCATCGCCCGACCGAAGAGAAAGACGCGGAAAAATAAACCTGAACTTCAACAGCTTACCGTAAGGTATTGTGTGACCGCTCGAGGGGTGTGTTTAAACATGAAATAGACTGCTATTAATTGCCTAAGAATCACAAATATTTCTTAGAAGAGCGGGATATCGAATGAGACTCCACAGCTATAATTTTTTGGTGATTAAACTGAACCAGCGTTTGTAGGATCTCGAACTATATCGCTTTGTACACAAATACGTGATACCTCGCAGGAATTGCCATCAAAAGCCATCTCGTAGTATCGACACAAAAAATATCTGTCGAGAAAACTGGACTCTTCAAGAAAAGCAGAGGTTATGTGCATTTATGGTCGACGCATGGTAGCAAATTAGAAATTAGAATAGATGGAAATGAAATGAGAAAGAACTTTATTTAAATATAATGCTTGTAAGGCAGTTTTTTTTTTACTTCGCTTTATTGGCTTTCGTTTGGTGCCCATACAATAACCTCAGTAGTGTGATGACTAATGTCTATACGACATTGTGTTTAAGGCAAATTTGGTGCCAATAGTGACAAAGCGAATGTAACGACAACACAACACCCGTAGCCGAGAGGAGAAAAATCTCCGACCCGCACGGAAATCGAATCCGGGACCCTCCTATTAGCAGTCTGCCGCGATAACACCACATCTACCAAGGCAGAAATGCTAGTAAGGTTGCTCTAGCTTCCTCCGTTATTTACTCATCCATACAAGGTCTTGATACGACGTTCAGATGGGCTCCAGTGCTACACTGTCGAAAATCATGTCCGAATTGAGGTAATCAGTTTAAAAATTGAAAAGACGACTTTTGCAACAATGCTACTTAACCACATTACGCTGTAGGGCAATGAACTCCTCCTGGCGGCTTTAATACGAGTACTACTACGAAATCGTGTTTTAGCCGTCATAAATTATGCGTGCTTCACATTGACGCCTACAAACTGTTGTAATTAGTGTAGGCTATGGCTGATCTGTAAAGTGTCATAGATCGGCCTAGAGGTTTTGATCCAGAATAATTTAATGAATGTTCCACGACGTGCTGCCTCAGCTGTTCATTCGTCAAGATACTGCATACGGAAAACACCACCACTGCTGCTGTTAAGAAATTGTTAAATATCTCCTATCTGTAGTAAGTTCATTGAACATCCGCAGTAGACAGCTGTCTAGGACCTTGAGAAATACTTTGCTACAAATGAGAACAGTCTCAGAAGCATGTAGTTTATTGCCACGATTCACATATTAATGAAGCGGGTCTCACGTTTACTAATGCTCTCCATAAGGATTTAGGCACATGAGAATGTTCAGCAAATGTAGCCGTTAGTGGAAAGTAATGTATTTCCTAAAAGCAGCTGACGTATTGTTTTACATATACCTTAAAATTTAACTGAAAGAACAGTTTAGTTCGGAGATTTAATTTGTACAATTTGCCTCAGACAATGCTATACGTGCACACAAAAAGCGGCTACGTAATTCGTAGGTGTAATTGAACATCGTGGGTGGAGAAATGGCAATTAACTAACTTGCCAGTCCCGAGCCTGTCTCTGTCCACATAACGATTTCATAGCTGGCAAAGGCTACTTACTTACGCACGAGCAATCTGGTGCTGGCGCTCTGAACGATTCCCTTTGCAAGCGCCCCACTCCGCCAAGTCATCACTTCGTCCAAGGTCACCCCCGCAGCGCTACAGATCCGCCCTATTCACAGTTTCCTATCGCTGCGCTTCAGGCGTATTGACGTCCCAGACTGTCCTCGCAGCCGGCTTGCAAGAGTTAATAGACTGCCTTTGTGGGAGCGTTTTCAATAACGATCCTATCGCAGCCTTCACTTGAGCATTTAAATGTATCCACGCGTCAACAAGCACCTATTGTAGCTCGTGTTGCATTCCATGTTCTTTCCTCACTTCTGCACTAATACGAAGTCGTACGGACGGCACTCTTTAAGCATTTGCCGATTAACAAGACATCCAGTCTTTAATAGAGGTTTTGGAAGCACATAATTAAGAAAATTTCAAAACAAACTTGATGTCGAAGAACCATTTACCACATAACATTTTAGGCGGTCTTCTGACTTTGTGATATTATTATGTGGGGAGGTTAATTGAACTTTCAACTATTACGAGATAGTGCTTTATGCAATACATGCATTGTTATTATTATTATTATTATTGTTATTATGTTGTTGCACAAGTTCGTAGCGTTTTTCTTAAGTGTAATAAACACGATACACATAACAGAGACTTTAGTCACCGATAATACATTTTCCTTAAGTACTTACAACAGTGTGCCAATGCTGGAGTTCACTTTAAATTCTACGACGGTAGAAATCACGTAGTTTTGAGGAGAAAACCTCGTCGCCCCATGGAAAGGAAGTTTCGTGAAGGTTGTTAGATGGAATGTGGAAAAGCTTAAAATCTGAGGGCGCGAGACCAGGTGAATTAGGTGGGTGCAGAATGACTTTTCAGTCCAACTCCTGTATAGTGTTTCTTGTCAGTCTAGCAAAATGCGGGCAGGCGTTGTCGTGAAGCAGGTTCGTTTCACGCATTCTTCTTGTCAGTTGTTCTCGGATTGCGACTGCAACACGTCTCAGCTGTTGACAATAAATGTCAACAGTGATGGTTACATCTCGAGGAAGCAATTCGTAGCACACCACACTGTTGCTGCTCACATGATGCACATCATCATCTTTTGTAGATGCGCTTGTGTCATTGTACGGGGAGTTGCTGCTTTGTTTAGGTCCTCTCTTTTCCTTAAATTAGCATAAATACACCATTTCTAGTCACTAGTAACTATAGAGTATAGGTATGGTCGGTTTCTTCACGAGCCAGTTGATGATTAACAATCATAGATGCACATATGGCCATCCGCTAATTTCTGTAATTTTGGTTTAGAGTATGCGGTAGCCACACATTCGATTTTTGAGCGTTCTAGATCGCGTAACAAATGTGGCACGATGATGGGATGATTACGGTTCATCTCATCTAGCGGTTCTAGAGTACACTAGGTTGGATCATTGTGTATTAATACGGTTAAACGGTCTTCATCAAACACCAAAGATCTTCCTGATCGTGGAGGGTCACTAATGTCAAAAAGATTCTCCTTAAAATGAGGAAATAATTTCCTTCACGAGCTCTATTCAATAGCATTATTCCTATACGCGGCGCAAATACCGGGTGATCAAAAAGTTAGTACAAATTTGAAAACTGAAGAAATCACGGAATAATGTAGACAGAGAGGTACAAATTGACACACATGCTTGGAATGATATGGGGTTTTATTAGAACCAAAAAAATACAAAAGTTCAAAAAATGTCCGACAGATGGCGCTTCATTTGATCAGAATACCAATAATTAGCATAACAAAGTAAGACAAAGCAAGGATGATGTTCTTTACAGGAAATGTTCAATATGTCCACCATCATTCCTCAACAATAGCTGTAGTCGAGGATTAATATTGTGAATAGCACTGTCCGGAATTATGGTGAGGCATTCGCATCGGATGTTGTCTTTCAGCATCCCTAGAAATGTCGGTCGATCACGATACACTTGCGTCTTCAGGTAACCCCAAAGCCAATAATCGCACGGACAGGGGACCTGGGAGGCCAAGCATGACGAAAGTGGCGGCTGAGCACATGATCATCACCAAACGACGCGCGCAAGAGATCTTTCACGTGTCTAGCAATATGGGATGGAGCGCCATCCTGCATAAACATCGTACGTTCCAGCAGGTGTTTATCAGCCAGGCGGGGGATGATGCGATTCTGTAACATATCGGCGTACCTCTCACCCGTCACAGTAGCAGTTTTGCTGTACAGCGCCATCTGTCTGACATTTTGTGAACTTTTTTTTGTTCTAATAAAACCCCATGTTATTCCAAGAATATGCGTCAATTTTTACCTCTGTATCTAAATTATTCCGTGATTTATTAAGTTTTCAAATTTATACTGACTTTTTGATCACCCGGTATTTCTGGTTGCCTCCGCTAATTTCACCCCTCTATTCATCGTCATTTTATACTCATCATCGGCCGTACGTCATCCAATGTGGCACCGAATGACATAAACTTGCACTTGGCGGCCGAACCCGAATGGGACCTCCCGGCCAACAATGCCGTACGCTCATTTCACTTACCACTCTACTGTTCTTAAACAGAAGAATATGTCGGAAATGATCCGATTTCTGCACTAGGCACTCCATTCTCTAGAGTCCACAGCTCCATTCACTCCCTCCAAATGACAAAAAGACAATATGTTAATTCAAGCCGCCCGGGGTAGCCGAGCGGTTCTAGGCGCTACAGTCTGGAGCCGCGAGACCGCTACGGTCGCAGGTTCGAATCCTGCCTCGGGCATGGATGTGTGTGATGTCCTTAGGTTAGTTAGGTTTAAGTAGTTCTAAGTTCTTGGGGACTTATGACCTCAGCAGTTGAGTTCCATAGTGCTCAGAGCCATTTGAACCATTTTTTGGTTAATTCAAACAGCAACAGTGAACTACAAATAAAAATGACAATCGATAAACAAACCAACAGCAACCGGAATATCAACATGCAATACAAAAACGCTACGAACTTCTGCACGAACCTAATATCATTATTAACGAGAACGCATATTCTGAGACGGCTGGTTGGGTATGCTGTTTCATGTGGTATCAAGGAAGCAAAGGAAGCGAATTCCAAGGCTGGGACAGTGTTCACGGACAGGCGTTCTCTAGCCTTCGCAGCCGTTCACACGTTGTAGTCCACCTCCTTTCCCGGCGCCGTACAACGGGGGCGCTCGCTGCGCCGTCTGTGTCGCACACAGTGCTGCCAGAGAATGGTCAGGCGCTACGGAGCACAAAGACGCGGAGTCGTCTGCGTTTCCACAGCAACGCCCGCTTTGTCTCCGCCACGGCGCTATTCTCATGTGTCGACCGACCTCGATTTCATCCAGGGTCGGCAGAAAATAGCTCCGCTTCTTTTGTGATCTCCCTCTGTGGCAACAGACTGGCTCTCTGACGCAGCTATAGCACTAGGAAAGGCTTTCGTAACTGCACAGCACCAAATGGGGAGCGTAGCGGTGCATCGTCGAGGTAACTGGGATGAACGGATTCCTAAGGGGAGGTGGGAAAATAGCATTCAGCCATGTAGGTTAGTTCAGCAGTTCTGTGGCGTACTTCATTAACTGATTCTTTCACCGGGCGTCAAAATTGACATACCTACATGGAAATGGCTCGTTTCAGAACAGGTGCAAGTGGTTAGTTGTGACAGTACGTCACATAAATATTGACATTTTTATCAGTTGTAAACCACAGTTAAAGTATTTTATGAATATAATTAGTGTAAAAGATATAGTTAATTTTCTTGAAACAACTGATATGCAGCGATAATTAGCATCTTTATTTAATGTCTATGAAAATAAAAAAAGGATCGAAAGAGACGCGATTGTACGGCCGAGGAGGAAGGACGTATTTTATGGTACACACACTGTTTTGTTTCGTGGTACGGAAGGCAGCCATTGAGCGGCTACACATATTTTATGTAAGTTATTCGTATTTATTGCTAAAATAAAATTGTCATTATTACCACAAAATGAATTTCTTTGTAATAGTTGTCACCTCAAATGCTCGCAGTGGCTAATTATTTTTAATAAGCATTTTTTCAGTAATTTGCGCTGCGGGAAGCTCATCTTCCGATGCAGCATCTGGTCGACCATTACGCGCCGAAGTATTAATTTATTTTTCAGTGGTGACAGTAACTCTAAATGCGAGAGATTTCGTTGTAAGAACCTTTTTAAATTGCAAAAGTTAATTAATTTACGTTAAAGTTCATTCTTTAAATTGTACAGATTCCATGAGTTCAGTAAGTTTTATCTTGGTCGCTCCACGGCAACAATCGAAATTCTCTGGAGCCTTGCTTTGCAATCAATAAATAGAAATTAACAAAATTACATTCAATTCAGTTAACGGCAACTATATTTTAGTCATCACGTTCAAAACCTAAAGTTGGTACATGAATAACAGCGGCCCTTCAAGAACCCGTTTCATATTTACTTATGCACGTAAGTAAAAGTGATAAGAAAAGACAATATCCCTGAGAGAAAGAATCATGCACTAACAAAAGAAAAATTCATGCTGATAAATTATATATATATATATATATATATATATATATATATATATATATAAATTTTTTATATATAACGTAACGAATCGGCACCGACGTCACATAGTGATCATGAAATGGGATTGTTGGAGACATGAGTGTGCTGCATCAAGCTGATAGTCAGTCCACAGTGTGTCTCAACATTGAGAAGTAACTCGAAAGTATCAGTCTAGTGTGCTGAAATCATCATCCCATCATTATGGACAGATATAAACTTCGGACAAATGTTTCCCTGTTATCTTGTAGCGTCAGATCCGTCTGTATGCTCAAGCTTTCAATGGCTTCCTCTGTCAACATCATTAGGAGTTGACAGTTGTATTTCTTACTCTTATCCTCTTCACATCCACTAACAGAAAAATATGTTTAACCATCTAATATTTCTATTGCACGTTACTGACGGCACAGAGTGCTGAAAGATGTTGTAATAGGTAGCGATACTTTGCAGAAGGTGAGCGAAGTATTGGCACGTGTATCTCTTGCGTTACATGGGTACTCTATTCAGAACGGAGTCACAGATCTTCCATATGTTACTAGATATAATGTAGGTACCAATTATAGAGGAAGATCAATTAGTGGCAGTTAACTTTACAGCCTTTCAACATCGAGTGCCCGTTTCCACGAACGACTAAGGATATAGCCTCTATTCCGGCGGTTAAAGTAGCTGTTGCACGTTCTGAACTCAGAGCCTTCTTTGATGATAGAATCGCAGACAGTAGATGGCTGGGATAAGATTTTCGTTTAAACGAACAGAAGAGAATGTGTTCGGCAGCAGTATATTTGTCAAAATCACGATATTTAGCTTCAGTTCTCTGTGGAGCGTATCGGAAATCGCACGTACTGATTAAGAAATGTAATTGTCACCAGCTTCAGAAGGAATTTTACAAATTTCAGGAACAATTAGGCTGAGGCTGTCCTTTACTGGCTGCAGCATGTTTTTAATTTTCTTGAGTACTCGAAAAATTTGTTGAGTATGAACTCTGTTTAACTATGAAACAAGCATGAAGGTGTAGAAAGTTTGAAAAGAAATTCATCGATGACGTTCCACTCTTCACAAGCATAAGGCATGTAGTTGAGAATTATTTTCTTGTTTTATTTTCTGTAGATTTGTATGTTTAAATGGAATTGTGCAAGTAAATACGTAAGTAAATTCGTAAGTAAGTGTGCGTGCGTGTGCGTGGGTGTATGTGTGTTTGTACTTATTTTATTCTTGTGACTGCTAATTGTTTACGAACTTGTATCCCGTCTGTTATAAATTTATCCGAAAAATGTTTCAAAGCTGCTAAATTCTAGATATTGTGCGTCATCACTACTTTTTATAATTTTGTGTAAGAGTCCTTCATTTCCGTGTAACGCGTAGACTAATTTCACATCATGAGACTAAATGAATACAACGTAATATACGATACTATTCATCTAAACGATCTACGTCTATGTCTACATGGTTACTCTGCTATTCACATTTAAGTGTCTGGCAGAGGGTTCAACAAACCACCTTCAATCTGTCTCTACCGTTCCACTCTCGAACAGCGCGCGGAAAAACAAGCACTTAAAATTTTTCTGTGCGAGCCCTGATTTCTCTTATTTTATCGTGATGATCATTTCTCCCTATGTAAGTAGGTGCCAACAGAATGTTTTCGCAATCGGATGAGAAAACTTGTGATTGAAATTTTATCAGAAGATCCCGTCGCAACGAAAAATGCCTTTGTTTTAATGATTGCCACTCTAATTCATGTATCATGTATGTGGTGCTATTTCCCCTATTTCGAGATAATACAAAACTAGCCGCCCTTCTTTGAACTTCTTCGATGTTATCCGTCAGTCCCACTTGATGCGGAACCCACTCGGAAAGGCTTTCGTAACTCCACAGCACCAAATGGGGAGCGTAGCGGTGCGTCGTAGTAGATCTGTTGCACGTTGTAAATGTTCTGCCAGTGAATTGCAGTCTTTGGTTTGCTCTATACACAACATTATCTATGTGATCGTTCGAATTTAGGTTACTTGTAATTGTAGTCCCTACGTATTTAGTAGAATTTACAGCCTTCAGATTTGTGTGACTTATCGCGTAATCGATATTATATGGATTGCTTGTATCGTTCCGACCCCAAGCGCTTTTGTTTCTTGAAACTATTTAGCTTGAAAACGCTATTGTGGCAACGTTATTACATCACAAAATGATGTTCTCTAGGGATCTGGCAAAGTATATTTTTCCTTGAGCATTGTTAGGAAGTGCATAGTACCTACGAGGCCCTCGTCGACGTATATTTGTGTGAATGTATGCGTGTTGCCACACGGTTGAAAGCATGGCGAGAATAATTTGTCTCTTTCGCGTTTTAGTTATTACGTTTAATTTCATTCCATGTTATTGGTGATTTGTGTATGTTATCCCAACACAGCAATTTCTACTTCTGTTTCAAATACGAAAAATCTCATATCTCTGATGTAGTACGAGATATGTGAATATTTGTCTCCAGAAATTTGTCTCCCTTAACTTGGTGCTGTAACTGGTTTTGACATGAGTGACAGTTACAAACTGAAAATCTGAAATTCACTACAGGTGATGTGTGCCTACTATAGAGCACCGTGAAGAAGTATTTATTTTAAACTTGACGTATCACATCTTCTGATTTTTATCATGGCACTTTTTAACGGATCTTCTTTTTGATTCTGGCGTGAGGCATCTGGTAGCTGAATAATCCCTTTTATCCGGAGACCTGAAAAATTTTTGCTTGATCGAAGAACCAGTTGAGAAACACTCTTAAGAGATCCTTCAAGACATGACAACGACATTCTCGCGGATCGTTGGTGTGGCGTGTTGAACGGGCGAGTTTCGTAAAGGTATTGATAAATATCGTTTCACAATCCTGTTTAACTTGAATGTGGAATCGGGAACTTGCTCACCCCGTAACATAACGTTAGCGCCGACAGCGCTGGTCTCCGAACATTAAGTTTCGGTTGGGAGTGCAGTTGTTCCGGCAGTATCCAAAGCGACGCCACCTGGCGGTTCCAGCGCCCCCTACGGAGATTAACGTCGCAAATTTACAGGCTCGTATCTTAGGAGCTCGGAGGAACACAACTGTCCCTGACACTGGCAATGAATCCAAGGACGGGACGGAAACTGCGAACAGACCTGGCCGCGGTCATGGACCCCTGGTGGTTCGCGAAAGCGATCTGCGGCACCATGTGTTGGACAAGTTGTTCTTCAGAGGGCGATAGCTCTCTGGGCCACGTGAGGCGCTGACCTCGAATCCCTGCCGGGTGTTTGGCGAGGCGACTCCTGGGGTCCAGCAACAGGTGGTCTAGACAGCAGGCCCCACCACCCTGCTCGTCGCTCCCATCTCGGCAGCCAATCACTGGCTTCCGCACGCCACGCTTCATAACGCTGCTCAATAGCGATCACGACCGGCGCTCTAAGCGGCGGATGGAATCGTGGCCTTCATCGTGAATAGCCACTAAATGGGAGCCGCAGGTTTATTACGCGTTTGCCCTATCTTGACTTTGACCATCACTAACTAACTCGGGGCGATCAAGCTGTTGTAGTCTTCATTTCAGAGGCGATTCCATTGTAACGACGTGGAGACGCGTGTTTGTCGAAGCGTGAAGGAACGGGGGAAAAGAATGGGCACGCCATTACAACACGGCCGAGACGTGACGCGACAAGTACGCCGTTAGTTTCGATCCAGCAGTTTCGATTATGGGACTGTCACATCACTGTGCCAATCCAAAGGCAACAGTGATTCATCGTAAAGCTGGAGTGTGAGATGTTCGCAATGAAGTTATAACGATTCAGAGGCTTTTGTATTATTTGCATTATTCTTTGATCGCGAGTTTTTAAAATACCGCCGGCCGTGGTGGCCGTGCGGTTCTAGGCGCTTCAGTTCGGAACCGCGAGACTACTACGGTCGCAGGTTCGAATCCTGCCTCGAGCATGGATGTATGTGATGTCCTTCGATTAGTTAGGTTTAAGTAGTTCTAAGTTCTAGGGGACTGATGACCTCAGATGTTAAGTCCCATAGTGCTCAGAGCCATTTGAACCAAGCCATTTAAAATACCTTTTTTTGATTACTATTTTCGATCAGTAATGATCGTCTTTAGAAACCAAATAAAATGTAAAAAGCTCTTTTAATCAAGGACTGATAAAAACGGATGGTTACAATGTCTGTGTTTATACAGTGTTTGTTCAAAAATGGCTCTGAGCGCTATGGGACTCAACTTCTGAGGTCATTGTAATGTGAAGATACAGACACTGTATAACCACAGACATCGTAACCATCCATGATGTATCCGTGCCTCGACGGGCTAAAACAGCGATAAAATATTTGTCTCTCCCTGCACAGGAATCACGAAATATGCTAGTGGAAGGGTTGTGGACTCTGTGACATATGAAAGTTTGGATCGGGCTTGCAAGCGTGCTCGGATAGCTGAAGTGATTAGGCGACCGTTTACGTAAGCGAGAAGTCTGGGTTTGAGTCCCGATCGAGCGGAAATTTTCATGTGTCGCAAACAGCTGACGTCAGTCTAGATTCGCGAAAACTAGGATCCATTTCGTAATACTGATACAAATACTACAATTTCATAGAAATTGTTATGATGGTGGTGCGGTGATTGGAGTGTTTCTTCTGAAAGATTCCCCCCCCCTCTGGATTTGGACACTGATCCAAGCGAGGCACGAAAATTTGTCTTTATTATGTTACATTTTCTCCAATAACGCGAGACAAGAGAAAACCTGATTCGCAGTACAGTTGTGTGTATATTGTTTTCAAAATACCTGTTTGTGTGGCACGTGTTTTATTCAAATGGAGGAACTGGAACACCGTGCCACCACAAAATTCCTTATTGGTCGATTCATCTGCAACAACAATTCTGCCAAACTTGGTACATGTTTATAAGGAAAATATTCCCTCATTCTTAGCAGTTAAGAAATGGCAGATGGTATTCCGACGTGATTGTGCGTCCCCTATGACTAACATATTAAAATTGCAATACCAGATGAAAACATCGAGAAAGAGCACAGTATGAAGCACAGTATGATACCGGATGGCAGGCAATTAAAGAGGGTGTTGATGAGACGTCAGGAAAAACAGGAGGATATATTTTACAAGAAAAGCCATTGTGTATGACTGGAGCGGCATCTGTTCTCTGTTGTCTGATGGCTGAAAATAAATGCGGAAACGAATTTCTCGGCAATGTTTGGTCTGTTTTAAAGCAAATCCGACTGAATTGAAATTACAATTTGCTCTAACCAATCCCAATTTATCAGTATTTTCACTACGCGTTTCCGAGGATTGTTACGTGCCTCGGAGAATTATTACCTCCATCAGACGGATTAACGTCAGTTAATGACGCGAATATGTACTATGTGAACAACTTACTGGCTACCCTTTGGCACTATCTTTCATATAATAGCAACTGAAAACAGTAGGGCGTCCACCTATCCTCTTGGATACTTGTCTTGCCGCAAGTGTTCAAATATCCTGACGCGAGGTACGGACGTGGCTGCAGAAGGTCACATGGCCGAGTCAACAATATGTGTCCTTTCGAGCGCTAGACGCGTGGAACCGCCGAGATACAGCTTGGCGCTGAGAATAGCTCTCCTGAATCCTTAACGGCCTGCCGGTGTCGACTTAAGACACGTGCTGGAAGCAATTTCTTCTTCTTACACGAGGCTTGGCACGATTTTCTCTGTCACCCAGCCATCAGAAAGTACGATTTATGAATGACAAATCCGCTGCGTAATAGTTCCTTATATACACAATGTAAAGAGCGTTACTGCTATGTACTGCAGCGGCTGTACTGAAATGCCGATCATTTGCATATCCAAGCATTGTGTATGGACTATATGGCAGTGTGACGTTTGACGCCTGGCACATTCACAGTGTTACAATTTTAACTGCCAGCAATTACGTGGCATATAACTGAGGGCGATGGTTGTAGGATGCCACTCTGATAAGAAGACCACACGGCAATCGGATTTCTGTAATTTTTTTTTATATTTATGGTACAAGAAGTTCGGAACTCAAATATCAGTTGCACAAAATAGTGCCATGAACACAAAAAATTCGCCAGAAACCCGACTTTGCTGTTTTCCGAGTCTTTTTAATACCCTAAACCAATATCAAATTATCGACAGGCAGCGTGTCACTGCGACAGAACGGTTGCCTACCACATGGGTGTCTTGGGTTCTATTTTTACCTATGATAAATTTTTAAATATAAGTGCATGTTCTACGGGCATGTCTGTAAAGAGTAAAATATACCAAAAAGAAAATACCCACACATTACGAAGGAATTATTGGAATATGACGGAAATCAGTAGATTTGATTAATATGTACAGACAAAAAAAGATTACAATTTCAGAAAAACTGTATTATTTTTCAAGAGAAAGAGCTTCAAAAATTGAGTAGGTCAGTAACACGTTGGCCCATCTCTGCCCTTTACGCAAGCTTTTATTCGGATTGGCTATGTTTGACAGACTTGTCGGTCGTCCTCCAGAAGAATACTATGTCAAATTCTGTTCAAGTGGCACGTTAGATCGAGAGAATCCGGAGATGACTGGAGGGTGCTGCCAATAATGCTCCAAACGTTCTCAGTTGAGGAGAGATCCGGCGGCCTTGCTGGCCGAAGTATAGTTTCGCAACCGCGACGAAAAGCAGTAGAAACTCTCGCCGTGTCCGGGCGGGCATTATCCTCTAAAGTGTAAGCCCAGGATGGCTTGCCATGTAGGGCAACAGAACAGACTGTGGAATGTCGTTGACGAACCTCGGCACTGTAAGAGTGACAAGCGAAGCGGTCCTGCTACGAAATGAAACTGCGCACTAAACCATCTGTCCTGGTTGTTGGGTCGTATGGCGGACGACAGTCACGCTGCTACCCCACCGCTGTCCGGGACGTCTGAGTACTAGCCTTTGCTGACCATCGGGGCCCAGTTCGAAGCGGGACTCATCACTGAAGGTGGTTCTACTCCAGTCAATTACATTCCAGGTCCAATGTGACCGACTGCACTGCAAATCAGCTTGTCCATGGGAGTCGGCGCAAGTGTCACCATGAGCTCGTCCCCCTTTTCTGTGAGACACCTATTAATGGTCCTTGTTGCCACTGAAGTATCAGTTGCACGTCGAATCAGCGAAAATGATGAATCTGGGCCTCAGAGCACCTTTCTGACGAGTGTATGGTCCTCATGTTCTGTCGGCTCTCTAGGTCGACCGCTTGTTTCTTGAAGCTGTGTTCGGCCATGTATTACCGATTCCTGTCAACATGGTCGAATAGGCCATCGCTCCTATTAACATGTAGAGCGGTTTGTCGATTACTTCAACCGCCTTCTTTGTGCGCACGTCCTCTCTCAAATGCTGGCATGTGCGTAGCGTATATTGTGCACTCACTTGTCTGCGAGGCATAGCTATTCTACAACTGGCCGGTCGGAGTGGCCGAGCGGTTCCAGGCGCTACAGTCTGCAACCGCGGGACCGCTACGGTCGCAGGTTCGAATCCTGCCTCGGGCATGGATGTGTGTGATGTCCTTAGGTTAGTTAAGTTTAAGTAGTTCTAAGTCTAGGGGACTGATGACCACAGCAGTTAAGTCTCTTAGTGCTCAGAGCCATATTCTCCAACTCAGTACACGGAATGAAATTCGCAAAGACTTCATGCCCTGGTACCGACATGTCCCCTGTTTACTATCCTCACCGACTGCGCGGTGACTTTGCGCTGCAGCGTCACACATTTGTCCATCGGCCGCCAAAGTTTACAATTTTGCATTTTCCGACGATACGTAAGTACCAGTTTGTGACCAATTTGGAAACTCCTTCTTGGTGCGTCATTTTCTTATAGTTTTCTGTTTTGTTTTAGAATGCATATAAAGATGAAATCACTGCGCTGTTTCTTTTTTAATTTAAAGGATTTTTATTAAGAATCTTTTATAAAAGATCGGTTTTTAAGAATTCGTACTTGCAATGAAAACTGGATTTTTGTGTAGATATATAAATGGAAATAAGCAGATGCGCATTTTTTATTACATGACAACTAGATATGTGTTAAGTAGCATACATTTGATGATTTTTATATTTAAATGATGCAGGTATTCGAAGTGGACGGATAAAAACGAAAAAAATAATGACCGAAAGAAAACTCGAAGCAGCGATCCAGCGATTACCAGTCTCGAGCAGTGCCGATTTTTTTGCCGTGTTCATGTTTTTTACGCTTCACGGAAGTGCTCGTACAGCATGCACCTTTGGTTAGAAATCTGCATGTGCCAAGAAGTGAACCCAGGCTGCTCTCATAACAAGCGAGCACTCCAACGCACAGCCACACTGCCTGTCGAGAAAAATCGACGGTCGAAATTTAAAGCAGATTTTCTCGATTAGTTTTTACAGCAGCACCTCAGTGCTTTGTGCAAATGATATTGCAGTTCTGGACTTCATGTACCATAGATTGTTGTTGTTGTGGTCTTCCGTCCTGAGACTGGTTTGATGCAGCTCTCCATGCTACCCTATCCTGTGGAAGCTTCTTCATCTCCCAGTACTTACTGCAACCAACATCCTTCTGAATCTGCTTAGTGTATTCAACTCTTGGTCTCCCTCTGCGATTTTTACCCTCCACGCTGCCCTCCAATGCTACATTTGTGATCCCTTGATGCCTTAGAACATGTCCTACCAACCGGTCCCTTCTTCTTGTCAAGTTGTGCCACAAACTCCTCTTCTCCCCAATTCTATTCAATACCTCCTCATTAGTTATGTGATCTACCCATCTAATCTTCAGCATTCTTCTGTAGCACCACATTTCGAAAGCTTCTATTCTCTTCTTGTCTAAACTATTTAACGTGCATGTTTCACTTCCATACATGGCTACACTCCATACAAATACTTTCAGAAACGACTTGCTGACACTTAAATCTATACTCGATGTTAACAAATTTCTCTTCTTCAGACATGCTTTCCTTGCCATTGCCAGTCTACATTTTATATCCTCTCTACTTCGACCAACATCAGTTATTTTGCTCCCCAAATAGCAAAACTCCTTTTATACTTTAAGTGTCTCATTTCCTAATCTAATTCCCGCAGCATCACCCGATTTAATTTGTCTACGTTCCATTATCCTCGTTTTGCCTTTGTTGATGTTCATCTTATATACCACAGATATAAAAAAAGCAGAATTCCGATTACCATGTGGACTCCTTGTGAGATGAGAGTGGCCCAACAAATGGAATCGTAGCGCGAGGCATCACGCTAGTAATATCGGATTGCTAACCGAAGGGGCCCGGGTTCGATGCCCGGGCGGGACGGAGATTTTCTCCGCTCGGGGACTGCGTGTTGCGTTGTCCTTACGCTCGTACCGTCATAATTGACATTCCACTGTTGAGTGGCTGTAAGGGCACGAGCAAGAAGCCAATAGATTACTAAAAAGCAGAAAAGCCAGCCACGATATTAATGAAAGGTGGATAACTACTCGGCGGCCGAGGCAGAAGCCAGGCGTGGGGCAGCGACGCTGCGGCCAGCCGAGAGGAACGGCCCGACACACTTGGCTCGCCGCACTTTCGCCGCCCGGCTGGCCACTCGCTCGCTCTTGAACTTGACACACAGGGCCGGTCGGTCTTCCTTGAGGCGTCAGCACTGAGGAAGTACTGTGCCGCTGTCGGATCGAAGGAAAGGAACAGAGGCTCGCGGTTCCAGACGTTGCACTTCAGGCGCTCCCTCCCGTGGGAGCAGCACAGTCCATAATATCCCGCAAGCCACTAAATAGTGCGATTCGGACAGTGCTTCGTTCCAGTATTAGCGATTTTCTGTTCTGTTTCATTCGCGTATTAAACGAAGGAGCAACAGTCTTTGTAGCTCTGTAAACGCCTTAATCTTAATGTCTCATACGCTTTATTCTCATGATCCCAACTTAGTTATACGATGGCGGCAGCAGAAATGTCAACAGAGTTCGTCGAATACTAATTCTATAAATTTATGCAAAAGGGTTTCGTGAGAATAATGTCACCTGTCTTTCAAAGATTCTCGTTTGAGTTCTCCGAAAATCTGCGTTACCTTTTCGTGTGGGCTATGGCGATGTGCGACGACTTGTTAACTAGAGCTCCGAAAGCTCTAGAATTAGTCACTCTAGCATCTTGTGCACGATTTACTTACAGATATACTGCACGTTTCTAGAACGCTTCCAACAGATCCAGGTCTTCAGTTTGCATTCGCCATCACTCATTTAACGTGTTTCTACTGTTTTATAGCGCTTACCTTTAAATATTTAGATAATGTGATGTGCGTCGGCTACTATCCTGTTATTTTTCATAGACATTAACTAGCATTTACAGGGTGTTTCAAAAATGACCGGTATATTTGAAACGGCAATAAAAACTAAACGAGCAGCGATAGAAATACACCGTTTGTTGCAATATGCTTGGGACAACAGTACATTTTCAGGCAGACAAACTTTCGAAATTACAGTAGTTACAATTTTCAACAACAGATGGCGCTGCGGTCTGGGAAACTCTATAGTACGATATTTTCCACATATCCACCATGCGTAGCAATAATATGGCGTAGTCTCTGAATGAAATTACCCGAAACCTTTGACAACGTGTCTGGCGGAATGGCTTCACATGCAGATGAGATGTACTGCTTCAGCTGTTCAATTGTTTCTGGATTCTGGCGGTACACCTGGTCTTTCAAGTGTCCCCACAGAAAGAAGTCACAGGGGTTCATGTCTGGCGAATAGGGAGGCCAATCCACGCCGCCTCCTGTATGTTTCGGATAGCCCAAAGCAATCACACGATCATCGAAATATTCATTTAGGAAATTAAAGACGTCGGCCGTGCGATGTGGCCGGGCACCATCTTGCATAAACCACGAGGTGTTCGCAGTGTCGTCTAAGGCAGTTTGTACCGCCACAAATTCACGAAGAATGTCCAGATAGCGTGATGCAGTAATCGTTTCGGATCTGAAAAATGGGCCAATGATTCCTTTGGAAGAAATGGCGGCCCAGACCAGTACTTTCTGAGGATGCAGGGACGATGGGACTGCAACATGGGGCTTTTCGGTTCCCCATATGCGCCAGTTCTGTTTATTGGCGAAGCTGTCCAGATAAAAATAAGCTTCGTCAGTAAACCAAATGCTGCCCACATGCATATCGCCGTCATCAATCCTGTGCACTATATCGTTAGCGAATGTCTCTCGTGCAGCAATGGTAGCGGCGCTGAGGGGTTGCCGCGTTTGAATTTTGTATGGATAGAGGTGTAAACTCTGGCGCATGAGACGATACGTGGACGTTGGCGTCATTTGGACCGCAGCTGCAACACGGCGAACGGAAACCCGAGGCCGCTGTTGGATCACCTGCTGCACTAGCTGCGCGTTGCCCTCTGTGGTTGCCGTACGCGGTCGCCCTACCTTTCCAGCACGTCCATCCGTCACGTTCCCAGTCTGTTGAAATTTTTCAAACAGATCCTTTATTGTATCGCTTTTCGGTCCTTTGGTTACATTAAACCTCCGTTGAAAACTTCGTCTTGTTGCAACAACACTGTGTTCTAGGCGGTGGAATTCCAACACCAGAAAAATCCTCTGTTCTAAGGAATAAACCATGTTGTCTACAGCACACTTGCACGTTGTGAACAGCACACGCTTACAGCAGAAAGACGACGTACAGAATGGCGCACCCACAGACTGCGTTGTCTTCTATATCTTTCACATCACTTGCAGCGCCATCTGTTGTTGAAAATTGTAACTACTGTAATTTCGAAAGTTTGTCCGCCTGAAAATGTACTGTTGTCCCAAGCATATTGCAACAAACGGTGTATTTCTATCGCTGCTCGTTTAGTTTTTATTGCCGTTTCAAATATACTGGTCATTTTTGAAACACCCTGTATGAAACTCATAGCGTACAGATCAGCGATCGTCAGCCTGGTCCCTAGTAGTCGTTCTAGTTTTCGTGGTGGACGGTAAACGTTAGGAATTTTGAAAACATTTTTTTTAAGTTTTCATAACATTTTGACATAATGTATTTGGCAAGAAATTAAATGACAAAATTTCAGAGACTTTACTGGTATCATACAGATATGATTTTATGTATGTAGACTGGAGTGGCTTAGTGGCAAACGCACCTGCTTAGTAAGCAGGAGACTCGGGTTCGATTCCCAGCTTTGATACTAATTTTCACTCTCCGCTTGTGTCCAGGTACATAATATCTGGTAATCAGTAGTTATTGTATTCTTTAATTTGCTGTAACTTGGTTTTATAAATTTTATAAAGTTACTTCACTACTTCATAGACCACCATTACTGTGGAACTGGTGGGAAATTAGAAAATTTTACTACTAATAGAGATACAAAAGTGGGTCGTTGGTTGATTACCCCTGATGTAAACACACCGAGATTGCTGGCTCAATTGCTTCTGCTTTACTACCAGTTTCGTACCGTCATGGCTTAGAAATGTTGACACGCCGATTTACTGACAAGTTAATCTAGCCAATATGTGTGGGAAGTCCATTAAGAGTCTTATTCGAGCAAAACCTCACACTAGATTTCTGTAATGAGTAACGTGGAATTCTGTACATTCGACAACGTAGTAATTATCCTATATAGCATATATTGCCGAAGAGCCGTCTCATCTAGTCTATTTTTAAGTGTAAATTACGTTCTATCACTCGTCATGAGCCACTTACTGTACACTTTCAGTCGAGTGAACATGTGTGTATTGTGGAGATGTTTTTGTTGTTGACAATGATCTGAAAGACCAAAATTAATAATAGTAAAATAAAAACAAATCACCTGCATTCTCGTCGTGTCTATATTCTATCAGGTTCATACAATTCGTATTAACTGAGGAGCGCAGCTTAACAAACGTGCTTTGCACTTATCAACATTTAAAGAGCAGTGCAATTCACAGGAACTAGAAGAAATGTTGCCAAAGCAAGCAGACCGCTAGACGTCATCGCCGTCAGTTTAATTGAAAATTATTGGCGAACAGTTCTCCACTTGACATGTGGCTTCATTTAAGTGATAATTTCATGAAACTACTCGTAGATATTACGTTGGTAAACTGAACAAGCCATCGTAGAAAACTCGATGTCGCGATTGCAATTTATGTTCTACCGATCTTGCACTCAAATGAAAATTTAATTTCTCCTAGCAAAGCTACGTTTAATTGAGACAAATCGTCAATAAAATAAAGTTTCTGGAATTTTGGTTTATGCATGTTCCTGATACAAGATTTAAGTACAATTTCTTGTTGGGACTGGCATTATCGATTTCTACTCTTTTCCCGGGTCATTCCATAATCAGCTGTGTACTACACCGAACGTCCTCAAACTGAGACGTATTTTACTATCTTTCTGTCTCTTTTGCTGTGCCGAGATAACTACTACTGAATGCCTTCGAAATGTCCCTCCACGTTGTCAGTTTTCGTTCTCCATCGCTTTCAATTTTTCCTTCGTACCAGTTATTTAGTATTTGATCATCCGCTTTGTTGCGTACGATCACAATTACCATTATTTTATTTGAGCTTGACATAAGCAATAAAGAAGAATTATTTTGCGCAGCCTATGGACAATCGGAACAAATGAAGCTGCAACATTTCTTCTTCTTTCTGATACAATGATAACTGAAACGGAGATAATAACACTTCAAAATAATGTTTGACAAACTCAACTTCTTTTTCATTGAAAATGCCTCGGAAACAGGGTTTTGTCAGGCAGAATACACTCCTTCTTCTGTGGTCGCTATTGCTCAAGGAGACCACCTCGAGTGGATTAGGTATAGACGTAATTTTAAAATCCAAGGTAATGGAAAAAGAAATGAGGTCATAGATAACGGACTAAGTCCTTCAGATTCTCATAGCAAACTAGGAAGAGAGTTCAATAAATTTTAATATCCTAAAAATTGAATGTTTGATTGAACTGAATTTTCGTCTAAATGCAGTTGGAAAAATTACTAGCAAAGAATATTGTCAATTGCTGTATAGCCACGAACCAGACTGAGAAGTGGCCGAAAAAGCTGTTTCCAAGGAATTTGTCTCTGCCGATAGATAAAAAATGTGGAAAGAATAATGACACATTGTTCTATTGAATGTTCATGCTTCTCGCTATTGTGGATGGAAGGCAAATAGTAAGATTCCAACAGAGAAAGATGCTTATCGATATTTCATCATGAAAGTTTTACGACGCCGTAGTTCTTTCAGTCTGTTTTTTAGTGAAGGTATCCACAATAGATAACTAGTTTGCATAAACAAATAAATAAATTTTAACCATACACCATCGCTGGATTTGCTACCGGTCGTAGCTGTCAAAACTATAGCAGCATACATCATAGATAAAAGACCAAATCTGATATTTTCCTACGACAGCAATCTTAAGTGAAGTAAATGGCCGGCCGGAGTGGCCGTGCGGTTCTAGGCGCTACAGTCTGGAACCGAGCGACCGCTATGGTCGCAGGTTCGAATCCTGCTTCGGCCATGGATGTGTGTGCTGTCCTTAGGTTAGTTAGGTTTAATTAGTTCTACGTTCTAGGCGACTGATGACCTCAGAAGTTAAGTCGCATAGTGGTCAGAGCCATTTGAACCATTTGAAGTAAATGACAAACAAATAAAATTAAGCTGCAATTGAAGTTCTCTATGCAGCAATAACATTAGAAGACAGCGACAGCACCGCGGTCCAATATGGATGTAAGTATGATCACGCAATCAAACAAAATGGTTATTAGTTATAATTTTGCAACTGTTAACAAAGCGTGTTTGCCTGCAGATAGCCTAAAGATGGCCAGAGAGCTAAAATATGCCTCTTGCAACTGTATCCTCAACAGCAATAAAATAACTTCAATCATAGCAGCATCTTGGTTCAATACTATTATTGCAATGTTTGAAATATTGTCGATATCTATGTAGGAAGTAAAGCACTTGTTTAAAATATTGTCGATATCGAGGTTATTGGAGACAGCACGATAGTTCGCATTAGACAAGGATGGAGGGAGGCATCGATGGCTTCCGTGTTGAAAGAACCATTCCGACATTCGCTTGAAACGACTTAGGGAAACTTACGTGAAAACTGTTCCTACGGGGATCGACACCTACAAGTTCCAAACCACTCCACAACCACGCTGTGTGTACGAGTAGCTGAGTGGAGAACAGTCACTGCTCGATTGGTGTACGTCTTGGGAAAGAGCATAACAGTTTTGTATAATAACTCGTTATTTTGCGTTTTATGGGATTCACCAAGTGTACCGCCAGGTGCATACAAACTAGCTGATTAGTAACACATACCGTTAGGAGTGATTTTCTCGCCTCGGCTCCACTTGTGGAAGGCGTGCCGTGCGACTCTTCGATCACAAGCTGTTGCCCGGTTGGCTGGCCGGGGGGCGGCAGATGGTGTGACGAGAATTGATCACTAGCCGGGCTCGCCACCTGGCCGCGCGAGGGACAGGTTCCGCGCCGAGGTCGACCCCGGTCACACCGCGTCGCCGGTTGCCTAGCAACGGACTCCTGCCTGCTGAGTCACTATACTGTGGGGCCAGGCGCAAATTACAGCCGTCGGTGCGGCGGGTTGCGTAATGCGAAGCGAATGTGTCCATTTAATGGGAAATTCCATGTGTTTATTTAAGATACGTGGTTTCTTTGTTCTACGAGTCAGCAGCTCATGCACAAGCCCACGGAAACCGCGGCCTGTACCGTAAGTTCATTCCGTACGCGGCGGGGATTGGATGGAGGGTCGTCCACTGTTGACCTCAGGCGGCTGAAGGTTAATACAATCTCCAAAGTAAACATGTTAGTTTCCTTAGACGTACACCTCTACAAAAATGAATGAGCAAAAAAGTTACTTTACAAACTTCTTTCAGAAAGGAAGTGAGCGGTGCCTTGTTCCAGTTTGGTCTAAAGGCGCGTACACACTAGGCCAATGAAGGCCAACGAACGACAGAGACTTTATTCAGGCGAACGTTGGTCGCCAACGCATTGGCGTTCGGCTTATCATCCACATCAAACGAGGGACTTGGGACCAAGAGATTCAGCAATGTGGAATCGCAACTGTCTCTGATAACTTGCTGACGTTGCTCGCGTTTCGTTACTGTTTTAATAACGATTTCACCGGCCGATATTATGAGCAAAGAAGAGGACTTAGCAGTTCTTGCATGTGCAGCATTTATTTTACTACAAGAAGATCATCAGAAAAAAATAAGAAAAGTCGATGGTGGATGAGCTCTCTTTTAAAAAGCAGGGAGCACTGTGGCAAGATAAAATTAATGTCTACCTTAAGGCTGAATCGGAATACGGGCTATTTAATTGTGTAAGACCTAAAATTTCCAAAGATAACATCTTTTTCAGGAGAGCTATACTTGCAGCAGGAAGCTAGTAGTGACTCCCCGTTTTGTTTGTTACTATTTGTCGTTCACTGCGAAAAGATGTCAATAGAGGCACAATATTCTTTTTCACATCGTGCATATCGCTTTCAAGTAGCTGAGTTATTTTCCTCCAAGCGTCTAGTCTTTTCCATTTGTTTTTGTAGACGCAGTTCGTAGGGGCCCATAAACATACCCGTTCATGATAAAACTCTATCAGCTTTAATGATCTTTCCATATTCCACTCTATACTAGAATATTATTGAGCACAGTAAATACAAATAATTGGCGAGAGCGTGCATTGCCTACAGGGCAAACAGGACAACCATAAGTCACACTCAGTATGTTTTATTGACTGGTTTCGCTCTTTAATTTAATAGTCAACTACGTTAAACTGCAAATACCAGAGTTTCTGATAATTGCCTTGATAAACTACAGAGCGAAACCGGTCAACAAAACAGACTAAGTGGGACGCGTGGCAGTCCTTAAAAAGGTAAATACACACCAGTTCTAGAGACACAAAAAATCGCTGCTAGGCCAAAGAACATCCAACCCGGCCTCCACACTAGGAGAGGGGGCCAAAAGCCAACCAACCGTCAACGTTTTGGTGTTGCTGCCAGCAGACCTAACGGCAATCAAGGCTAATCGATCCGTTGGCTCCGATTTGCCATCCGTAAACACTAAGAAAATATCGGCTAACGAACTGGCTGAATGTCGTTCGTTGGGCTTGGTTGGCCTAGTGTGTGCGCGCCTTAATACGAACTAGCGTTACGTCTCCAATTACTTCGAATGTTCTAATGTGCGCTAATTCCTAAGGGACCAATCTGCTGAGGTCATCGGTCCCTAGACTTACGCACTACTTAAACTAACTTACACTAACTTATGCTAAGAACAACACACACACACCCATGCCTGAGGGAGGACTCGAACCTTCGGCAGGAGGAATTACTTAGAGTTGGCAGTACTTTAAACAAGTCTTTTCCTAAATACCTCCTTCTGTATTATTTCTTCTTAAGGAACATTTGGAGTGTTTCAGTAGGAATTTGTCTTCAAATCATAGACTATTGAATCTCTATCAGCACTAGCAAAACTGCTCGAAAAGCAATGTAAATTGAATGGTACACTACTTGACCTTTTTCCTTTCCAAGGTGTGAAATAGTTAAGAGTACTACGCGCATGAATTATCTGGGAACAGAACGCCTTGTATAAGCAATTGTCCGCAGCTCGTGGTCGTGCGGTAGCGTTCACGCTTCCCACGCCCGGGTTCCCGGGTTCGATTCCCGGCGGGGTCAGGGATTTTCTCTGCCTCGTGATGACTGGGTGTTGTGTGATGTCCTTAGGTTAGTTAGGTTTAAGTAGTTCTAAGTCCTAGGGGACTGATGACCATAGACGTTAAGTCCCATAGTGCTCAGAGCCATTTGAACCATTTGTATAAGCAATTAGGACGGTTTAAACTGTTGTTTTCCCATATACCTATTCAAAAGTCGGGGGAAGTCACATCGACATTCACTTGAAACGATACAGGGAATCTTAAACGAAAACTGCTGGAAGAGGATTGGAACCTACGAATGAGAAGTTCAGAACTTCTCCACGACCACGCCGTGTATGTGCGGTTGACAGAACACCAGTCTGTACTCCTTCGGTGTACGCTTTAGGAAACCTCCAATAGGACTATTCCTAGTGGTGTTGAACGTCGTCAACAATGTGAAATTTGAAGGACAGTATAGAATGCTTACGTTGACTTAGCGTCTAAAACTACTCTTAAGTATTCATAACGGATTTTCACTCTGCAGTGGAGAGAGTGCTGATATGAAACATCCTGGCAGATTAAAACTATAAGCCGTACGGGGATTCCAACATGGGACCTTTCCTATCGCAGGCAAGTGTTCTATCGACTCAGTTATCCAAGCACGACTCATGACCGGCCCTCACAGATTTGCTACAGTTTATCAGTCGACACCTATGAGTCGCTTCGTGAATGACTCGTTAGGTGTACTGCTGGTAGAGAAGTTGAAACTTAAAAGATAAGAGTTACGTTGCTTAACGAAAGACCAGCTTAACGCTCACATACACAGAAGAAAACAGCGTGAGAAGAGGCTCACACAGTTTGACAAACCAAAGGACTACTTCGAACGAATTATCATCACCCTTATAGGTTCAGGAGACATGGGGGTACCAATAATTTTGTGCTTTCTTTCTAACATCCCTTCGCAGCGAGATTACACTAAGCGAAACACTTCTTCGATATTGATTAAAGCATCCACTTTTTCTGCAGATTGTAGACCCACGATGATTTTTGGGGACAAGGCGGAGAACGTAAATTCAATAAGGGCGAGCGCACAGGACTCTTGAGCGCAGTTCGCCAACTATAACAGCGAAGCGCTCGCGGCGGCGGCAAACTGTACAGCACAGCACGTGGTTGTCTGCTGAGACAATTGTTCAGACATTCCTACTTATCAGTAAACTCGGCAGCTGGCCTTGGGGGAACGCCACAGATAGCGCTTATCAGTCGCATGCGACTGTCATTTTCGCGAACATTTAAGTTTTCCACTTTGTGGTTTACAAGTCTCACGAACAGACGTGGAACTTACCTGCAAGTAAATGAAACGAACTAGGTCTACAGTAAAAGATCAAATGTTACAGTGTGTTACCGGCAGCGACGCGCAAGCTGACGATGTTCTTTTTCCGTTCGGGGACATCCATTAATTACCTGAGGCGTTTTCTTCCAAATTTGGACCCCCTGTCCCGTTGGTAACATTTTGTGAGAGACTTCCACCTCCGACTACGTCGTTTTTACATCATTGTCGGGAGAACATGAATTTTTTCATTTGTTTTTAATACAGATCAACTATAATAAAACCGTATTTTATTTATAAAGCATGGGTTTAACAGCGTTTCAAACGCATGATTAAAAACGTGTCAACCCTGAGCAGTATTCGGAGGGACAGACACACAAAGACAGATGGACAAAAAGACTGCTCGAAAATAATATTAACCGTTTTGACGAATCCGTAAAAATTCTCCTTATATTGGATACTGTATACATTAACTGTCACTGAACCTTTATTTATTTCGCAGATGGAAGACAACACTGTTTGTTCCATCCTTTGACTCGTATGTTTACCAGGCTTTTCAATGTCTTGATTTATGTCGGTGGACCTCAGCTTAGCTTCCTTCAACAAACGATTAACTTCCTGCTCGCACGTGTGTTTCGACTTGTCAGCATCTCGTAAGTGTTGTAAAAGTTTTGAGACAAATTCATGTTGAACACACTAATATCGGCGTCATGAGCATTGCGGAATATGACGGCTGACTCACTGACTGAAATGCAGTGATTTCGACTGCCGTAGCAGAGAACTTACCGAATGAATTCTAATAATCGTGCGGCACTTATTTCAAATTGCGGAACACCGGGCATGCACACATGTAAAGTTTCAGTTAATTTCAGTTCAGAGAGGCCATAAAGATTATCTGAATTAAAAAGTTGATGTGAGATCTTCATTGCTTCCTCCCTCTTTGGGCGTAATGTCAGCTTAAACATAGCAAATGTGAACACAAGTATTAGTCATGTATCGCTCTGTTTCATTGTTCAGAATGGCAAACTTGCAGAAAACTGGTACCTATACCGCAGTAAGCAAAGAATACTTTTCCTAAAGGAAGTAGAAGGTATAGATATCGCGACCAGTGTAGAAGTTTTTGTAAACCAAACTATCGCTTGTACACTTGTGTCATGTTTTCCCGGTGTTTATAATGTGTAATGTTCTAGCGCTTAATTACCAGATTGTTATGCTGCCTTTGTGTCGATGCCGCAACTCGTTGTCATCTGCAGGTTTCCCCGCCTGACATGCTTAAGTATCCAAGTACAAAGGGCACTGGTTTTCCTTTTGCAAAAGCCGATGAGAGGCGAACTGCCGCCGTCCTTCGCCTTTTAGTGATCCTGGATTGGGTGTTGTGCACGCCGTCCGATTCCAAGTGATCTTCGCTCGTCCGGAGCCTTCCGTAAGCAGCCGCTTCCACCGGTGTGACTGGCACCCAGGCGGTGTGTCACTGGTTGATTTAGCCTTGTTGTGGCCTAAAGTAAGCTTCCCGGCGCTCATTTATTGATTTAAAAAAATTGGTTCAAATGGCTCTGAGCACTATGGGACTTAACATCAGTCCCCTAGAACTTAGAACTACTTAAACCTAACTAACCTAAGAACATCACACACATCCATGCCCGAGGCAGGATTCGAACCTGCGAACGTAGCGGTCGCGCAGCTCCAAACTGAAGCGCCTAGAACCGCTCGACCACAATGGCTGGCTATTGATTTTAAGACAGGATCCGTTACCTTGATCAGGCCGTAGACGGAAGCTCTATTGATAAGGTTTCCGTCCAACTTAATCGCCTTCCAGATATGACTGTGCAAGTACCTGGGGGCCTGTATCAAGGTTTTTGTACCACCGTAACCCGCTGACTGATTTAATTTTCAGACTGTTTTCAGGGAAAGCTGATTTACTTTTGGCTAATAATGTAGAAATCTGCCCAAGTAATTTTCACCTAAACTCGACGTTAGTTACGGAAAATATATTTTTGGTAGTTTTTCCATGTGCTCCGCAATTATTTGTTTAATTAGTGATAAATCCAAGCCAGTTGCTCTGTAGAACTTTACCTAGTCCCCTACCGGTTTGACCATTTTTTGTTAAGCAAATACGAAGCGGATCTGAAACTGCAATACATATGATAGATGTATAAATTTGTATGATTGAAGGTGAAAAAACAAGGCTCAGATATATTTATCTACAGACTATAAAACTTACAGCGGAGAAATAATGTCCTTAAGATGTAAGTACAAGTCTGATGCATCTAAACTCTTGCTTGCCTAATGATGTCGTGAGAATATGGTCGTGTCAAGACTATAATTCACTACATTGTAATTATTCTTTGGCTTTATGAAGATTTGTTTTTTGACGTACTCCAGTTGGCATATTGTGTAAGAAAGAGGTTAAAAACAGTTTTATTTATAAAAATGCTACACAGTTGCAACTATGTAGCACTTTTAATAAAAAACTATTTTTAAACTGTTACTTATACAAAAAGAACAATGTACCACTTGTGTTATAAAACAATTTTTAACCCCTTACTTAAAGAACACTCACCTACGTAGCACTTCAATTAAAAAATGTTTTTGACGTCTTACTAATGTAACATGGAACTATGTAGCACTGTTACTAAAATTTTTTTTGATGTCTTATTCATACAAAATGCAACTACGTAAAACTTTTACTTAAAAACTATTTTTAAGCCCTTACGTATCCAACATGGAAATTTTAAATGTCAGAACGTAATCTCCAGAAACCAAAAGAATAGTTACAATGCAATGTATTATACAGTGCCAACACGATCAACACGACCATATTCTAACGACGCCATTGGACAAACATCTTATTAAATCTTCCAAAGTTGGACTTATATTTTTTGGACGTTACTTCTCCACTGTACATTTTATGCTCCGTCTGTAGATAAACTTATGCACGCCTCATTTTTTCCATATTTATTCATATACATGTATGTGTCTATCATTCGTATGGAAGTTTCAAATATACCTGAGAACGGCTTAACAACAAAGTTGAAACCTGTAGCAGAGTAAATAAAGCTATACAGAGCAACTGGAGTGATCTTTTCGTTAATAATTGATTGTGTCTAAAATAGCGTTGCCTGTTGCAATTTGTTTCCACGCTGATGTTTCCTGAAATGTTCCCACGTGAGCCCCATTTAAGTTTTGATACCAAGGAAACATTTTTGGCAGCTCCGGAGGAAGAAGTTGACTGCGCGATAAAAAAAAAAGTGTCCAGTAACATCAGGACGTAAAGCTATGGTGATTTTTACGGTCAAGGCAGAGAATGTAAGTTAAATGAGCATGGCTACACAGGACTCACGAACACTTTCCATCAATCATAGCGTGTAGGCTTTCACGGCCGGCGTCTTCAGTAGTTAAAACTTCCGGGCTAAGAGGCCGTGGTCCAATAGTAGAAATACTTCTCCCTGACGAAACGTCAGGGAGAAGTATTTCTACTATTGGACCACGGCCTCTTAGCCGGGAAGTTTTAATTACTGACTATCCATCAAGTTTACATAGGGATAGCGGTTATCGCTGAAACAATCGGTTTTCTGTTACATCGGTTTTTTACAACGCCAGTTTAAGCTAACTACTAAAAATGCGCAAAATAACCGTTTTCTGAAATAACCGATTTTCATTTTGTTTAGTCCTATAATAAACGTAGTCCACCGTTCGCTGCTTTTCTCTAAAAGTGATAAGTGGCTAAATACTGCAAAAAAAAGTCACCTGTGTTCTCTTACTGATTCCAGTTTTTTGAAATTTTGCTGAAAAACAATTTTGTAATCGGGGATCATACCACTATTTGGGCATTACGAATAGTCGGTGCAATAGGGTGAAAATTGAGGTTGCAGAAATCTGTTTTTCGTTTTAATTTGTCCGTTTTCAAGGGCTACTCGTTTTGTATTATAAAGCAATATTTCGAAGAAATGGAAATTTTACAGAAAAATTACTCGTCTTTTTTCCAAAAATAGGTTTATTTAAAAACTAAATTTTAACACATCTACTATATCTAATGATATTTGGATTTTTTACTCTGTTATTATTAAAAATACACTAAAGAGCCAAAGAAACTGCGACACCTACCTAATATCGTGTAGGGCTCCCGCGAACACGCAGAAGTGACGCAACACGACCTGGCATAGACTCGACTAATGTCTGAAGTAGTGCTGGAGGGAATTGACACCATGTATCCTGCAGGACTGTCCATAAATCTGTAAGAGAACGATGGGGTGGAGATCTCTTCTGAACAGCACGTTGCAAGGCATGCAAGACATGCTCAATAATGTTCACATCTGGGGACTTTGGTGGCCCGCGGAAGAGTTTAAACTCATTAGAGTGTGTAGTAATTCTAGTCGTGTGGGGTGTCGCATTGTCCTGCTGTAATTGCCCAAGTCCGTCGGAATGCACAATGGACATGAATGGATGCAGGTGATCAGACAGGATGTTTAAGTACGTGTCACTCGTCAGAATCGTATCTAGACGTATCAGGGGTCCCATATAAATCCAGCTGCACACGCCCCAAACCATTTCAGAGCATCCACCAGCTTGAACAGTCCCCTGCTGACATGCGGGGCCCACGGATTCATGAGGTTCTCTACATACCCGTACACGTCCATCCGCTCACTACAATTTGAAACGAGACTCGTCCGACCAGGCAACATGTTTCCAGTCATCAACAGTCCACTGTCTGTGTTGATGGGGCCAGGCGAAACGTAAAACTTTGTGTAATGCAGTCATCAAGGGTACACGAGTGGGCCTTCGGCTCCGAAAGCCCATATCGATGATGTTTCTTTGAACGGTCAGCACGCTGACACATGTTGATGGCCCAGCATTGAAACCTGCAGCAGTTTGCGAAAGGGTTGCACTTCTGTCACGCTGAACGATTCTTGTCAATCGTCGTTGGTTCCGTTCTTGCAGGATATTTTTACGGCCTCAGCGATGTCGGAGATTTGATGTTTGACCGGATTTCTGATATTCACAGTACACTCGTGAAATAGTCGTACGGGAAAATCCCCACTTCATCGCTACCTCGGAGAAGCTGTGTCCCATCGCTCGTGCACAAACTGTAACAACACGTTCAAACTCAGTTAACTCTTGACAACCTGCCATTGTAGCAACAGTAACCGATCTAAAAACTGCGCAATCACTTGTTATGTTGTATAGGCGCAGCGTCGTGTTCTGCCTGTTTGCATATCTCTGTATTTGAATATGCATGCCTATACCAGTTTCTTTGGCGCTTCAGTGTAAGAAACACCTGTTATAGCCGAGGTCAAACTAATGCCGAAAAATACCGGCCATTCGGAACTAACATACTGGTATCGGTTTTAACCGGTCGGTTTTTTCCATCCCTGCTTTACGGCCGAGCGTTTACAAGTGAGGAAAACTGGCTAGAGTGGGAAGTCCCACGGGCGAGAGTGAGCCTCGGGCACGCCGCCTCCCGACCCGCGCACGGCAGCCCGCGGCGCGCCCGGCTGGGTTCGGCGCGGCTCGGTAGCCGGGGCAATGCGCGCGACCTTGCGGCTCGGCTGGCGCCGCTGGTTTCGCCGGCGCTGACCCCTGACCGCCCGCAACCCGTGGCGCCGAGTGCTGAGCAGGGCCCACCGAGGCCGCGCTGCTGGCCGGCACCGCCGCGGCTGCCGAGAGCGGCATCTTTTATCTGCCCCACACCGGTCCTGCGACTGCACCAGACTGGCTTAGAGCGTAAACAAAAAGTCGGAAGAACGAAACTACTTGTTCAGAAAGGTAAGACTTATTTCTCTGTTAATGGTAGTTGGTTCAAAACTGTCATGGTGAGACCCTGAATGGGTGAAAATACAGGTTATTTGCTACAAAAAAAGGATAAACAACAACCATGTGATGTTGTAAACGTTCAAAACTAGATTTGGGACTGATGACCTCAGAAGTTAAGTCCCATAGTGCTCAGAGCCATTTGAAAGCGAGATTTATAAGGGGCGATCAAAAAGTCAGCGGTAAACTTAACATCAAAATTGAGGACCATGTAGCAGGCTATATGAAGGAACTCTGCTAATACGGAAGAAAAGTAGCTCATGATTGACAAAGAAAGGATGATATAAAAAGAGCAACAGTACAAGCAGAAAGATCATTGCTCACCAAAAAATTATTATCCAGCGTTGGCCTTAACTTGAGAGAGAAACTCCTCAGACAGCACGTCCAGAGTTAGCCATTATACGGACGTAAATCGAAAAGAAGTGATTTTAAGCTTTTCGAACGTGATGTTACGGAGGATCCAGACAATTAAGTGGACCGATAAGAAAAATAAAGAAATAAATTCAGTTCAGAATTGTCCACTGACTAGGTGAAGGGAATGGATTACATTGGCTAGATGAAGGGAAAGGATGGTAAGTCATGTGTCACGACATTAGGAAGTAACTTACGTGCTACCAGAGGGAGCTGTAGTGAGGAAGGAGGGACTGGAACCGGCCAAAGTGGTCGAGCGGTTCTAGGCGCTACAGCCTGGAACCGGGCGACCGCTACGGTCTCAGCTTCGAATCCTGCTCGGGCATGGATGTGTGTGATGTCCTTACGTTAGTTAGGTTTAAGTAGTTCTAAGTTCCAGGGGACTGATGACCTCAGAAGTTAAGTCCCATAGTGCTCAGAGCCATTTGAATCATTTTGGAGGGACTGGGACATACATTGTGCTTCAACTGGAATGGTAGATGTTTTCGGAGGCGCTGGTATAGACCAAGTGGAATAAAACATTCCACGTAAAATGTGTTCCGTTCTTGTACTTACAGAGATAAAACTGTCAGAATGTAGCCCAAACGAATATTCACCGAAGGTGTTACGAAAGACATGATTAAGATTAATGTTGAGTTCCATAAATTCCACCTCCGTCTTTATTGCACTTTTGAATTGTCGTGGCTACGTCACGTTTAGCTCTTCTGTAGACGTCTTAGCCTTCTCTTGTAAGGGCAGCACTATACACGGTCCGAACGATTAATTCGTCTCTTGTGTTTACTCCTATGTAGACTTCGACTTTCAACCCACCGCACAGACAAAAATGTAAATTGCTAAAGTCCGGGGGGCGCTCATTTCCTTCTCGAAGGAGTTGAATCCGCCGTAAATAAGGACAGAGGCCATGCATACGTAAATCCCGTCGTACTCTTGTATACAGAACACAGAAACGTGGAGAAATAGTGGGTGTGCGTGTTCAAGGAATTCTTTCTTCCTACTGAATAATGTCTTCAAATTTATTCACACTCGGTTCATTTACATGTACGGATGAGATACGATTTCCGCGAAGTTTAGTGAAAACGAGTAAATGTTTCAGTTGGAGAGCGTTGCTGCAGCGTATGTGAAACGTAGCGCGATTCCGGGAAGGAAATACAAGCACCGACATGTAGCCAAGGGATTAGTGTGGTATTCGTGTCTTCCCGACGTGTGTGCTGTAAATGCGGAAACGATAACTACGGCTACGTCATTACCAAATACGTCCAAATAGGACCAACGTATTGTTAGCCTTTTCTTGGCTGCGTAGGACAGACACCGGTAGACATCCACTGAAGAATGAGGAATGCGTATGAAACAGAAAGACTGTCGAAAACCAAAGTTGTGGGATGGTGGGCCAAATTTCGTAGTTCGACACAGGATGCCGGTCGAGCTGGGATGCCAGCCAGCCTCATCCATTAAAGGCAAGCAGGAGACACTGTAGCATCCTATAGTCCTGACTTCCGCCGGCCGCGGTGGTCTAGCGGTTCTAGGCGCTCAGTCCGGAACCGCGCGACTGCTACGGTCGCAGGTTCGAATCCTGCCTCGGGCATGGATGTGTGTGATGTCCTTAGGTTAGTTAGGTTTAGGTAGTTCTAAGTTCTAGGGGACTGATGACCACAGATGTTAAGTCCCATAGTGCTCAGAGCCATTTGAACCATTTGAGCCATCCTGACTTCCGTTTCTTAAAAAAATGCTTTGAAGAGTCGACGATTCCTGTCGGACGAGGATGTGCAGAAGGCAGTTACGGACTTCTTCATGCAGAGGGACACGATGTTCTGCCAAATGGGTATCTTCATCCAGGTGCGTCGATGGGATGATTGCCTTAATGCTGACAGTGCTTTTGCCTGATTGGCATATCAATCCTGGACTGTATGGCCTTCGAACAGAAACTTTTGATCACCCTTATAACTTATGCTGTAAATGTAATGTTTTAAACGTAAACAGCTGTCTGAGCATGATCCTGCTGGCAACAGCATGGTGACGGTGAAATTTAGTTTAATGAAAAGCATTTCAACAGCTTTTGGATGCTCTCGTTTCTCAGTTTAGCCCGGCCTGGAATCTCAATTGTGACCTCGAAGGATCACCTAGATACAATCACCTAGATACATCGAATCTTAATTTTCGACTGGCGCTATCTAGCAGAGGTGCGAATCTTCTTTCCCTACTTTCAACCACGTACGTTAAAGGAAAAACATTACTGATGTTCTGCAAATACTATTTATTTGTACACAAACTGGCTTCTGACTTCTTAGGGCATCGTCAGAGTGCAGAAAACCAGCTTCTGGTGTGGTAACGTGAATAATTAAACTACTGCCATCAGTCAATAATCAAGACCGGTCACCAGCGATTAATTTTTGGAATCTTTCAACGACACTCAAGGGGAAAAAAACAGTTCGTTTATACATACACATTCTCTCAACGGTCTTATAACTGTTCTTGAAAGTAGTCCTTCCGTTGCGACTTACCTAGCTATTGAAGGTATTATCACTTCTCATACAATCATCATAAGGTGCTTTTCGTGATACATACACACACACACACACACACACACACATACACACACACAGGCGCACGGGCGCGAGCGCATGCGTGCAATACAAATGGCAATTGAAAATGAAAGCGGGGAAAAGTCAGTAAGCTTCTATGAAAGAAAAAAATAAAAGAAAAAAACCGTTTACCTCATACCACACCAGAGGCGAGATTTACGAAAAGTAGTGACGCATTAGGGGATTATGGCTGCCATCGTGAAGTTACACACGCCTGTGGAAGTGACAGCACTGTTGCGACGTTAATTATAACTCGTAGCAAACAAGAACTGATGTGCTAACATGGCTTGTGCAGAAGCGGCGTTCGTGCAGTGTGGCGGAAAAGCTCTCCGAAAGATCAGCATCTCGAACAACATTCTACATGAATTTGCTTGTGTGATTGTTTGTGTGTGTGTGTTTTATTTTTTAAGATGAAGAAATATACAACGCTCTATTCTGCGCACGACGCGTAATAGGCATCCTTCTTCAATCCTATATCACAACTCATGGTAGTACAACATGAAAATAAATACCTTCAGTTCCATATTAACTAGTCACCATGAAAACACGCATGCTACTAGTCTTAATGCCATTCTCATAGCATTCGGCCACAACGCGTCGGAAACACAGCCTGTCTACGTTACTGCGTGTTCTGTAATCGATTTGGTTTATGACCTCTAGTCGTGGTTGTGTCGGCGTCAAGCGGTCGTTAATCGGCACATAAACAGATGGATGTGTCGCCATTATAACACACTGATGCCCAGTACTCTATTACATGTTATTTCCTACGTTATGGCATGTCACCAAGAAGTGACAAAACTGCTGTAATTAAAAATATTGGAAAAACGTAAAAGTTACCTTCTTTGTAGTAGATCTTTAGAAAGTTATCACGCTATGTAACATCGACAGTGCTGATCTACAACCAGGGATAAATTAGAACTTTTATTGTCCAGGGAAGGATTTCCACAGAGAATTTAAGGACAATTTTCAGCCATCTTCCAGTTCCATTCAATCTTTGACCGCACCACTTCACATGACTATGGCAATAGGTCAATGATCACAGATGACATTGTGATTTTCGAAACTTAAAGTAGCTTTTGAATTATAACTTTATTATTGATGAACTATCGCCTATTGTGGTCTTATATACAGGGAAGTAATTCATTTTATTTCTCTTCGGTTTACGTTTTGCAATCTTTAAATACACTGTCTTCGTCTACGCGCTAAACTATATCTGACATGTTACCATGGTCGCAATAGGCGATTGCTCTGCACAACCTTAATTTTTTTACACATCGTGCTTAATGTTAACGGCCATTAGGTCTTGCAGAAAAATGAAATACCAGTTCATTTAAATAAATAAATTAATGTAGTTGTTACGAATATGAGTTTGTAAACACCAGTAGGAAAAATGTCATGTATGGTAGATTAAAATTAGAGGAAAGGATTTCCTAGGAAAATACTAAATATAAACTCTTGCTTGCTGCTGAAGGTCTCCAAGAAAACCGCAAGCAGAGGTAACTCTTTTCCATATTGTTGACGACTGGAAACGGTACCTTTCAGAAGGAAATTTACTGAAATAATTACATGCTCCACTTGCTCCCGAAAAGGGATAAAAAATAGTTTTTTTTATTAAAACCATCACACTGACACCGTTTCTGAAACTATTAGATGTGTGTGTGAAGTAATTACCTACCAATTAACACTGCTCATGTTTACATGTTCGACGAAGACGAGTTATTTGTGGTGTGCAAACGAATCTTACACGTAGCTAACTGAAAATACACGTCTCAGACAGTTTTTCTACCAACGGCATAGAGTAACGGACATGGGAAGTAAAAGGTACCAGAAATAGCTTGCTGTTGCAAATTTCCTGAAAGTCGCTACTGTGGCTACACGAAATTATCTACTTTTGTAGCAGAGAATTTTTCAGGCAGCGTAGGAACGACAAATTTCGTACTTTTTAGAACCGGCCCTTATCTCAGGTGCAAGGTGACAGCGTGCCATTGCGACACGATGCCGCGATAAACAACGCGGTGTAAGTAGTCCGGGACAGTGTCTTTTCTGTTGGCGATATTACTGTGTTAGCTGCAGAATCAAGTGTCACTCAAAACCTGATCAAAATGTAATTTGGAGGTTCCATAAATCTGAAATATCTTCGTAAGTTCCAGATCACTAAAGACGAAGCTCATGTTTGGACACGGCTAGAATGAGGAAGGAAATGGGCATTGTCCGCTAAGGAAACCATGTGGTGTTTTGTTTAAACGATTTAGGAAAATCATAAGGGCCAAGAAGTTCCTTGAGGAATACATTGCCCATCACTGGGTGCTCAGCTTCAGTGCTTTGTGCTTTAGATTTTAGAACTTAATGTGTAAACAGTTAGTGAGAGTGTTCTTTTAATGTGTTGGTCCTTTGCCATGGGGGCTTCGCTGTTTTCCATTTCAGAGCCATTCATCGTCGGATTTCTGCTTCTGTGACACGTACTGCGAGAAGCTACCTGAGCGAACTGACTAATTACCAGTCACATGAACGGAGGTACAAAAAATTTCGCAGACGACTTACTTGCCTGAAGATGGCAAGAAGTCGACTTGCTGAAATATCGAGCCTTTTGGGCGACGCCATCCGGCTGAACATGCCATAACTAACCAGGTACATGATTTCTTGTTTACATTACCGCTCAATATCGTCCAGTATTTGACGTGTACTCTGACTGAATGACTTAGCATCTGCAGAGTTCACATAATCGAAAAAATACAACGAAAAGATAGATATTCCCACACTAAAACGTCCCAACAGCAACTGGTAGTGGAACTCAGATATTCGGCTTCACTGACTGTGAGTCTGTTGCCCGAAAAGAAGACACGTACAATTTGGTGTGATGTTGTAATACAGCTTTTAGGATAATTTAGGAAGCCTTTTGACATTAGGGATTTCAAAGTTTACTTTTCCAAGGTTTTATCACTCATATAACATCTAGGTAGTGGCGTCTTTCAAAATGTTAATGACACATGTGGTTCCAGTAATTACGGAAAAAGAAACGACAGTTACTGTCTCGTAGATGTCATTGTAGAAAACAGTTGACATTTTGGAAGCGCCATCGTAGCGTTCACTTGCAGTGGCGGACGAAAAGAAGGGAGGTAAGTTTATTGACGATGATTAGGTGGGGAAGTGACCTTACTCCTTCAGAAGGCAATTCCAGTGTCAGCACCATTTAAATTGGTAATGATCAGGAACTTGAACACACGGGCCAGATGTTGCTGTGGCTGCGCTTTGTGAGGGATATAACAGACATGTTCTTCGTAGGCGCTGGCTCAGAAAAACAAGTCTTATCTATGTAAAGTAAGACCACCTCGATTTCCATAGATTGCCTCTTAATGTCATTCGGCAAGTTACTTATATACCGACTGAACTTAACCTGCCCTCGGATATGGCGCGATAAGAGCAATCGCCGACTTTGGTACGACTGTCAACGAGAGTGCGTCAAGTCGCAGTGGGCGTATCGGCTGAGCACTAACCTGTCACGTGGAGTATGCAGTCGCCGTGCCGCGCCTTCCGGCGTATCCACAGAAAGAGAGGAGACGGCAGAGGCGAGCCTCCAAACACAAGCACAGAACGGAACGGAACGCAACGGCACGTCACACACGCGCACAGTCACAGTCGCACGTCACAGACGCTGGCGGCGGGGTGCGTGGCACGCGCCGGGCGCGGGCGACACGCGACTGGGCGCGGGGGCGGCGTCTCGGCGGGGGTGGCGTCTCAGCGGGGGCCGCTCCGCGAACAGTCGGCGTCCGATAAGCAGCGCATCGCGCGGAGGGGGCGTGCTCGCTGGCGCAGGCAGTGGCGGGTGCGCGGCGGCAGGTGCTCGCCGGGACGGTGTCCGGTGCAGAGTGCGCGCCAAGTTCGCGTGCGGCGCGGGCATACGGCCGCGGAGCGCCCGCCGGCGGCGCCGCTGATTGGCCGCTGCGGCCGCGCGCACCTGTCGCCATTGGCCGCGGAGCGGGCGCCGCTTCCGATGACCGGCCGCGCCGCGTCCTGACGTAACGTCACGCCGCCGCTGCCGCTGGACGCCGGCGCTCCGAGGCGCCGGGCTCTTTCGGACGCGTCCAGTAGCAGCCCGTCAGCCAGCTGTTTGGACTGGGACGCCGCACCAGTTCTCCTTGACTGAAGACAGCTGGGCGCAGCTGACTCAACGGCGGCTCCTCGCCTCTTCTGCACTGTTCTCCTGCCATCCTTTGCGGTAAGTTCGCGTACTGACTGTACTTCCAATGTACACTTCTGGCCATTAAAATTACTACACCACGAAGATGACGTGCTACAGACACGAAATTTAACCGACAGAAAGGAGATGCTGTAATATGCAAATGATTAGTTTTTCAGAGCATTCATACAACGTTGGCACCAGTGGTGACACCTACAACGTGCTGACGTGACGAAAGTTTCCAACCGATTTCTCATACACAGACAGCAGTTGACCGGCGTTGCCTGGTGAAACGTTGTTGTGATGCCTCGTGTAAGCAGGAGAAATGCGTACCGTCACGTTTCCGACTTTGATAAGGGTCAGATTGTAGCCTATCGCGATTGCGGTTTATCGTATCGCGACATTGCTGCTCGTGTTGGTCGAGACCCAATGACTGTTAGCAGAATATGGAATCGGTGGGTTCAGGAGGGTAATACGGAACGCCGTGCTGGATCCCAACGGCCTCGTATCACTAGCATTCCAGATGACAGGCATCTTATCCGCATGGCTGTAACGGATCGTGCAGCCACGTCTCGATCCCTGAGTCAACAGATGGGGACGTTTGCAAGACAACAACCATCTGCACGAACAGTTCGACGAGGTTTGCAGCAGCATGGACTACCAGCTAGGAGACCATGGCTGCGGTTACCCTTGACGCTACATCACAGACAGGAGGGCTTGCGATGGTGTACTCAGTGGCGAACCTGGATGCACGAATGGCAAAACGTCACTTTTTCGGATCAATCCAAGTTCTGTTTACAGCATCATCATGGTCGCATCCGTGTTTGGCGACATCGCGGTGCACGCACATTGGAAGCGTGTATGCGTCATCACCATACTGGCGTATCACCCGGCGTGATGGTATGGGGTGCCATTGGTTACACGTCTCGGTCACCTCTTGTTCGCATCGACGGCACTTTGAACAGCGAACGTTACATTTCAGATGTGTTACGACCCGTGGCTCTACCCTTCATTCGTTCCCTGCGAAACCCTACATTTCAGCAGGATAATGCACGACCGCATGTTACAGGTTCTGTACGGGCCTTTCTGGATATAGAAAATGTTCGACTGCTGCCTTGGACAGTACATTCTCCAGATCTCTCACCAATTGAAAAGGTCTGATCAATGGCGGCCGAGCAACTGGCTCGACACAATACGCCAGTCACTACTCTTGATGAACTGTGGTATCGTGTTGAAGCTGCATGGGCAGCTGTACCTGTAAACTCCACCCAAGCTCTGTTTGACTCAATGCCCAGGCGTATCAAGGCCGTTTTTACTGCCAGAGGTGGTTGTTTTGGGTACTCATTTCTGAGGATCTATGCACCCAAATTGCGTGAAAATGTAATCACATGTCAGTTCTAGTATAATATATTTGTCCAATGAATACCCATTTATCATGTGTATTTCTTCCTGGTGTAGCAATTTTAATGGCCAGTAGTGTACCTAATGTGCTCTGAGGTGACAGAAGTCGTACTATAGCGATACGCACAATACAAGCGCCGGTAGTATCGCGTACACAACGGTTAAAAGTGCATTGGCGGAGCTGTCATTTCTAGCCAGGTGATACATGTGAAAAGGTTTCCGAAGTGATTATGACTGCTCGACGGGAGTTAACAGACTTTGAACACGGAATGGTATTTCTAGCTAGACGCATGGGACAATCCATTTCGGAAATCATTAGGGAATTCCGTATTCTGAGACCCACAGTGGCAAGGGTGTGCCGACAATAACCAAATTCAGGCATTTCTCTCACCACGGACAAGGCAGCGGCCGACGGCCTTCACTTAACGACCGAGAGCAGCGATGTTCGCTTAGTGTTGTCAGTGCCGACAGACGAGAACCACTGTGTGAAATAACCACAGAAGTCAATGCGGGACGTACGCCGAACGTATCCGTTGGAACAATGCGGCGAAATTTGGCGTTAATGGCTGTGGCAGCAGTTGCCCGATACAAACGCCTTTGCTAACAGCACGACGTCGACTGCACCTCCTCCGTTGGCTTGAGATCATATCTTTTGGAATCTATACTGCTGGAATACAGTTGCCCGGACAGATGAGCTCCGCTTTCAGTTGGCCAGAGCTGATGGCAGTCTTCGAGTGTGGCGCAGAACCCACAAAGCCATGGACCCACGTTGTCAACAAGGCACTCTGGAAGCTAACGTGGCTCCATCATGGTATGGACTGGGTCCTCTTGTCCAACTAAACCGATCATTGACTGGAAATGTTCACGTTCGGCTACTTGGAGAGCATTTTCAGCCATTATGGACTTTATGTTCCCAAAAACGTTGGAATTTTTATGAATGTGAGTGCATCATCTTACTGGGCCACAGTTCTTCGCGACTGGTTTGAAGAACATTGTGGACAATTCGATCGAATGATTTGGCCACCCAGATCGCCCGATATGCATTCAATCGAACAATTGTGGGACATAATCGAACATCGAACACAACATGCTGCATCGGCAATACTTTCGCGATTATATATGGCTATAGAGGCAGCATAGCTCAATATTTCTGCAGGGGACTTCCAACGACTTGTTGAGTCCACGCCACGTCGAGTGGCTGCATTTCACCGGGCAAAATGAAATCCGCCACGATATTGGGAGGTATCCCATGACTTTTGTTGCCACGCTGTACTACCACAAGGTCTTAAGAGATGCTCCGTTTAGTTATTAAATTAAAAGCGACTAACCTAAAGAAGGGAAGTGGTGTGGGTCATCTGTTTGTAAATTGCATAGACTTCGTTGTGTGCGTTATCATCAATCCAAATGGCACAACCATTAGTCACCCTCTTAAATGTGTAAGGTCAAGAGCAACCTCCCCCCCCCCCCCCCGCCCCCTCTCCCGCTAAACGAAGTCATTGCTCTGAACCGATGTGTACACTATCTGACCAAAAGTATCTGGACATCTATTAGTGAACGTCAATATGCTGTATGTGTGTGGACCCTTCTCTTTTACGACTGCTTGAACTCTCCTGGGGACAGTTCAGTGAAGGCAGGGATGGTGGACGATGGGTTCTGAGGCAAATTCAATGTTGTAACTTATCCCAAAGTTGTTCCATTGGGTTCAGATCAGGAATATGGGCAGATCTTTCAATTTATGGAATGTTGTTGTCCACAAGTCATTACCTCACAGATGATGCTTCACAGCAGGGTGCATTGACATGCTTTAACTGTTTCTGTACTGTACGCAAAACACGATGCTGCATAATGTGCTCATATCCTTCCGTATTCACCTTTTCCTGACTGCAGTAAGTGGATCACTACCTAACCATCAAATGTATTTCCATACCAAAACCCCATATCTTCTGTTGGCGCTACACATGATGGCAAGTAACATCCATGGGATTGCCTGAGGGTATAATGTGATTCATCATTCCAAATCAGCCATTTCCAATCATCTACTACCCAGTGACACCGCTCTTTACGCCCCTCAAGCGTCGTTTAACACTGACTACAGAAACGCGTGGCGTATGAAGGGCTCCTCGGCAAATGTATCCGATTCTTTACCCACAGTCATTGTTGTTGCTGGAAGCTGGTAGCACTTAGGAACTAGCAGATGATTCATTCTACTGACTGCGTGGAATTTCTTACTGTCATCCACAGTGCTCAACGTCCCCTGTCCATCAGTACATGAGGCCTATCTGGTCTTGGTTTCGCTGTGATTGGTACTTCGCGATTCCACTTCGCAATCACATCACCAACAGTCGACTTGGGCAGCTTTTGAAGAGTTGAAATATCCATGATGCATTTTTTACTCTGGCGACGTCCACTGACTACTGCACGTTCTAAGTGACTCAGCTCCTATGGCAGACCTGTTTTGCTGTTACTTGTTCTCTACTGACAACACAACACTCCCCGCCTCCTTTTATACTGGCGGGTCCTCCTCTCCTGACATCTAGTGATCAGTTTCGCATTACACAGGAATGTCGGGATGCTTGTTATCAGCCATTAAGATGGATTGTCGTGGAGACATGCCACAATGGCTGAAAGGAGATATCATGTTCCGACGCGCCCATGATCACACGGCGAATGAAGTCGCCATTTTTGCAGGTAAATTAGCGCGGGTTGTCCATCGAATCTCTAAGAATGGGGTATCACTCGCAATATGTTACAATGAGTAATAACAGTCGTAAAAAGATCTCAACCAACAGGGATCGGAGGGGAGTGTCACCCCCTTCCCAATGACTATCGCCGGCCGCGGTGGTCTAGCGGTTCTAGGTGCTCAGTCCGGAACCGCGGGACTGCTACGGTCGCAGGTTCGAATCCTGCCTCGGGCATGGATGTGTGTGATGTCCTTAGGTTAGTTAGGTTTAAGTAGTTCTAACTTCTAGGGGACTGATGACCACAGATGTTAAGTCCCATAGTGCTCAGAGCCATTTGAACCATTTGAACCCAATGACTATCGGGATAATACTCGACGGGAATTGCTGCTTTTAGTGAATGCAGTTTCATCTTCAAAGACGTGCGCTAATCTCACACCTCTTTCATGAATCTATCAATCTCTAACATGCCGTAGTCCCATATTGACCAACCTGTCTACCTCATATTCTATTCGTTTGTACCAATGCCTAGAGGAAGTTACCTGTGTGACATGATTTTTTCGTTTCCCTATATCGGTCTCTGTGATCAGCAGTCTCCAGTCTTTAATGTAGGAAGCTTGGCTTGGCAGTTGGCTGGAGCAGGATTTTTCTCTGTCTTCCTGGCGAAGACTACGGAGAGTTGTCGTTGCTTTCTCGGGACAATATCAGGATGGACCTCATAAAAGCCGGCCGGTGTGGCCGAGCGGTTCTAGGAGCAACAGTGTGGAACCGTGCGACCGCTACGGGTATGGATGTGTGTGATGTCCTTAGGTTAGTTAGGTTTAAGTAGTTCTAAGTTCTAGGGGACTGATGACCTCAGAAGTTAAGTCCCATAGTGCTCAAAGCCATTTGAACCATTTTTTGACCTCAAAAAAAAGCTTGCAGTCCAGACATCTGCACATTCTTGGGCGGCCTACGTGCTGCGTTCGGCTGACAGGAGTTGAAACCTCAATGGTAGAAGCAAGGCGTCGCCCCCCCTCCCCCCCCCCCCCCCTCCACGCCTATGTCAAAAGCGAGATGCTCAATTGGCTCCTCTGGATTGTTTGTAAAAGCTTCGAGAAAGGTTTAGAAACTTTTCCTCTGTTTTGGAAGGGGCATAGGATGACTTCGTCAGGTGCTTTGTATCACGCCGTGATAGGGCCACCGCATCATGCTTTCGGAGTGCGGCAGCAGATTGGACACTTAGCCCCTACTAAAAATTCAGTCGCTACACCTTGCGTGTGCTGGAGCCTAGTAGTGGTAGAGGCTAGTAATTTGGCAGGGTTGAGAAGAGGACACGGCAAGGAGGAGTTACGAAGAGGTCTTCGGTCGAGCAGTTGCTTCTGCTAGCTTGTGAATGTAGATGAATATGTTAGTGCAAGTCGCGTCGTATAGGAGACTAGGAAGCGCTAAATTCAGTTGGTATCAGTGCTTTCAGAGATAGACAGTGTTTGTTAACATTCATATTACCTGTGGGTGATAAAATAGCTTTTTTCAGTCAAATTTCATGGCATGGCTTCAGTTTTCGAAAGGAGCCAGTCTTGGTTCACAGAAGCCCATCCTTTTCTTGTGAACAGACATCTTATGCAACCGTACTCTAGCCTCCCCTCTACAGTTTGGTTCTGGATTCGTTCAGGAAAAGCCAGTGTAAATGAAACCTAGAATTCACCCTAATTTCTTTCCACTGTTCAATATAGAATACATAGCATCTGTATAACCAGGAACTGATGCGTCAGTGGATCATGACCTCCTCAGTGCACAGAGACATTGCAGCGCGAATTGTGTATACTTTCCACATAGGTACAGGACAATTTCAGCTGGACACCACGAAAACGGGTGTTCTTTAATTTCCTGTCTGATATTCATCCTACGATAATAATTTGTTAACTTCACTTTCTCTTTATTATCCGGTAAATCCATTCCCCTCCTCCCCTCCTTATTCGCTATCCTATGCAACCTTAGGATGTGGTATCTGAGATCTGACAGGTTCGAACCGAATATGAAACAAAGCAAGTCGTCACCCATAAGGTCAAGTTCGAGCGCTATCCTTGTCCGACATTAGTTTGGGCATATATCAGTTTAACTTCAGGGCTTAGATGGTTCATAAATAATTCGGTATGGCCATTGCACTTATGGTGAATGAACAAACAAGCATACAAGAGAACGCATACGTCTTGGAAGTAACATATTAGATACATAGCAATAGGGCAGAAACTGGTAATAGGTACGGACCACTCTTTTTACTACTAGTAACTATCTTGATAATACTCTAACACAACCTCCCACAGTCGTATAAAGAAACAAGCAAACAATCTATTTCCGAGTGAACATTGCCAAGGGAACTGAATACGGTGGAAGTTTACAATAATGAACCTCGAGAATGGCTTTGCTCAGAGTGGAAAATGAAGGTCCAATTCTTCAGTCGACCAAACAACACAGGAATTGGATAGTGGCTTTCTGCAGGCTTTGAGAATGGTCCGACGGGTACCGACGTTGCCCCTTTTCGAACTGTGCAAAATGCAGAGAGCACCGACGGTCCAGTGGAGCGATTGACCCAGAGAGTATGGAGAGCGTATTTGAGGTCGGAGGTGGTCCTCTGTTGTTGCGGGAGTGGTTTTTCATTCCATGACTTGGGCCCACATATAGTACCGTGGACATGAACCAGGATATCTGTTTCAACCTCCTCGGAGTCCATCTGTTGTCCTTTTTCCTAAATCTTCATCAAAAAATATGCTGTGGACACTAACGTCTTCCAAGATGACACCAGATATGTTCATAGCATACATTTCTAATTTCACGAACGCTTAAGCTTCCTCGGTTGGCCACCTATGTCACCCTATCTTAATTCCATGGATAAGACTGGAGGCTCTTTGGAACGGCATATGAAATGTGGATATTGCTTCCCCACCATTTGGTAGCTCTACAGGATCTAGTGATGAACGAGTGGCTTTAGTTAGATACGGCACACCAGAACAAATTCGCGGGTTCTCTTCCTTGCCACCCGAAACCACTATGAAGGGTATAGCTGGTGTTACGCTGTATTAGCGTGTGGTTCCCGGTACGAGTGTTTTTTATCCGGCTTGCTTAAAATCGACGCGGCATGTGTTTCATGGGTAGTGTGGATATAGCTCACCAGTTTGGACATTGGCCAGTGTTTGAACATCATCTTCCCAGGATCTGGTGCCGAGATGCAGAGCACTATGATGCTCGATTTTATGAGCTTAATGTGCTTTGCCGCCAGTTTTTTCCCATTCTCGTCTCATTTCTCGAGACAACCTGTGTATGTTTGACATGGTCTCTTTGCTCCTTTATCTTCATAGTAGTTTATATACCCCCATAATGGTTTCCCAGAGGATGATGGTTCAGTGAACGCGAAATTTGCAAGGTATTACGACACTTATTTCAGTAGTTAGAGAGTGTTACAGGAAAATGGCATTTTTATTTTTATTATGAATTTATGAAATAACAGCATATTTGAAAACTTGGGAATACCATCTTGTGTGCGAGTAGGCTAAATATCTTACAAATAAAGGTTTGTAACATGTGGATGTAGCTGGATTGTACAACACGGCCGTCAAATACAAGGCAATGAGTTACATCTTCTGGAAAGGCTAGTACTGCAAGCCTACAAAATACATTAAAGATGTCTCGTCGATGTGGTATATATGTAAGAGAAATCGAGGCCCAACATATCAATAAAGCTTGTTGGCTGCCTCCTCTAAATGTACAAAAATGTTACCCGTAAGTCATTAAAGGGACACAGAAAGAGTACAATGTATCAGTCGAAAAATAATTCCAAAAATACTAGGAGGTAATCTTTTCGATTTCGTTGAGCACCTCAGCCAATACACTGCATCCAATTATTGTTACTACACTTATATTGACTTCTATGTCTCCTCACACAGTGATTACACTTGAAAACTGTGTGAAACTTATTGATACAGATATAGCTAACGTTTCTTCGTGTGCCCTTGATACTGAAGAGAAAAGAAGTATTCTAGCAGACTGACAAAGATTTTAAATAAAGCTATTGAAATTCCACAAATAAGCGCTTAACGGAATGTTTGCTAACAAATATTTCCTCTTAACAGCAGCCCTGTCCTTTACGAACACATGCGTGAAGCATGTGCAGGTTATGCAGGAGCTCTCTTGGCTTCGCGTAGGACATTTATCTTCCAGCACATACGGTTGCTGAACCTCAGCACCTAACTTTCTTCTTTTCTCCAGATTTTTTCTATTCGTTGCCAACTTAGCCACCGAACGACTTATACGTAGGTTGGAACTTAAATAGTGACAACACTGCTCTGGAGACACTACGCAATGAAATCCACTATTGTCGCTGATAGCACACGTTGTTGACATACCTACCTTACCTGCGAGCATATGGACTCGCCCGTCCCAAGTCACCGGCGTGCGCACAATCGAGGTAAACACAGTCACTTGCGAGCGAGCTAACGTAACGGTGTCACTATGTTTTTAAAACAGGACCAACGGATTTGGATCAAGAGTGAATGTGCCAGAGGTCGTACAGCACGACAGTGTCATCAAGGTCTTCAAGAGGCGTGCGGGGAATCGGCATTGCCGTACAGAACAGTGGCACGTTGGGTAAAAGCCTTCAACGAAGGTCGGCAAACGGTGGCAGACATGCATCGGGCAGGTCGTCCTAGCGTCTCTGAAGAAGAAGTGCATGCTGTTGCCGCGTTAGTAGACAGTGATCGACGCCATACGATTCGTGAGCTCGCCCACGAGACAGGATTAGCGCATTCGACTGTGTTTCGCATCCTGAAGGAACGCCTGGGCAGGCGAAAAATTGCATCACGATGGGTTCCACATGACTTGACGAAAATGCAGAAATGGATGCGTTACGACGCTGCTCAGTCGCACTCGGAGCGCTATGAGCGCGAAAGAGAGGCTTTCTTACGCCGTATCGTAACACTAGATGAGACATGGGCCACATATTACCAGCCAAAACTGAAACACCAATCAAACGAATGGCGTCATTATGGGTCGCCGCGAAAGTCGAAAGTGCGTCAGAGCCCCAGTATGGTGAAAGTTATGGTGATTCTCGTGTACGACAATGCTGGTGTTATCCTAAGGCATTATGTTCCTCCACGGCAGACCGACAGTGCACAGTACTACTGTTCGTTTTTGGACCATCACCTGCGACCAGCTTTGCGAAAGAAGCGGCGACATTTTCTGAGCAACCAACCCATTATTTTTCACGACAATGCGCGGGCGCATACAGCGCAAGCTGTGCCTGCTCTGTTCGGTCGATGGGACTGGGAAGTACTGTGCCATCCACCATACTCCTTGTCCTTGTGACTTTTATTTGATTCCGAAGATGAAGGAACCACTTAGTGGCATTCCCTTCAGGATAGTTCCAGGGATTCGACAGGTAGTAGACCGCTCCATTCGCACCATCAACAGAACAGGCTCTGATAACGGTATACTACGCCTTCCACATCGCTGGCAACGGGTTCTACACAACGCTGGTGACTACTTTGAAGGTCAGTAACAGGCGCAGACAAGTAACTCTTTTTGTATCGATTGTGAATAAATAGTTGCCACTATTTAAGTTCCAACCCTCGTATTTCAGTGATTGCGGCAGTCGAGCTGTATACATAGCTAACCGTTCGTGAGGACGTGACCATAAAACTTCTTAAACTTGCAGTTTTTCAACAACTTTAATACCTTCTTTCCTACACGATCAATAATTTTTCTCCTAGACATATCCTAGAGAATATACTCTGATAAATAGCCTAGTGTGCTGCAGAGCTCATCTCCAAATTGCAGCAGAAAACTCGGTTCCCTCAACATGTAATAAAAAATTCCCCCCCACGATCTAGCACATACTATCTTGATAAAGATCAATTGCAAACGTTTACGTAAACCAGTTTAAGACTGTTATCTAAGATTTCTCCGTAGACATCTATATCTGTATTCTGCCTGTGGGGCACGAACGATAGTGATTGACTCCATACATTATGCTTATCTAAAAAGCCAAAGTTATTGTATTCTGTTTCCAACGCAATGGAGTATAGTATCAAGCGAGACACGCTGAAAAAAGAAACTGCACCAAAAGAAGAGAGTTCAGAGTTCTAAACTGGCAATTAATTCTCGCCAGCAACAGCCGGACCCTAAAGCACAATCCAGTGACGCAACGTTAGAGCGGTGCCGAAATTGTCAGAGGCATGACACTTTCTGGCAGCAACCATAAAAGCGGGAAGACGCAAGAACGTGCCATAAACATCGGTTCTCTTTTTTACATTTCGGTTTCTTTTATTGCTCTTTCCTTCAGATGCCTCCTGCTATCTCACGACTCGTCATAAAATTTGTTAAAAGCCCACGACAAGACATAAACGATGCCGTCCAGAAGACAAAGCCACGAGAGAAGACGTCACGATGGTTTTCTGCTCCGTCATCACAGCCGCATCGCTGCGCCACTCGGGGTTTACTGTTGATTGCTTTCGGTTATTTGTTCGTTGCTACATCTAGAGGCTGGCGAACTCTTATCTGACAGACATTTAACCACGAAGAAACTTCTCTTCACCACACCTACCGCAAACATTTGGTGGCAGTACGCTTCTGCATGATCCGATAAAGTTATTAACTGATGAAACAACAGTATACCTTCGTTCAAGTAGCAAGATGCTTACTAAAAATATATTTATCGGGACCTTAATGGAAAAATATGAACAACGGACAAATAAACTGGTCACCCCTAGGAGACGGAATACTACGAGAGCATGCTGAAAAGTAATGTCTCTGAATTTTTTATTCTGTATCAATATCAGTTGATGTATTAAATGTCCATATTACTCGGTCGACTTCCAACTTAAATCCATAGAACAATGAAAACTGTGTATGGTGATGATTGTTTCGAGTGTCAGTAGTGTGGGACGTTGGGTTGTTCGTGCTCGTAATGAAGAAACCGATGGTGATAACATTGAAACGTCCTCTTAGAAAAATTTATGAATGACTGTGCTGATAAACCCCTTATATTATCTGATTTTCAAACAGCTGAGCAAGACTGTACGTACTCAGACATTTCTCTCTTTACTCATTCTGGTCATCACTAAACTGACACACAATATTTTTAGCACAACACAGTCTGACTTTCAATAATCCCTACAAAAGAATGGCCCTGACTAACAATAACCTATAACTTTCATGAATCACTTACCTCACAAAAATCTTCGTTACTCGAACTACTGCAATACAGCGAGCGCCAATACTGCCAGCTAAATAAAAGATTCGAACTACTGAAGGCACTAACTACTGATAGACATAGTTAACAAATGGAAGATTTTGATAGAGAACAAACAATGTATTTACCTTAATAGTGTTCAAAAGTCATTATATATATATATATATATATATATATATATATCAGTTCACGACATCCAGTCTTACAAATTTACTCTCTCTGATGGACACACGTCCAGATCATCCGCACTCAAAACTCCGCCATCTCTCTTCCCACATCCACCAATGCTGGCGGCTCACCTGCAACTGCGCAACGCTACTCGCTGTCAACATCCAACTGCCCAACACTACAATAGCAAAACTTCCAACAATGCAAAGCAGCCAAAGACTGAACACAGCACAGTCAGTGATTTTCATACAGAGCGCTACGTGGCGTTACCAACATGAAAACCTAAACAGCCTACTTACAACATCAATGTGTGGAACAGAGCTCGGAGTAGGCGACTGCGCACGGCAGCTGGCGAGACTCATAGGAATCGAGCTGATGAAGTGATCAGAGAAAAGCGTCGGATGACACAGACACAACTGTCAGGTAAGTGTGGTATATCACGAGAGCGTGTACAGCATTGCAGAACAGCGGTACTGAAAACTGCATGCACGGCAGGTGTCTCGAATACTCACTTCTGACATGGAAGAGCGGAGACCGGATATCTGTCAAAGATTTCTTTTACGATTTGAGTGTAAGAGTGTTGGATTCCTTAACAACATTGCGCAGATGATGAAAACAAGTGAGAATTAGTAAATTCTCGCCTCCAAGAATCACCGACGCCAAAAGGGTTCAAGACTACGCTGTCAGCAGGCAAAGTCATCCTCACAGTGTTTCCGAATGTTCAAGGTGTGGTGCATTTGGTATTCGTGCCTAAAGGCACCACCCTAAACTCTACAAGATGTTGCGAGACCCTCATAAAAATTGAAAGGAAGAATTCGAAGCGTTCGTATACACATTGAGCATCCTCTCGTTCAACACGACAATGCCGGACCACACGCGAAGAATTCGAAGCGTTCGTATACACATTGAGGATCCTCTCGTTCAACACGACAATGCCGGATCACACGCGAGTGCTGTAACATCTGCAACAGTCCGACGCCTTGCGTTCACTGTCATCGACCATCCTCCACACGTTTCTGAATTGGTTCCATCAGATTTTCATCTGTTTTCAAAACTTAAAGAAGACTTTCGAGGACGTCAATTTGATACTAAAGAAGTGAGGAAAGCAGAGTTAAGGTTGTGGATTCGACAACAATGTCAAAAGCTCTACAGTAATTACTGTTATGTACCACAAACTGGTCTGCCATTGGGAAAAATGTATTTGTCGTCAGGGTGACTACGTTTAGAAATAAATATGTGGACATGAAAAATAAGGAATACGATGTTAACAACGTTTGTTTTGTATCATGAAGGTAGTAGCTGAGAGGCGCTAATCGTTTCTCTCTAGAAATGAACGCTGCTACCGAATCGAGTGGTTGATGAGCTGTTTTTCATTACGTTACAGCTATCAGATTTTCAATAGTGTTGCCGACATACATGATAGTGAAGTAACCAATATCATGGTCCAGTGTAGCTAGTTGTGCGTTTCTTCATGAAACATGATGGGCATGCATTGTTTTATTAAATACATAAGAGTGATCACGATTTGAATAACAAAGTAATTTCATGCATATTTATATTGCGTTAGCAACTACTGCCTTAAATTTGGGTAGAAGTGCGCGTATGAAGGAGAGATATTTTCATTTTGCCGACTGAACTTACGTACCTGAGAATAATGGAGAAGTAATTAAGACAGTGGACTCGTATTGGAGAGCACTGCTCATGAAATCCGTGTTCGGCCATCCAGATTCAGAATTTCCGTGGTTCCCCTACATCACTTAAGGTGAATGCGGGGATAGTTTCTCGGAAAGGAAAGGACAGAGTACGTTTCGCATGTTTCCGAAATTGTGCTCCGTTCCTAATGACGACGTCATCGACTGGGCGTTAGATCTTAATATTCTCTTCTTTCTTTGGGGTTACTCCAACGATTTTAGGTGACATCAGACAGTAAGAAAAGCTAGCATTTCTATACTACTAATGCAAATGGATTACATTGACTTAAGCATTGATTGAAGGGAATGGACAAAAATTTGCTGAATGCTGAAGTTCTAACTGTCATGATACTCAAAAAAGCTTTGGCTTAGAAATAAATACGCTGTTCAGTCACATTATCCCAGAAGCCTGGATAACCACTTTTTGTAGTTCGGACCGCTGCAAGTCTTGCAGTAAGAGGGTCAGTGGGTCCTGGAAGGCACCGACAAGGATGTGGAACCATGCCGACTCCAGGGCCGTGGCCGGCTGCGCTAGCCTTCTAGGTTGAGGATCCACGATGCATACAGCCCGAACGAGATGGTTCCACGTATTCTCGATTGAGTTTAAATTCGGAGAGTTTGGTGACCACGGGAGTACGATAAACTCATTCTGGTGCTCTTCGAACCATGCACGTACACTGCGAGCTATGTGGAGGTTGCATTGTCCTGCTGGTAGATACCATCGTGCCGAGAAAAAAGAAACTGCATGTATCGGTCGACATTGACCCCAAGAATAGGTACATACTGGCTTTGACCCATTGTACCTTCTAGAATGACGAGATCTCCCGAGGAATGCCACGAAAACGTTTCCCAGACCATAACGCTCCCTCCTCCGCCTGGAGCTTTCCGATGGTGTTGCAGGGCGTTTACTTACAGACGTTTCCCGTCGTGCACTCCATATGGCCATCTGTGCGATGGAGCATAAAACGTGATTCATCTGAAAGGGCGACCTGTCGAGAATCAGTGGACGTCCAGCTGCAGTATTGGCGTGCAAATCACAGCCCTCGTCACCGATGAACAGCAGTCAGCACCAGTGCATGAACCAGGAGCCTGCTGCGGAGGTTCTTCTGGGTGGTCACTTGCTCAACACTTGCAAGTCTATTCTTCCGTACACATATCCGTAGACGACGTTCACTCCCGTCATATATGGCCCTTGGTGCACCACAAATACCTCAGCCCCGGTTTTGGTAAGGACCATTTTGCCATGCACTGTGTATTTTAACCACGGCGGTAAGCGAAGAGTTTGCGAACTTAGCCGTTTTGGACTGCAATGTTTTCCACGTTCCCCCCGGAGACGCCTTGAATACCCACCACTGCTGCTGTCACCTGTCGTCTGTTAGTTGTTACTGCACGTTGACGTCGAACAAAGGCGGTAGTCATATTAATGTGACTGGACCTTGTAACTCGACATGAAAGGTGCATCGCGGTAGGATATGACACAAAATTTTGTGCCGGCCTCTGAGGCCGAGCGGTGCTACGCGTTTCAATCCGGAACCGCGCTCCTGCTACCGTCGCAGGTTCGAATCCTGCCTCGGGTATGGATGTGTGTGATGTCCTTAGGTTAGTTAGGTTTAAATAGTTCAAAGTGTAGGGGACTGTTGACCTCAGATGTTAAGTCCCATAGTGCTTAGAGCCATTTGAACCAATTTGAACAAAATTCCGTGAAAATGCCATCACGCTCTGAGAATGAATTATCAGTTCATCTGGATATGTAGGACTACTTTCTTGTCTTCTCTTTGTTTGTTTGTTTCTTTCTCTCTTTCTTTCTGTCTTTTTCCGAAGAAAAAAATGGTTCTGAGCACTATGGGACTTAACATCTGAGGTCATCAGTCCCCTAGAACTTAGAACTACTTAAACCTAACTAACCTAAGGACATCACACACATCCATGCCCGATGCAGGATTCGAAACTGCGACCGTAGCGGTCGCACGGTTCCAGACTGAAGCGCCTAGAACCGCTCGGCCACACCGGCCGGCTTTGCCGAAGAGAGACGCTACTGTGACACTTGGAGGAAATTAGGGCTGCATCGCAAAACATGGTGGAAAAAGAAACTAGCAGACACAGGGCTTTATGGGCACTTCCAACCGAAGTCCACGCAGAACGCGAAAGATTTTTGTTCAGTAGATCTGCTTAGTTAAAAGATGCCATAAATAATGAGAATTCACTACTCCCAACTTATGAATAGCTACATGTATTATACTTCTGCAGATAACTCCTTTTACTTTTAAAAAAAAATTCGCCAACGTGTCTCAAGTTTATCCAACGTGGAGAGTGAAATGACCAGCATAGTACTGTTCTGCCGGGAGACAGAGGAATATTTTTGCGCGTCTGAATTTACTAAGACGCACTGTGTTGTCTCCAGATTTCCGTTGAACTTTACTCACTGTGGCAGAATCTGAGCAATACTCTTTTCACAGACGTTAATTTGCGTGTTTTCCAAATTCATTACCTGCACTTATAGCGCCATATATATCGTTTGAAACAGCGCGTCATGTTTTACATTCGTGGCATGCACATAAAATAAATAATGAAGCTGGTTGGTGATATTATACACAGAGTAGACTCAGACAGGGAGATTTCATGGCGTACAAGAATCAGCTCATCCTCACGGCAAGTTCTTTGAACAAGACTAAGATCGGTTTTCTCCTCGTCTTTGTCCAGTGGAGCTTCTAATACCTCCCTGATACGGCAGAAGCTACAGTGTAGATTTCCGTCATTCCCTGTGACGTGAAGAACTTGGAAAATTGAGAGCAGTGCTTTATGCTCTATGCGACGCTTTTCTCTGGCTCTCTGACACTGGGACTTGGTGTCCATCTTTGTGCAGTTTCTGTTCATACCAGCATAATCCATTACTAACAGCGCAGATGTTTCTTGTACATCTCTATATTGCTCCGTCAATCGAACGTCGCACACAGACGTGTGTTCGTGAGGGCATGAGCTGTAATTTATGTCCCTTTCTCTGACCTTGTATTCAGTATTCACAATAAAATATTGGAGTTTTCTAAGCCTCTTTTCTCCACTCATCTATTATTTTTCTTAAAATTCGAACTTTGCGTGTTTATCTGCTACTTTTGTTGGAAATTAAGCACAGTTTATTTGCTTTATCCAGCACTATTTGCGCATTGCCTATCTCCTATAGCGCCCTTGATCTTTTACTCACGTCTGTTACGTCTGAATGCTTTTTACAGCGCCTCGAAGTAACAAAATATGGGTCGGAACACTCTGCTGCCGCACAGATGACAGTTTTAATATCCGCTCATAAAACTGTTATACCTATGGTAGCATAATAATAACCAATTGTTAGATTCCTCCCTTTCACCTTCGGCTCTCGGTGGACTGCGAGACACGTTTCGAAACACGTTTCCAGGTTACATTTTAATAATTGCGTCTTAAATCTCTTAAGAGCGCCGTGTTTCGGAAACTGGGATACGACGTCATTTAGACACCGCGCTACATAATTCATCTCGGGTAAGCGTGTTTGCAGATTAGCCTACCCTGCCAGGGGCGCGAGCTGATGGTACGCTTCTCCGGAAACGATCGGACAGATGGGCAGGGCATCTGCTGGGCTTGTGAGACTTTGGGAACAGTTAAGTCTGCAAAGGCGCCCCACTGCTGGCTGCTAGGGCAGCCACCTGAGAGGTATTCACCTGTTTTTCGGGAGGCGTGAAATACGCCGTCAGGGGCGACCTCTAGGTGACAGTCGCCATAAATCAGTGAGGCGGCTCTCTTGCTACATTCGTGTGCCTCTTGTGGGGTTCCACTGAGGAAGAAGCAGCTAAGGCAAAAGCGCTGAGGTGGTTTGGGCAGAACAGAATTTGTGTGTTTGTGTTTGAAGTCTTTACTATGCATTGTAATGTCACGGAGTTCCCTACGCAGATAAGTCAGCAGCCACTTGTGCTCGAGAGGAACTTAGCAGAAATGATCCAATTCTCGTACATACTCATGCAGTACAGAACTGGCATTTTACAACGATAAGCTGGGTCGAACGTAGCGATGCTGGGTGTCGGACTCGACCCCCGACATAACGATGTGGCGCGAATTTTTTTAAGTGTGCAAACAGAGATAGTAGAGAACATTAACAATATATATTTTGGCTCTATACTATAATTTGAACATATGTTTAGTATGGATACGAAGAGGCTGACTAAAGTAATTCAGTGATTGCACACACAAACTTTCTGACAAATTATCCACGGGGGAGAGAAAGAATCTTGAACGAGTTGTACTAGATGGAGGAGACATTTCAGGCCGCAAGAAATATGAGTCAGTTATCGACATCTTTAAAGGCTTCCATACTCAACAGAAACTGATCACTGGATGACAAAGGAAGGATGATGGGTGCTGGAGAATGAAGGCTTCCGATAATGTGTAATTGTCACATGATATGGTCCTGAACAATGGACTGATCCACAGCGTAGCTAGAGATCTAGTGGAAGGTGACACATTGGTTGAGGATCGGCGATACCATCGAATGTCAGTGCGAAGTCTACTATTGATCGGTATTGTATCCCGAGTTCTATTTGACAAAACCAACGAATGTGATGTCATAAGAATAGCTATTTTTATTCACGGTTCATAGCTTCCATTTTGATGATATCGTGAGGAAGAGCACTCTCACAGTATAGTCAGGTTTTATATTATCCAACATTTATGTAGTACTTGAAGAAAGAAATGTATACTTCCCGTGGTAGACGCCACCATTTACAACACAAAAAAAATAAATAAAAATCGATCACGTGGAATCCAACTGGCTTAGCTCAACATTATACAAGACGAGCGGAAAAGAAAAAAAAAATCAGCGGCTGCGACATTGTAAAGGATTGATGTACAGAATGACATCTGCACTTACAAATAAATTGACGTTTGTGCGGTATATCTTGCAGTGGGAAATTTCTTTAAACCATTTTAACCTGTACGGAGAGTGTTGAAGGCTGTCACGGATAACTTCAGGTGTGCTTTATGGACTACTACCAATCAATGTATACCTTAATGACTTACCAGATATGTAATTAGAAGTCATTTACAGAGATTGAAGATCGCATCTCTCAATCTGTAGTGCAGCGTACCGTGCAGAAATCTGTGTGATAAATGAAAACAGTGCAGGGGCCAACGCTCTGAACGACAATTTTCCATTTATGGTGCGGCGGCCTTACGGGCAGAGCCTTGTGAGCAGTCACCCACCACGTGTCAAGACTTCAGTCCGCCAGCAACTCTGGAGTATTATCGAAATCCTATGGAAACTACACTGTTTATTTTAATGGAAGAATTTTATTGCTGTGATTTATTTTTTATGTTGGCAAAATCTTTGTACGGCGAACCGTTGTACTGATTCGGGAAGTTTCATTTCCTAAAAGTGCTATCATAAGGAACTGCTCGATTTCCCACTTTGACCCTGATCACCGTGCGATTGCATTGATCCGACTTGCCTCTGGAATTCAGTTAGGAATTTTGGAGTATCCTGCGCGTCTGTGAAGAACAAATATCGAAGATGGGATAAACTCTCATTAATAAATATGCACACAAATCGTTATTGGGTTTATTTTCTGAGGTTGGCAGTAAGACAAGTACCACTGGAACTGAGTGCAATGCTCAGACGATTTTTCTAGCTGCTACCAACAAATACGGAAAAAGCATTCCGATACGTATTCAATTTTTTCACGAAATTTATACCACTAACTCTCTCCTCTGGATGCAAATGTATTTTTCTGTCGCCAACCTACATAGGGAGTAATGATCATCGCAATGAAATAAGAGAAGTCAGAGCTCGTATGGTAAGATTTAAATGTTCATTTTTCTCACATACTGTTGGAGAGTGGAACGATAGAGAAATAGGCTGAAGGTGATTCGAAGAACTCTCTGCCAGGCAATTAAGTGTGAATAGCAAACTAATAATGTAAATGTATATGTAGGCGTGAGAGACGAGGTTCCGAGCTCGAGACCCGGTCCCTCACACAATTTGAATCTGTATGTAAATTTTGAGGATACTGTACTTCAATGTGAAGCTTGCGCTACGCTCTTCAGTTATGCCTGTTCCTCCACAACTCTTCCTCTCTCTCTCTTTCACTCTTTCTCTCAACACACACTCCAACACGCAGGCATGCACGCACTTGTCTGCTTCTTTCCGTTGCCTGAATTTACTTTTCACCTATTTTAAGCAGGCTGTAGTGCCCAAAGCGTCTTCAGATGATTTAAAACTTAAACCCAAATCAAGAAAATTATCAGACTCCCCATCGCAAATCGTCAGAAGTAATGGAATAGTTTAAATTATCCTCTTGCGAAGTTAAGACTCCACTCCCAAACTTGTGCCGGCTGTTCGGATGGACGGACGACGTGCGGCAGAGCACGCGCTGGCAGCGTAGCCTAGAACCTATGCAGATCCCTGGCCGACCCACCCAGCCGACTAAGCCGCCAGGGCCGTCGTTCACAAGTTCCGTCGCCGTGTCAGCCCACAGCCGCGCTTGTCCGACGCAGCACACCCGCTGTTCTCTCTTTCAACCTCTTCACTCTCGATCGCTTCCACTGCCGCACTCCATCTGGTGCCTGTTCGTGAAATTACCGTCTTCATCTACGTCTGCATGGTTAGTGTGCAGTTCACAATTAAATGTCTGGAAGAGGGTTCGTCGTACCACATTCAAGCTATTTCTCTATTGAATAGCACTTGGGAAAAACGAGCATCTAAATCTTCCCGTGCGAGCCTTGACTTCTGTTATTTTATTTCAATGTTAATTTCCAGCTACGTCGTAGCATGTCCACTAATATTTTCGGATGCGGAGGATAAAGTTAGTGACTGAAATTTCGTGAAAAGATTTCGCCGCAACGAAAAATATCTTTAGTTTAGTGACTGTCGCCTCAACTGTGGTACCATAGCCGTGATACGCTTCCCCCTGTTTCGCTGTACTACAAAACGAGCTGCCCTTTTTGAACTTTATCGGTGTCCTCCGTTAGTCTTATCTGATAAGAATCCCATACCGTGCAGCAGTAGGCCTACTCCATAAGAGAACAGTGTAATATAGGCAGCCTCCTTAGTAGATCGGTAAAACGCTTCTCCACAACATTTTCGATGAGATGGTTGTAGCTTAAGTATCTGTTATCCACATGTCCTTAGCTGATTCTACAACCTTTAAGTATGCGTGATTTATCGTGTCACTAAAATTAACTGATTGCTAAACATAACCATGTGCAGGACTTCACATATTGTATTGTTTAAAGACAACTGCCACTTTTCGTACTGTACACACATTGTGTTTAAATCATTTTTCAGTTGGTGTTGACCTTCTGATGCTTTTACTAGACGGCAAACGGCAACACCGATATCGCATTACTGGCAAAGTGAAGTGCGGTAACTTCTGATACTATATTTACTATAAAGTGACTCCAACATTTGTTTTTGGCCCTTCGTCCCGAGTCAACGCGACGTCGGTCGTGTTACTATGGATTTGGCAGTGTTAGTTGCATCTACATCTACATCTACATCTACATGGATAATCTGCAAATCACAGTTAAGTGCCTGGCGGAGGGTTCATCGCACCACCTTCACAATTCTCTATTATTCCAATCTCGTATAGCGCGTGGAAATAATGAACACCTGTATCTTTCCGTACGAGCTCTCATTTCCCTTATTTTATCGTGGTGATCGTTCCTCCCTATGTAGGTCGGTGTGAACAAAATATTTTCGCATTCCCTGGGACGGAGTTGGTGTACCCCAGCTGTCTGCGTCTAGTGTAAAGCATGAAATAGTGTGAATGTGTTCAAATGTCTGCAAGTCGTGTAACTGAGGCGAAACGCTGGGACGAACCCGGTATTCACCTAGCGGGATGTGGAAAATGGCCTGAAAAACTCGTCGTTAAACCGCTGAGTGTATTCGATATGGGGCCGGCACGCCTACCCGAATCCAGGAAGCAATGCATTAGCGCTCTCGGCTACCCTGGCGGGTTATTTACTATAAAGTGACTATTTATGGAAAAATATAGTTAGCTCAAAAACAGATGCAAATTGATTTTGGCCAGAGTTGTGAGAGGGTGAAGAAAACTGGGGGGATAGAAGATTTGGCGCTAGAAAATAACCAAGGAGCGAGTACTCTACAAAGGCTGTCAATTCAATTACGAGTACACAATTTTAGCATGTATCATTTTTAGATCAAATAATGTACGTGGCTGAGTATACAGCACTCCTTTCATTATGTGCTCCTTCAGATTTTTGAAAATAAGTTCCACTGAATTGCTACCGGAAATCGTCGCAGAATCATCAAGCCACCGATCTCACTACAGTCTGGTAGTCGGTGGTGCGGGGAGGGGGTGGTGTTATTGACGCTGGCTCGTAGATGCTAAACAGGTGCCCTTGAACTGCGTGTTATAGTCACGTGACACCTGTTACGGCCTACAGTGAAACCTTGTAGAGTGATAATCAGTTAGGCTGTCAATATATCGTAATTTTCTGTACAACCGTTGTGATCCAGTGACATGAAAAACTGTGTACCGTAATTCATAATCTGATGCATCTGTATATGACCAGAAAGGATATTCGAAATACAGATGAAATAATAATGTTGTACTACCCAAATAATTTAAAATTGTATTGAACTGCTACCTATGGACACTTTTCCACTTCACATGCAGGGTCTAGCTTTGTGTAATTCACAGGTTAGAGATATAGTTCTTGACTCCTGTTTAGGAGTAAGTTTCCGAATTAAAGTCATGGAATGCCTCCATTCTTGAACCCCACTCGATTACCTGATATTCGGTTGCAAGAAAGTTAAATTTTTCTCTTTGATGTACCATGCATTTCAATGGCGGTTTCCGTAACTAACATTCACCGCTTATTTTTTAATGTTAACACGAACTGTTTTTTATTGGTTGAAGGCGCCCACGCGAAGGGTACCAGCGACCGGTCATCGTAGCTGCAGGTAAAAACTGAGGGCCGTCCTCACGAAAGTCAATATCTACAAGAAATAAACGTTTTATTGAATTACTTGAACATTACACATTGCTGATGTCTATAAAATTATACTTTACAAATAAATTCTTGATACATAGTAGAGTGGAAGAAAAACATTTCTATAAACTTTCAGTTGCAAATAAAGAAATGTAAAAGTCATGAATTTTTTCCAAAACTGAACATCTACAAATTACTTATTTTATAGCAGTAATGTTATAGTTTATTTTAACTTATCAGTTGATTCAGTAAGGCACTGTACTTCTTTACCCCTTAGCACATTCATCGCAACATTCTGGCGCCTTTCCATGGAACTCTCGAGCTTCTTCCGATGATCTATCAGAAAATCTCTTAAGTTTCTTTAAATCGTCAGATTTTTTAACATTCGCATGCTTTCTAGGTTGTATCACAGCAGATTGATCAATGCCCTTGTATGTGACACTACAGTGCGTATCTATATACATATGTATGTAAACACAGTGTGATATATATATCTGGAGCCAGTTTGACTATTTGAATGGCAGCTTCGAGCTTCTCTTTTATTACTGTGTTAGTATTGGTCTTGAAATCATACAGATGTCAGTCCTTGCCGAGAACCATACAGGTACCATGGTTGCTGAGAACGTCATGATAACGTGGTGGTTATAGTTTCAAGTCTTCTTACTTCCTTTTTAATAGTACTAAATATCGTGTCAAGGGATTTGTAACTGTGGCCCCTGATTGGGAATTTGTAAGCTTCTTAGACGCAAACTAAGAATAAATGTCTACCACATGCAGAGCATCTTCACATTTGGCAAAACTCATTTTGTATATGTCTAGTTTAGACTAATGTCACAGCTTTGCGTGCAAAATTAAACAAGTAAGTTTTCATAAAATCCGTATTCTGCGGTACGTTCATCTTATTTAGAAGTACTCGAATACCTATATAACTCATTTTTGCAAATTTTCTAGTTGTTGAGTCTCACAGTGTCGTGTTAAATATACAGTCCACTTATATAAATCTTGTACTTTTATTGTCAACCGTCTTTCCTTTGCAACGAGAGTACGCATTCGTCTGAACTGTGGAAAGAATCAGGCATCGCAGAATTACCACGTGTTTTGCATGAACTTTACTTTTTGCTTGATACAGAAGATATTACTGACAACTGTCTGAAAATCAATCGTATAAGAATTCTCCTTCGTTACCCTACGTTAAGAAGCAAAAGAGATAAAACTGCACTATTTGAGGAGCCTTATGCTCCACTCTAGCATATTCCCCGCCTCTTTTGCATAAAGTTACACTTCCAACACTCGAATACCGTTCTGAAATGCATGCATGGTTTCCTTTTAAAAACCTACAACCACTTAGATTTCTCGGTTGATAACAAAAAGTTTCGAAAATTGATCAATCATCAGTGCATTCGCCCCTATACAAACCATCAGTTGTTCAAAACTCGCTATCTTCACAAATTTCGGAAATAATTATGGTTAACAGATTAGGTGTCTAGATGTCTCAATCGATTAGTGGCGTTCATGAGCTAGTGGTACGATCATAGTGGCTGATTGCTTATATTTTGTAGGGGTCTCAAAGAGACACCTTAAAATGTCACATTCTATTACATTACACCAAAAGTTATTTTCAGGCCTCGAAACGGGCTAGAAGCACTTCGCGGCGCGTTTTTTTTGTGTTTAATCGAGTGAAGAAATTTGCGAGGAGATAAAAGAAATTATTCAGATAGTTAAGGGAGACGAAAATTTAATTGTGATGGGGGATTGGAATTCCACATTAGGAAAATAAAGAGAAAGAAAAAAAATTAGGTGAATGTGGTCTGCGGGAAAGAAACGAAAGAGGAAGCCGCCTGGTAGAATTTTGCACAGAGCACAATTTAATCATCGCAAAAATTTGGTTTACGAATCATGAAAGAAGGTTGTGGACGTGGAAGAGACCTGGAGACACGGGAAGGTTTGAAATGGTAAGACAGAGATGTCGGAACCAGATTTCAAATTGTAAGACGTTTCCAGGGGCAGATGTGGTCTCTGACCACAATTTATTGGTGATGAACTATAGATCGAAGATGAAGAAACTGCAAAGGGGTAGGAAATTAAGGATATGGGACCTGGATAAACTGAAAGAAACAAAGGTTCTTGAGAATTTCAGAGGGAGCGTTAGGGAACGATTGAAAAGAACAGGGAAAAGGAATAAAGTACAAGAAGAAGGGATAGTTTTGAGAGATGAAATAGCGAAAGCAGCAGAGGATCAAGTAGGTAAACAGACGAAGGCTAGTAGAAATCTTTGGATAATGCAAGAGATATTGAATCTGATTGATGAAAGAAGAAAATATAAAAATACAGTAAATGAAGCAGGTGAAAGGAATACAGACGTCTAAAACATGCGACTGTTGAGAAGTGCAAAATATCTATGCAGGAATCGCCAGAGGAGAAATGTAAGCATTTAGAAGCACGTTTTACTAGGGGAAAGACAAATGCCGCCTACAGGAAAATTAAAGAGCCTTTGGAAAAAAGAGGAGCAGTTATGTAAATATCAAGAGTTCAGATGGAAAACCAGTCCCAAACCAGACAAGGGGAAGCTGAAAGTTGGAAGGAGTATATAGAGGGTCTGTACAAGGGAAATGAACTTGAAAGCAGTACTATAGAACGGGAAGAGGACGTAGATGAGAATGAGATCGGGGATACGATACTGAAAGAAGGATTTTACAGAGCGCTGAAAGACCTAAGTCGAAAGAAGGCCCTGGGAGTGGACGACATCCCGTAAGAACTACTGATAGCCTTTGGAGAGTCAACCATGACAAAATAATTCCATCACGTGTGAAAGAGGTTCGAGACAGGCAAAATACCCTCACACTTCAAAAAGGATGTAATATTTCCAATTCCAAGGAAAGCAGGCTCTGAAAGGAGTGAAAATTACCGAACTATCTGTTTAGTAAGTCACGGTTGCAAAATGCTAATACGAATTACTTACAGAATAATGGAAAAACTGATAGAATCAAACCACGGGGAAGTTCAGTTTTGATTTTGCAGAAATGTAGGAACACGCGAAGCGATACTGACCCTGCTACTTACTTTAGAGGATAGGTTAAGGAAAGGTAGACCTACGTTTATAGCATATGTAGACTTGGAGAATGCTTTTGACAATGTTGATTGGAATACTCTTTTTGAAATTCTGAGTGTACCTGGAGTAAAATACAGGGAGCGAAAGGCTATTTACAACAAGTGCAGAAACCAGGTGGTAGCTATAAGCATCGAGTGGCATGAAAAGGAAGCAGTGATTGAGAAGCGAGTCAGACATGGTTGCAACTTATACCCGATGTTATTCAATATGCACATTGAGAGAGCAGTAAAGGAAAGCAAAGAAAAATTTGTAGTAGGAATTGAAGTTCAGGGAGAAGAAATAAAAACTCTGAAGTTTGACGAAGACATTATAATTCTGTCAGAGACAGCAAAGGACTTGGAAGAGTAGTTAAACGGAAAGGACAGTGTCTTGAAAGGAGGATATAAGATGAACATCAACAAAAGCAAAACGAGAATAATGAAATGTAGTAGAATTAAATCAGGTGCTGCTGAGGGAATTAGATTACAATATGAGACACTTAAAATAGTAGACGAGTTTTGCTATTTGGGCAGCAAAATAACTGAGGGCGACCAGAGTAGAGAGGGTATAAAATGTAGACTGGTGATGGCAAAGAAAGCATTTCTGAATAAGAGAAGTTTGTTAACATCGAGTATAGATTTAAGCATTACTGAATAAGAGAAGTTTGTTAACATCGAGTATAGATTTAAGTGTCAGGAAGTGTTTTCTGAAAGTATTTGTATGGAGTGTAACCATGTATACATGTGCAACATGGACGATAAACAGTTTAGATTCGAAGCCAATAGAAGCTTTTGAAATGTGTTGCTACAGAAGAATGCTAAGGATTACACCGCTGGCCATTAAAATTGCTCCACCAAGAAGAAATGCAGATGATAAACGGTATTAATTGGACAAGTATTTAATACTAGAATTGACATGTGATTACATTTTCACGCAGTTTGGGTACATAGATCCTGAGAAATCAGTACCCAGGACAACTACCACTGGCCGTAATAACGGCCTTGATACCCCTGGACATTGTACAGGTACAGCTGCCCATGCAGCTTCAACATGATACCGCAGTTCATCAGGAGTAGTGACTGGCGTATTGTGATGAGCCAGTTGCTCGACCACCATTCACCAGACGTTTTCAATTGGTAAGAGATCTGGAGAATGTGCTGACCGCGGCAGCATCGAACATTTTCTGTATCCAGAAAGGACCATATAGGACTTGCAACACGCTGTCGTCTATTATTCTGGTGAAATATAGGGTTTCGCAGGGATAGAATGAAGGGTACAGCCACGGGTCGTAACACATTTGGAATGTAACGTCCACTGTTCAAAGTGCCGTCAATGCGAACAAGAGGTGGCCGAAACATGTAACCAATGGCACCCCATACCATCACGCCGGGTGATACGCCAGTATGGCGATGACGAATACACGTTTCCAAAGTGCGTGCACCGCAATGTCGCCAAACACGGATGCGACCATCATGATGCTGTAAACAGAACCTTGATTCATACGAAAAAATGACGTTTTGCCATTCGTGCACCCAGGTTCGTGGTTGAGTACACCATCGCAGGCGCTCCTGTCTGTGATGCAGCGTCAAGGGTAACCGCAGCCATGATCTCCGAGCTGATAGTCCATGCTGCTGCAAACGTCGTCGTACTGTTCGTGCAGATGGTTATTCTCTCACAAATGCTCCCATTTGTTGACTCAGGGATCGAGACGTGGCTACACGATACGTTACAGCCATGCAGATAAAATGCCTGTCATCTCGACTGGTAGTGATACGCCGTTGGGATCCAGCACGGCGTTCCGTACTACCCTCCTGAACCCACCGATTCCATATTCTGCTAACAGTAATTGGATCTCGACCAACGCTAACAGCAATGTCGCGATACGATAAACCGCAATCGCGATAGGCTACAATCCGACCTTTATCAAAGTCAGAAACGTGATGGTACGCATTTCTCCTCCTTACACGTGGCATGACAACAACATTTCATTAGGCAACGCCGGTCGACTGCTATTTGTGTATGAGAAATCGGATGGAAACTTTCCTCATGTCAACACGTTGTAGGTGTCGCCGCCGGCCCCCACCTTGTGTAAATGCTCTGAAAAGGCAATCATTTGCATATCACAGCATCTTCTTCGTGTCAGTTATATTTCGCATCTGTAGCACGTCATCTTCGTGGTGTAGCAATTTTAATGGCCTGTAGTGTAGATGGGTAGATCACTATTTAATGAGGAAGTACTGAACAGAACTGATGAGGAAAGAAATTTATAGCACAACCTGACTAGAAGATGGGATCGGTTGATAGGACACATTATGAAACTTGAAGGGATCACGAATTTAGTACTGGAGGGAAGTATGGGGCGTATACAGTAGGCAGATTCCGAAAGAAGTGGGTTGCAGTAGTTATTTGGCAATGAAAAGGCTTGCACAGTATAAAGCAGCGTGGAGGGCTGTATCAAAGGAGTCTTCAGACTGAAGACCACAATAACAACAATTTATGGAAGTGTTGGTGGGTGTGTAAGCAGCGCAGCCGCCGTGCCCCACAGCGGGGCCTCAGATGAGCAGCGCTAACCTGCTGTAGTGTAGAGCCGTGTAGTGTGGTGTGGTGCTAAGTGATCAGGCACGCCGTCGTGTTGTCTCGGCCATTACAGCCGGAGGGCTAATGGCCCCTGTCCTGGCCTCCGGTCACACGGGCAGCCACGGACAACTTGCTGCGTCGACGTCACTGCCATGGCCAAGGCACGGGCTAACACCGTGACAGCTCCTCCACCCCTCTGCAGTCTCCTGAACAACATAGTTACATGTTCTTGATTTCTTCTGAAATGTAGGGTTTCGCAGGGATCGAATGAAGGGTAGAGCCACGGGTCGTACCTCATCTGAAATGTAACGTCTACTGTTCAAAGTGCCGTCAATGCGAAGAACAGGTGACCGAGACGTGTAACCAATGGCACCCCATGCCATCACGCAGGGTGATAGGCCAGTATGGCGATGACGAATACACGCTTCCAATGTGCGTTCACCGCGATGTCGCCAAACAAGGATGCGACCATCATGATGCTGTAAACAGAAGCTGGATTCATCCGAAAAAATGACGTTTTGCCATTCGTACACCCAGGTTCGTGGTTGAGTACACCATCGCAGGCGCTCCTGTCTGTGATGCAGCGTCAAGGGTAACCGCAGCCATGGTCACCGAGCAGATAGTCCGTGCTGCTGCAAACGTCGTCGAACTGTTCGTGCAGATGGTTGTTGTCTTGCAAACGTCCCCATCTGTTGACTCAGGGATCGAGACGTGGCTGCACGATCCGTTACAGCGATGTGGATAAGATGCCTGTCATCTCGACTGCTAGTGATACGAGGCCGCTGGGATCCAGCACGGCGTTCCTTATTACCCTCCTGAACCCACCGATTCCATATTCTGCTAACAGTCATTGGATCTCGACCAACGCGAGCAGCAATGTCGCGATACGATAAACCGCAATCGCGATAGGCTACAATCCGACCTTTATCAAAGTCGGAGACGTGATGGTACGCGTTTCTCCTCCTTACACGAGGCATCACAACAACGTTTCACCAGGCAACGCCGGTCAACTGCCGTTTGTGTATGAGAAACCGGTTGGAAACTTTCCTCATGTCAGCACGTTGTAGGTGTCGCCACCGGCGCCTCATTTGCATATCAGAGCATCTTCTTCCTGTCGGTTAAATTTCGCGTCTGTAGCACGTCATCTTCGTGGAGCAGTAATTTTAATGGCCAATAGTGTAATATCACGTACCTTCTCAGTCTGTGAAGTTTCATTGCGTTGTTTTCTCCCCTTCTATTGTTTCACATTTTCTGTCAGGCGATGTAAGTATTCTGACGGCCTTCTATCGTTCATTATATCCGGCAAGATCAGATGATTCAATGATGGAGGTGCTACCCGCATTAGCCGGCCGGAGTGGCCGTGCGGTTCTGGGTGCTACAGTCTGGAACCGCGTGACCGCTACGGTCGCAGGTTCGAATCCTGCTTCGGGCATGAATATGTGTGATGTCCTTAGGTTAGTTAGGTTTAAGTAGTTCTAAGTTCTAGGGGACTTATGACCTCAGCAGTTGAGTTCCATAGTGCTCGGAGCCATTTTTTTGCTACCCGCATTCATTCATTCATTCATTTCCAACTTGGTACAGTAATTTTCGGGCGATATTTTGATGAGTTCTGTTGGTTATAGAGGGCTGGGAATCGATACACAGCAGTGGTAGCCAGACTGTTTGCGGGACACGGAATGATCTGAAGAAACGAATAACTGGGGCCGTCCCGGAGAGCAGCAGTCGGAACCCAGCCGTTACGTAAGCACTGCGCTGCGCTCCGCAACGTGACCGCAGAGCCAGGCGGACGACGCCTCGGCTGCCGTTAACGTCGTCTGCCTGCCTGACGAGAGCACTCGGTGTCTCTGGCCGACTGATTAAACCTCTTTCCTTACGTGGTCTCTGTTTCATCTACGTCCACATCTACATGAGTAACATTAATTCTGGGCACTCTGTAGGTATTCATTGAATGTTGCAATATGAATTATATAAATTATAATTCATTACAAATTTTCAGGTAAAATGCCCTAATCCCACAGTTTGAAAATTTGACTTAAAATACAAAAATTTAATTAAATTTAAATAAACAAAGAAAATGCTTACAATTTAACAATTTAAGAAAGTTGCAAATTACTTGGCACAGACGCTATTACAAAGTTTCCCAGTATTTCGCAGAATATCCTTTTGATTTTATCACTGCTTCTGTTCCTCACAACGTCGACTGCATCAAACACCGGAGATTTTCCGGTTTGATTATTCTGGTACATGAACTGATGATGCTCTGTAGCACCTCCCTCTTGTTACTGGTTTTCCTTCTTAAAACCAGCCTCGACAACAAACTTTCAATCGACTTGAGATCGGAACTGTTGCCAGGCCAATTCGTCACACTACTGCGATGGTCAGAACAAAAAGGAAGTCCATCCGAACAGGCCTTGAAGGCCCGACGGTACCGACCGACCGCCGTCTCATCCTCAGCCAGTAGGCATTACCGGACGTGGATATGGAAGGGCATTGTCAGGATACCGCTCTCCCGCCGTTGTCAGTTTTCGTGACTGGAACCGCTACTTTTCAATCAAGAGCTCCTCAGTTGCTCTCACGAGGGCTGAGCGCACCCCACTTGCAACAACTGTCGGCAGATCCGCACGGCCACCCACCCAAGGGCTAACCAAGACCGACGGCGCTCAGCTTCGATGATCTGTCGATAACCTGCGTCACCACTGCAGCAACGCTATTGACAACGCGATGGTCAGCGAACGTATTACTGATCCCAGCGCTCTGATATTGCGCACTGTCTTACTGAAGTATGTGAAACTTCCCCTTTGAACTATTATACAAGACTGTGCTTAAACTGACACACAATATTTTGTTAGCGCAACGCAATCTGACTTTTAAAATTCCCTACAAAAGAATGGCCCTGACTAACATTAAACTATACCTTTCACAAATCACTTACCTCACAAAAATCTTCGCTGCTCAAGCTACTGCAATACAGCGAGCGCCACTACTGCCAGCTAAATAAAAGATTCAAACTATGGAAGGCACTAACTACTGATAGGGATAGTTAGCAAATGAAAGATATTAATAGAGAACAAACAATGTATTTACCTTGATATCATCATATATAAATATAGCAGTTCATGACAAATTCCAAAACTCCGCCATCTCTCTCCCCACATCCACCACTGCTGGCGGCTCACCTCCAACTGCGCAACGCTACGCGCTGTTCACATCCAGCTGCCGCTGCCCAACACTACAATGGCAGACAACAATGCAAACTAGCCACAGACTGCACACAGCACAGCCAGTGATTTTCATACAGAGGTGGCGTTACCAATAAAAAAACCTAAACAGCCTACTTACATAGAGAAAACATAAACAGCCTACTTACATAGCCCCCATGCTCCCCACAAAAATTTTTACAAATTGAATTGGGCAGTGGCCAATACAGATTTGAAAAAAATTTTTCATAATTACAATAACAAAGAAATCAAATGCCCACACTTATTGATACAATGTTGGTCAAAAGCTAAAATTGTCTCACAGTCCATAAAGACAGTCCTAATCGTACATAACAGGAGAATAGCAGTGTTTTTCTCAAAGTCTGAGCAGTAAAAGAAAATGCACACAGAAGTAGTGGATTTCCATGCAGTCTTGAAGAAGTAGTGTTGTCCTTCCAATGGAAAGACAGTGCTGACTCTCGACATGCAGACAGGTAATGGGCGACAACAGAGCAAACCCACAGCAGAGTCAGTCGAAATTTTGAAGAGTATTGGTAGGTAGGTCATCACAGAGCAGACCCACTGTAGTCCTGGTAGAGATTACGGTATTGGTGGGCCACCAGAGGTGCAGACCCACTGTAGTCCTTGTAGAGATAATGGTATTGGTGGGCCACCAGAGGTGCAGACCCACTGTAGTCCTTGTAGAGATGGCCAGCAGCCATCTGTTGCGATTGTGCAGGTGCACATTCACCATCAAAGAGTCTTGTGGAGAATATAGCACGTCCATAAACCACCACTTGTGCACTCACAAAGTTTTTGGAATTGTCCTTAGAACCAGCAATGCTGTTATCCAGTCCCTTGCTGAATTATTAACACACGTGCAAACACTAACAGTCCCTACTTCTAACATATTGTCCATATACTATGACCAACAGAAACGTGTGCAGTGAAATGTAACTAACAAGTTACTTGATGAACTGCTGTCAATTACAATTTTATAACATAAGAATACGATTACAAAGGTAAAAAATACATCATTAAAGAACATAACAATACAGATAACATTTGTAGTACAGGCTTTACAAAAGAATAGAAATAAACATATACATCAGTGTTACAGGAATTATGACATGAGTACATACATAAAAGATCAGAATAACTTTTGAAACATCAACTTTACACATGAGCATTAAAACAAAACAGAATAAATAATGTCTAAACATCTTTACAAAGTAAATAACACATTATTAATGCCAATTGTATTTGAGGATAACAGTATTCCTCATCATAGTGAATGTAACTTAGTATTAGAAGAGAAAAAAATTCTATGAAACAGTACACAGAGACAGGAAGAAAACAAATACTCAAGGGTACACAAACACATAGTGGGATAACACCAATAGGAAAGGACAGGGTTCGTTTTCAGTGTAACATGTGGTACTGCAGTCCAACCTAAAACTTCATATATCTTTCCTCTTATTTCATCCTTTGTTTCCACCAAAAAAAATTCTATCTAAGCATGCTTTCTGTATTTATATGTTCACACATTTCTTACCTCAACATTTATTTCCAAGAAAATCCTACCTAAACCTGTTTTCTGTACCTTTTTTCGTATAGATTCTCAATGCATTTCTTCCAATTCATCGCAACTCATTCTCTTCTATAGTCTACCCCCTCTTAAGCTAACTTAAATCTACTGAGCTCAGATGCTAAACTAAGGGACGAGGCAATGCAGCAGCATAAAATAAGTAACACAAACAGCAATGATAAAAAATACAAAAGGCAAAGCAAGCAGCATAAATTACAACTGATATAATGCAATGAGCAGCAAAAATAAAAATAAATCAATAGTAAAACTAGCTTAACAGAGTAATACAAAGTGAAATTTAGTAGCACTATGCCTGGCAAATAGCAGCAGAAATAACTTATATCTAAACATGACATAGCTCAAGCAGAAAAGATATTACAGTAAAAACAACAATGCAGATAAGGGAAGTGTATATTCACATCTTAATGTCTATGTAATTAAAGTGGTGCACCACAAATTATTCTACAAAAGAAATTACCAAGTACTTGAAAAGAAAATTATAGATGCAGTTACTGGTACTAGTTCCTTCTTATTGTTCTTTCCTTTCCAAGAGCTCCTTTATCGAAGAATGTGGGTCATAAAATAATTATTTAATAGATCTGTTGACAGAAAGTGTTCACATTAGCAAATGCATTTTATTTTATAAAAGCAATGCTGCAACACAGCTGGAAACCAGATGTCAAATGAAATAAGCAATTACGCAAACCAAAGCATAAAAACATCATTCAATAGCTATGTGGCATTTCGTAAGTTAGTAGAAATTCTCTCAACTCTCATAGAAAGACGCTTGTCATAATCAGGTGTGCAGATGTAAAAATATTTCTCGTCATTTCATTAGGCATTTCAGTAAATATCAGAAAGTACGATATGTTTCCAAGTAATCAGCGTGTCGGATTTGCGATGCTTTCTCTAAAGGAATGACAATGGCCAGGATAATGGCCTCCTTTTTTTTTTCTTCCTGTGCTCTGAAAGGCACGCGCTAATGGCTTTTTCTCCAGGCGTCTGACACAGCTGGGTGCCCACGACGCATTACGTGCAGGTGGTCACTTAACTTTCTTACGGAAATCTTTACCGCTACAGTGACAGTCTCATATAAAAATATTTCACAGGTCAAGAATTAGCGTTGCAAATCTGTAGAAAGAAAATCCTATAAATATGAGTGTCCAAATAAAATATTCGTCAGCATTGTGATACAGTCACGAATTTACGCACATTTCATAAATCTTAAAGTACGATTCTCGGTTTCCAACATCCTTTTTCACAAGTCAAGAGTCTCTAACTTCTATTCATTATTCATATACATATAAACACGTAATCACATTCCTCATATATGGTAGCATCATCTTATTGACATAAACATATCTCAACAGCATAATACACATCGTCGTCGTAAAAATAACATCATAACACCTCAGTCAAATCTCAAAATCGTCGTAGCTTCCTCCAATAATTTCTAAGCCTAAAAAAATTCTCTGCTCATTTCAAAAGTGTCAGCTGCCTCAAACGTACTTTAAAAATCATGACCCCATACGAAATACGTCATTCAAAGCTCTCATAGTATCACAATGATTCCGAAAAATATGAGCGTTTCTCAAAGTACAGACAAAATACAGTTTCATAAGTGTGAAGTTACCCAACTGTGTAATTGCGTAAACATGTGTCACAGATGTAGCAAAAATAAATGTTTGTCTCTCTCAGTTAAATGATCGGATAGCTGTGTAATTTGTGTGTTAGAGAAATATGGTACCGATGTGTAAAGTTGTATAAGCAAATACCATATTAGCTAGGGTTCCTTGTGCTTGCCAAACACATGGTACACAAAGTAGGCGTGTACCCCCCTGAGGATAAATGTAATTATACTCCCAGGTGTTACAAATTACAGCAATGGAATGAAATGTATCACGGAAAACTTTCTTTGTAATTAAAAAAATATTTAAAAATAAGTGTTTTAAGTATAAGATTGATCACTCAAATGCGTGTACTGTAGCGCTAAACTGTGCATCTTGTCGCAACATAATCTCTGTGGAAGTGTCGTAGTTATCGTCCTCCGAAAGCTAAGTTCTACAGAAGTCAATGTACTTACCACATGATAAACAAAAGTGAAATGCTTTGCGTATAGATATCGTAGTTATTATGCTTATTGGCGTGATGAAGAAAGTACTGTACAGTAACGTATTGTTATGCCACGAAAAAGGCTGTCTCATTGTTGCTATACCACAAAAGTTACTACTAAAACATGTTTTTCTTCCTAGAAGAACTCAGAAAACTGTGCAGATATAAAACAGATACACTGCAAAAGCAACATTGTAAATTGTCACTCATTAGTAGCGTCGTGATAACATCGTGTAGCTGTCACATAAACTAACCACTATGTCCTCTGGTATCTCACAGAAAGTACTTTAAACCCAGAATGTATTTTCAAGTAAACCAAAATGTTGCATTAAAATCTCATTAGCAGTACCAGTATGTGTCCTAAGTATGTAAACCTGATAGTCGTTACGTAATCGTGCAACTAACAAGCAAGAATGTACAACTAACAACACTGTGTCGTCTGTTCATTATAACAATGCATTCGTAATTTCTGTTTAAATAAGTTCTCTTGGTTCTTGACTGGATATTTCACTTCAAACATTGTTACATGTTAACAGATTCTAAATCTGACAAAGCATACTAGAAATGTGAAGTGAAAACTTATATGGCAAAGACAAAGGTAAAAAGCAGATTATCTCTCAATAAACGGTTTTACATGTGAAATGTGGTGTAAACCTTTACTCTTCATAGTACTCAGAGTTTGAACTTGAATGCAATTGTCAAGCGGTATACGTCGGTAAAGAATACTGGAGTTTTTCTCAAGGTTAGCGTCTATGTTATTTTTCTCTGAGCCACCTGGCGCACGCGGCTGCCTGCTGTGCGAGTCATTGTCTGTCTCTTTGTTGGCGCGCGTCGTTACTGGGATTAGAAGGCCTAACTTCCACAAATTCGCCTTGCCGAGAGGGCCCAGCTCTGTTTAAAGCTCGCCAGTTCTGATGGAATTCAGGTCTGTCGTTTTGTCGGTAGTTTACACAGTTTCTTTCGTGTCGGTCATGTGGTGGAGAATTTCTCCCTGAATCGTAACTGAGCGCTGGACTGTTGCGTCTGAAGTTATTTTGTCTCCCTTGATAATAATTATTTTGGTTCCCAAATTGTCTGTTTCTCTGATTGTCTCTGTGATAGTCACTACCGCGGAGAGGTGATCTTTCCCTGTAATTATTACTACTCTGCCAACGGTTGTAATACGGGTGGTGTCTGTTTCGGTCACGATTTGTGTTGTGAGAATAGCCTTGTCGCGTCCAGTTATTATTTCTTTCATCGCGGAATTGCGACTGATGTGATCTGTAATTGTTGTGCTCCTGCGTTCCGCGATTGTCAGTGTCACTTTCCAGTTCTTGTAACAGTCCCTGAAAAGCTTCAATGTCGTCTTTGCAACGTCCTGCCAAAATAATATGTCGTAAATGTTCAGGTAATTTGATTAAGCAAATGCGGATGAGTTCTTAGGGGCTGTATGGGTTTGACAGGTACTGATTCTTGTGCAACATGTCTTCAAAATATTTCACAAGACTAGAGAATTCAGATTGTTCGAAATGTTTCATCATTATGATGCCATGTTTTACACGGTCTTGTGTAGCTTGAGACCAATATGCTGAGAGGAAGGCATGGTAAAATTCTCCTTCACTGTGGCAAACGTGAATGACCGATCGCATTCTTACAGCTGGTTCATTCTCTAAGTAGCCACACATAAATTCTAATCTGTGTTCTAACGACCAGTTGGGAGGAAAACAATGAGAGAATTGATGGAGCCATGCTTGTGGATAATGTCATTCCCAGAATTCTTAAATGTTTTGAATTTACGTGTAGTAATGAACAGCTTATAGTCAAAGTCATCATGTCGGCGAGTCGCATATCGGTCATTGTTACGTCGTTTCGGCGGTTCCATTTCAAAATTCGGTGCACCTTGCCAATTTCTTTCATAACTTCCGAAGTGTCCTGTGTTATTATTTTGTGGTTGTTCCGTATTTCTAAGTCCCTCTTCCCGTATTGGAGCGCGAGTGGCCTCTGAAATACGTAATTCTTGTATTACCTGAGTCAACTGATCTTGTACTTCCCGGATTTCTCTTTGGTGTTGCGTATTAATTTGATTCTGATTTTGTTTGAATTTCCTAATTTGTTCGCACTCTTCTGTGTCATTAAAGACTACCGGTTTTGTGTCCTTCAGATTATCATCTACCTTCGTAGATAAGTTAGTGAACTGATCCGAAAGCTCGGCTACTTTCTCCGATAGTGAACACATTTCCTCAATGTGTTTTTCTGAACCAAGTTTCAGATTGTCCATTTGTGTTGAAATCGAATCTACTGTGTTCTTTAAGTTTTCCTGAGTTTTTGCAAGTTGCGTAACCGAATCGGTAGATGCAACTGAGTCAAATTTAGCTTGCAAGGTCTCATGATTTTCATGAACAATAATTTGCAGTTCTTTTATGGCTGCTTCGTGATTCTGTAATGCCTTTTCATGCCGCGAAAAAATAGGTTGAAAATGCTCACAAATTTGAGTTTTTACGTCATTACAGACTTTTTGACATTTCGATTCAATGTTATGTAACTCAGTAGTTAAATCTTCACGCGTTTGTTCAAGAGTTTGTTCCAATGAGTCTAACTTTTGAAGCTGTTGCTGTGTTTGTCTCTGATTTTGTTCCAGTGTGTCTAACTTTTTAAGATTTTGTTCCACTGTGTCTAACTTTTTGAGATTTTGTTCCACTGTGTCTAACTTTTTGAGATTTTGTTCCACTGTGTCTAACTTTTGAAGCTTTTGCTGTGTTTGTCCCATTTGTTGTATTAATTGTAATAACAATGCATTGGTGTCTGAAACATGTTCCTCAGTGCTTTTCGGCAATGAATTTACACCAGAAACATTCACATTTTGACAAGCAGAAAATGTGTCTTGACTTATTTGAGAAAACGGTGAGGATCCAAAACCTGAATCTACAGTATTTGCGAGATCGTGTCGTGTCATTTCGGCTTCCTGAGGCGAGCTGTTGCCGACCGATCGATCGATAATGCTTCCCTCTTCACTAATTGTTTCACTGTCCACGCCACTGTTTGACGCCCGCTCCATTTCCCTGTGCACAGTTACCAAATTACTACTTTGAACATCAGTTAATTCATTACTCGGTGGCGCTAACACACTGCTTTCATTTTCACTGTCATTTCTCAGTTTACTTTGGAGCCTAGTATTACGTTTTTCACACGCCATTATTGTCACAGTATTTCACACGATAACAAAGGAAAGCACAATTTGAAGATCAAAAATAAAAGAACACATTAAAATAGCACTGAAAATAATATCTAGTTAATTGCAGCTGCGAATTACTTGGTGCAAATCTACATGCATGCCAAAACTGTTTTACTGTACAACAATGAAAGACTGCAACTACAAAGGAGATTTTCTCTACAATTACGCGCTAGCAATAAACAATAGCTACACTAATTACACAAACTACAAGAAAAAAATCAGAAGATTCCAGTGAGGTATCCTAGGCTAAGGGTCGACATATGCAACGTCCCCTTTGAACAATTTATACAAGACTGTGCTTAAACTGACACACAATATTTTGTTAGCGCAACGCAATCTGACTTTTAAAATTCCCTACAAAAGAATGGCCCTGACTAACATTAAACTATACCTTTCACAAATCACTTACCTCACAAAAATCTTCGCTGCTCAAGCTACTGCAATACAGCGAGTGCCACTACTGCCAGCTAAATAAAAGATTCAAACTATGGAAGGCACTAACTACTGATAGGGATAGTTAGCAAATGAAAGATATTAATAGAGAACAAACAATGTATTTACCTTGATATCATCATATATAAATATAGCAGTTCATGACAAATTCCAAAACTCCGCCATCTCTCTCCCCACATCCACCACTGCTGGCGGCTCACCTCCAACTGCGCAACGCTACGCGCTGTTCACATCCAGCTGCCGCTGCCCAACACTACAATGGCAGACAACAATGCAAACTAGCCACAGACTGCACACAGCACAGCCAGTGATTTTCATACAGAGGTGGCGTTACCAATAAAAAAACCTAAACAGCCTACTTACATAGAGAAAACATAAACAGCCTACTTACATATGCATTGATATAAATCACGGACAGAGGGCAGCAATTTCAACAGTATCACTTCTTCTTTGTACATGTCGGCGTTAACACTACCCTGTAACACTTTCAGACACCCAATGCCGTATGTTGTCATGTATCGTGGCACTGATGGGAAGACTCATAGTGCCCGTGGTGCACTCGGGCAACAAGTTTTATCGTTCGACGACGAATGAAGATAATTCCTTCGCCTCTAAAAATGCTGATCTTAGTCTCCAAATAACTCTACTCACTCTTCTTGCATGCCCTAACTGTGTGCTAAAGCCCACTGCATGCGTTTCTGCCTCTGTATTCTGCTCAGATATGGCCTTTTCTCTGGAGTCCTCACTAATGTCCGCGTAATAAAATTAATTGCAACAAGTAGTGTTGACCAAATGACTATCTGGAGAGTGCTACATTAGAAACTGCCGTATCCGTACCATTTACAGCGTCGGCAGACACTATCAGTAGTTGCTTTTCCTGCACCGGTACACTTCTGCGAACGGTTCATTCAACAATTTGTCAACTGTCACTTTACTGCAAATTTGCTGTTCACGGATGAGGCTTTGTTGCAAAACGAGTGATTAATGTGTTCAAGATAGCAGAAACTGAACGCTAAAGTGGGAATAAAGCATTTCCGAACCCACGTCCGCATAACATATCTTCTTCCTCTAAATGTCAGGAATGTTTCCTGTAAGTCTGGCCACAAATTCTCGTTAAACTGTGTATTTTACAGTCAAATATTTTTGTCAATTCCAAAAATATTTAACAATGGGCCGCCGTATACTTCGATGCAGGTACGTCACACTTTTTAAGCATTATGAAGTTTCGTCTTTACAGGCTATGTGTATTTCTAGGCGATTCTATGAAAAGGGGACTAATCATTAAATATGTAGAGCAACTTTGCCTCTGCGTCAAAAAAGAATTATGTTACAGTACCACTATACAAAATTATCGCAACTGCGAAACTCAATTTCTTTTTCACTGATGTTTAATTCTCTATAGATCTCAGAAGAGTTTAGTTGATTCTTGTTGGTACGAGGGGCGTTCAATACGTAATGCAACGTATTTTTTATCGCCCTATTTCGGGAGAAAAAATACGTAATTTGTTGTGGGACAGCTCGTTATATTCCTGCTACAGTCGCTATAGTTTCATGAAGTTCCGATAAGTGGCGGTGTGCTATACGTTGCCTTCAGAATGGTATCTGTAACGGAAGTGGACCACACAGAGAGCTGTCATTGAGTTTATTTGGTGGAAATCCATAGTATCGCAGATATTCATAGCTGTCTGCAGAATTTCTACACAGACCTGGCAGTGAACAAAAGCACGGCGAGTCGTTGGGCGAGGCCTCTGTCATCATCGCAATAGGTCGTGCAAACCTGCCTTATCCATCCTCTCACCCTCCGACTTCCACCTGTTTGGTCTAATTAAGGATGTACTCCGCAGGAAACTGCACATGGATGCAGCAAGACGGTTCCGACGTCGACAAGTAGAGTGATACGATGTGGGCATAGAGGACCTCGCTGTGAGGTGGTGTAAGGCCGTCCCATTTATGGAGATTACATAGAAAAATAGGATTTTGTATTCAGAAGAGTGGGGAATAACTTGGTGTATTGGAATGCTGAACAAAACCAACCATCTTCCACGAAAACAATACTTAATGAACGCCCCTCGCAGAAGCGAATGAACACAATACCATCTTCCTCTTACTTATTGAATTTTGAACATTTTTTGAGAGTGTCTTTGTTTGTCCATCCTTATACAGAGAGATGCTGCTACTAGGCATATGATATCTCTGCATCGTTCCGAACAACATAAATTCTCAAACAGAAAATTAAATGTCTGCAGGAAACTAATCTGCACAGACAGGCAATTAACTGTTCATTGCGGAAACGCAGTTCACTGTGCGGAAACTTTGGACGCTCCTGATTCCACATTCCTTTTTGAGGACAAAATATTTTGTATTTCTTCATTTGGGAGTAACAGGTAACTGGTATCGCAGAAGGCAAGATAAAGCGACAAGACAATGAACGCTGCACACTACGGAGGACGCCCGCCGCTGCCTCACCATTGTCCATACGTGAGTAAGTTTCCGCATTCAGCCTCGCGATAAACCTGGAATGTTGCCGGCAACGGCGGCTCCGAAAGGTTACTTCGACGGAAAGGGCCGACGACCTGTGCACTGGCGATGGCGAGAACCGGACCCCGTCACGCATCGGCAATGCTCCCCGCCCTCTTTTAATAGCCACGCACTCGGCGGGCCATTGTAAAAGACTAGACCTCTGATGATGAGAAACCTGGTTGAACACCGACCGTGCCGTTCTGAGTGAGATTATCCGTGGTTTCTGTAATCAGTTCACGACATTACCTCCACGGTTCGTGCAGCCTCTTTTCCCAGGTGTATTGCTGCCTCTTCGATGTACAGCCTGTGAATGAAACTTCTTCCTACCTATACCACCACCCCTATCATCATCTTAATCATCATCATCATCATCATCATCATCATCGACATAGTCATCATCTGTTCGACATCTACTGCTGCGTAAGTCTTCCTGTATGCTCTTCCAAGCATTGCGGTCTTCACTTGTCGTATCTGTATCGCTCCCGCGTGTTTTGTAAGGGCGTCAAACCACATTCTATTATGTAGATTTCTAGGTCTTTTCATAATTTTTGGAATCCACCAATAACTTCTATTTCATCCACCTTCAATTCGCTTAGTTACATATACTACCCATCTAAACTTCATTTTCATTATGTAGGGTGTATCATAATTTACGACATTATGCCTCATGTTGATACTGATTCATTTTTGCCATCATTTTGTGGTTAATTTTATTTAGGTACACTGGGCACGTTTGCTACAAGAAAAGCTTTACGTTTTTCTCGGTGGGAAGGCGGTTTCCCAGTGTTGTCTCAGAGTCTTCTTTGCGGGCAGCAGGCAGTCAATGAATCTTTTTAGGAAGAACGGAGGTCCCATGGGAGCTGGACAGCTTATGCATAAGTACGGATGTGGCTTGCTTAGTGCTTTTGTTGGCAGAGCCGGCGCCTTGCTAGCCCTGAGCGGAAGGTGCCGCGCTGTCACTGTATTCTCAAGTGAATAATACTGAGCACGGCATTCTTGCCTGTTCCATCTGGACATTAAAGGACGATACACCAAACGTCAACCAATCAGCGTGGGAAGGTCCTTTGTCTCCACTCCCAAATTTGGTGTACCCAGTCGCCCTCCCATCTTACTTGATGCGAAGAAGCCGACCAGTCGATGGAACACTGCTGCATCACTGTGTCAACCTCTTATTTCGTTTTGTATACTACGAGTGTGAAGTTTTTGCAGCATTCCCCAGTTTTATCATCAAATAAGCGATATTCTCGTTCGTCACACAGGCAACAGAGCTGAGTCGTCCCCTACTTACCTCGTGAGGGTCACTCATCTCCCAGCTGCCATTTGGTACTGATGAGTACACAGTTTGCTGATTTTCGGAAGATGAAAGTGTCGCAATTATGGTAGTATAATTTATATACTGAGCCGTTCACTACTTGCTTACTTTGTCATGCAACTTGTGTTGCTTAGTTTGGTTATAATTGTGTCATCTTGCTAAATCGGTAAGTTCGATTTTGGGAGCTACCCAGATGAGCAGATCTCCTTGAGCTTTCTCCGTACAGTCTTCCACACTTTTTGGTACCTCCCCGCAGAACTTTCTTGTCTAATAATTTCACTTGTGAGTTTTGTCACTCATTAGAGCAAATAAATATATGTTAATCGCAGTGTTGACGTAGATTCCAAGATCCTTTAGATCATCCTACAACTTTTCCATAGTTAGGCGCCCCACTGATCATAAATACGACATGATGTACAATTGAACTTGTTCTCGCTGTGACGGGGCTATAGTTGTTGGCAGTGGCCAAACTCAGCGATCGTTGTCTTAAGAATTGAAAGTAATGGACTAGCTTTGTAGTTACTCGTCTTGTATGAGCGAAGATTTGTTTTGTAACAAGCATTGCGATTACGCCACTCATCTGATACAGAAATGGAATCAGACTTTCAAATTAATAGCACAGTCTGATAGAGTGAGCGTTTCCGACAACAGAAGCAAGAAAATGGTTCAAATAGCTCTAAGTACTATGGGACTTAACATCTGAGGTTATCAGTCCCCTAGACTTAGAACTACTTAAATCTAACTAGCGTAAGGACATGACACACATCCATGCCCGAGGCAGGATTCGAACCTGCGACCGTAGCAGCCGCGTGGTTTCGGACTGAAGCGTGTATAACCGCTCTGCCACAGCGGCCGGCTAACAGAAGCAAAACTGATCCAGTAAACATGGATCCACAAGATAACAGTCTGCTATATAGTTACTAATGTGAGTGCAAATATATTAATCATTTTAATTAAGCCTCCATCTGACTGGACACCAATTTCATCCATGACCCATGGTTACAAGCTGTGGTACATGAATGGTGGGTTATCGGCATATTTTGCTGCTGATGCGAGTACGGTGCTAGATAGACGGGTCGAGCAGGGTCTGAACCTGCTCTTTAATTCCACCTGAGCGCAATCCCCTACATCTTTATGTTTGTACTTATTTCAAGGGAAATGCACAGCTTTCCCTTTGATGTGGCCGAAGAACTGTAGCGGCGAATTGTACAGCCTTGTCAAGATTAAAAGATGATCTGAAGGTGCTTAAAACAATTCATAACTCACTGCACAGACGAGTTCTGTATTGCATCCAAATGCAGATGACACGCGGCACCTCTGCAGTGGTCCAAGTGTACAACAAATTGTGAAATGTTACGTGATGAAGTAATGTTGTAATTCTTATTCCGGTTGCTCAAACGTGAAATTTGAGCCCATTCACGTGGGGACTTAATGAAAAGTTAGCATTTGAAATACCTTTGTACCAACTGGGATAACATTTCATATTGAAGTCAGTGGCAGCTAGCAATCACACTTCCGCTTTTATGTCGCAGAAGGTATCTTTGCGCACATCCGATCACTGGAGAGCTTTCGAGTATATTATAATATACTTTCAGCTGTACCAATTAACGCTATCATTTATGACACAGAATCCATCTGTAATTACGTCTTCAACTGAACTCTGGTGCCTGAAACATTTGTTTCTTGTTTCAGTAGTTCCCAACACTACTGAACCGCACAATAACACTGAAAGAGTGTTTCGGTGTGGGTCGGCGGAGGGGTGAAGTGGACTGCGGTAGTCGTCTTGGGGTTGTGGACCACTGCGGCTGCGGCGGGGACGGAGCCTCTCCGTCTTTTATACGCCCCTGGTTAACATACAATACAATATCCATACTGAAACGACTGGAAACTGTTTTTAATGGCAATGATTTCCCTATATCACATTAGGCACGGTAAAGTGTTGTGTCTTTTGTATTTCCATAATTTTGTACAATATATATATAATGAATTGCTAGTAGGCTTACCATAGGAATGTGGACAGTACCATTATATATATATATATTCATTATGAAGTAATACATGAGAACGTTCGCTGAGTTTATGTATGGTAAATATGTAAAAGTTCCGTAGACTGTAATAACCGTTAAAACATCCAGGAAACCACATCGTGTCGTCTTCAGTAACTACCTTCCAAAATTTCAACACTGCGACTTTAGTGCCTACCCGAAATGTTGGAATATATAAGACTGAAGATTACTCAATAGGATTTACCAAAAAAGTTTCAATGTGTTTTGCACAACGTTTAGCGGCGATACGACTCAGGAAGTCATTTCATATAGAAAGCTGCGCTCTATACAATGTCCGCATTGTTACTTAAATTTATTCACTACGTCGTCTATTAAAATAAGAAACGTATTAAATATTTATGTGCGCAGTATAGTTACCATCTGCGTCACTCGACGGCTGCTACAGTTTATAAACGGTGGCATGTTTCATGTAACATGCTGTACTACGCCAGCATGGCAGTTACGCGCTCTGGGTGTGCGTCATAAGCGGCGAGTTTTATTCCGTTCCGATGAAATCGAGATTCCAGTTAAAGTTTCCGATACTGTTAGTACTACATTTGCTTTATTTGTTTATTGGAGGGATAAATTTAAAACCAATATCCTGCAGACATTTTAGTGCACTACGAAGCCACTCCATGTAATTTGCATAGGTTTTTGCTACTGGACACTCTCAAAGTGGCTTAAAAAATTGTTGGGAATCTACTATAGTTTGCTGTGATAGCCCGCTGTAAAGCAATGCCTCTGAATTATTTATGCGAAGACTCAAAATCTTTTTAAGCACAACAAACTTTATTACCGTTCTACACCTTTATTCTTCGTGTCTACATACTTATTTCTCAACATAGTCACCCTGGCGACGAGCACATTACTCCCAACGGAAGACCAATTTGTTGGTGCAGTCACGGTAGACTATTTGGCTTTGTTGCAACCTCACCTTTCCTTGCACCGCCTCTTCACTATCGAAGTGTCCTCATCGAAGTTGTTCTTTAAGTTGTGGAAAAAAGAACTCCGTCTTCAGGCCACGAGTGGCCTACCGGGACCATCCGACCGCCGTGTCATCCTCCATGGAGGATGCGGATAGGAGGGGTGTGGGGTCAACACACCGCACTCCTGGTCGTTATGATGGTATTCTTGACCGAAGCCGCTACTATTCGGTCGAGTAGCTCCTCAATTGGCATCACGAGGCTGAGTGCACCGCGAAAAATGGCAACAGTGCATGGCGGTCCGGATGGTCACCCATCCAAGTGCTGACCACGCCCGACAGCGCTTGACTTCGGTGATCTCACGGGAACCGGTCTATCCACTGTGGCAAGGCCGTTGCCATAAGTTGTGGAAACAGATGGAAATCGGTTGGGGTGAAGTCGGGACTGTATGGAGGATGATCAATGACAGTCAACTAAAGGCGCCGGATTGTTGAAGATGTCGCAACGCTCGTGTGTGGTCTGACATTGTCATGCTGAATGAAAGTGTGCTCCATGTGTGAACGAACTCATCGGATTTGTGCTCTCCGTTTACTCACGCGCCGACGTAGTTACGTTATATACCACCATGTTACACGCTACAATTCGGAGCTCTCTACCAGCAAAGGGTTGCAACTTGCGTCAGAGGAGCTAGAAAGTCGAGAAGTCGAGAGAGTAGAGTGTAAAATGGATGAAATGTAATACCTCAACCGATGTTGAGAACAGAGTACAAAATTAGGAGGCATTCCTTTTCAGCACGCCAGCGTAACATATGTTGTTCGTTCAAAGATGAACATTAGTTTTGCTCCCTTGGGAACTTATCACACTACTCAGGTGAGGAACCACAGAAACAGGACAAAACAAGAAAGAGAATGCTGTCACTGACGTTAAATGTGAGACATTTCTTACACAGCCAGCCAGTGACAGCGAGACGAGTAGTGGATTATTTGATAACACGAAACGGAAGCCCAACAGTAAACATTGGAGCCTAACCGCCTCTGCATTGTGCCACATTCAAACTGCTGTGAAGTCGCGGCGATCTGGTCGTAAGTTCTGCTACAAACCGGTTGCTAAAAATTCAGAGTTAGCGAATGTCTGTCCTATATGGAAACCTTGACAGTAAGTCATTCGTTGTCTTAGGACGACGCTGTGACCTTGTCGGTTATCAGCAGTCAGCAAAGTGCAGGCAGGGAAATTCCACGGCGGAGCAAAAGCGGTCGCAGCTGCTGGTAGTGCGTCGAGGCTGCTACAGCCAGGAGGTAGGCGAGTTATGACGAAACTCCGGCACAACTCGTTCTCCAGGCCACACTGCCAACCTGTCTCACATCTTGTCTCCACACGCAATTACTTTCAGGCTGCGACCTGCCAGCATTATGAGAGATTATTTACCAGGATTACTGTGTGCACTTCATTTCACGCAAAGTGATCAGCACCTATTTTTCGTGAGATTTCTAAATTACGAACATTACAGACAACCAAGGTGCTGGTAGACGTCTACACAGATGTCAGCGTGAATGGAAGTTAGTAAAATTATATCTATCTTCTTGGTTTACCTCCTAAACCTGTTGTTTAGGAAGTAAGCACTTTACTTTATTGCCACTGTTAAACAGCAATGAAAAGAAATCGCCCATATCTGACGCGAGGTAAACGGTAGCATCACCATAGAGGGCTCAGTGAGGAGATTATTTGGATAAAAATATCTAACGCGAAGAGGGAGGAAAAAATTCTAGCCACCAAAACACACAAATAACTTTTGTTGTTGTGGTCGTCAGTCCGAAGACTGGTTTGAGGCATCTCTCCACGCTACTCTATCCTGAACAAGCCACTTCACTTCCAAATAACTACTGTAATCTATGTCTGCTTACTGCGTTCATCTCTTGGTCTCCCTCTACTGCTTAATCTTTTAGTCAGGATGTGCCACATATTTCTTTCCTCCCTCATTATATTTAGTACCTCCTCATTAGTTATGAGATCTACCCACCTAATCTTCAGCATACTTCTGTCTAACTACATTCCAAAAGCTCCTATTCTCTTCTTATTTGAACTGTTTATCGTTCATGTTTCACTTTCATACATCGCTACACTCCATACAAATACTTTCAGAAAAGACTTGTGACACTTAAATCTGTACTCGATGTTAGAAAATTTCTCTTCTTCAGAAAAGCTTTTCTTGCCATTGCCAGTCTACAATTTATATCCTCTATACTTTGGCTATTATAACTCATTTTGCTGCCTAAGTAGCCAAACTCATCTACTACTTTAAGTATCTCGTTTCCTAATCTAATTCCCTCAGCATCACCTGATTTAATTCGATTAGATTCCGTTATCCTCGTTTTCCTTTTGTTGATGTTCTTCTTATATTCTCCTTTGAACACACTGTCCATTCTGTTCCACCGTTCTTCCAAGTCGTTTCTTGTCCCTGACAGAATTACAATGTCATCGGCAGACCTCAAAATCTTTATTTCTTCTCCCTGTACTTTAATTCATAATAGAAATTTTTCTTTGATTTCCTTTACTGCAAGCTCAGTGTACAGACTGATTGACATCTGGGATAGACTACATCCCTGTGTCATCCCTTTTCAACCACTGCTTCCCTTTCATGCCCCTCGACACTTATAGCTGTCATCTGGTTTCTGTACCAGTTGTAAATAGTCTTTCGTTCCCTCTGTTTTATCCGGGATAGACTCAGAATTTCAAAGAGAGTATTTGAGTCAACATTGTCAAAAGCTTTCTTTGAGTCTACAAATACTTTAGACGTAGGTTTGCCTTTCCTTAATCTGTCGTCTAAGAGACGTCGTAGGGCCAGTATTGCTTCGCGTGTTCCTACATTTCTCCGGAAACCAAACTGATCTTCTCCGAGGTCGGCTTCTACCAGTTTTTCCATTCTTCTGTAAAGAATTCGTGTTAGTATTTTACAACGTTGACTTATTAAACTGATACTTCAGCAATTTTCATACCTATCAGCACCTGTTTTCTTTGGAATAGGAATTATTATATTCTTCTTCAAGGTTGAGGGTATTTCGCCGGTCTCGAACATCTTACACACCAGATGGAATAATTTTGTCATGCCTGGCTCTCCCAAGGCTATTAGTAGTTCTAAAGGGATGGTATCTACTCCGGGTCCTTGTTTCGACTTTGGTCTTTCAGTGCTCTGTCAAATTCTTCACGCAGTATCATATCTCCCCTCTCATCTTCATCTATGTATTCTTCCATTTCTATAATATTGTCGTCTTTCAGTACTCTGTCCAATTCTGCTGGCAGTATCTTATCTTCCATCTAATCCTCATCTACGTCCTCTTATCTTTCTGTAATAGTGCTTTCACGTTCATTTCCCTTGTATAGAATCTCTGTGGTTCTTTTTCCTCCCGAAGTCTCTGTAATTTTCCTGTAGGCGATATCTGTATTTCCCCTATTGAAACATACTTCTAGATTCTATATTTTTCCTCTAGACATTCCTGCGTAGCCATTTTGCGTTTCCTCCAAGTCTCATTTTTGGACACTTGTATTCCCTTTCGCCTGCTTCATTTACTGCATTTTTATGTTTTCTCCTTTCATCAATTAAATTCAATATCTCTTGTGTTACCCAGGGATTTGTACTAGCCGTGTTTGATCATTTACTGACTTCTCTGTTTCATCTCTCAAAGCTACCCATTCTTCTACTATTGTATTTCCTTCCCCTGTTTTTTTTCAATTGTTCCCTAATGCTCTTATCCAGTTCCCATATCCTTAAATTCCTGCCTTTTTGCAATTTCTTCAGCTTTAATCTACAGTTCATAAACAGTTAATGTTGTCAGAGTCCACATCTTCCCCTAGAAATGCCTTACATTTAAAATCAGGTTCGGAATTCTCTGTCTTACCATTATATAACCTGAAACCTTCCAGTGTCTCCAATTAACTATAAAACATAATTATTAATAAGAAAGCTAAACGTGACATACGAATGACATAAATAAGGAATTATTAAATAGTTTAAACTAAATTGCACATATTAATCATTTTGGCATATGATCAATAGGAAATGTGTGAAGTACGTGCATAAAGGATTGACGAAAAACCTAAAGCACCGTCGAATGTCAATTTAACTTCGAACATGTACACACCATCCTGGGGTATGAAAATGACTTGGAATTGACAGGTAGAATGGCCATCAGAATGCATTAGAGTTATTCGTTTTTAGTGTTGTCACCTGACGTGCTAGGGGATACAACGGAAATGAACAACGCCAGATGTTCAGTGATGTCTGTGATGGACGCAGAGAATACCGTGTACTCGTGTGTGACAGTGTTAACAGCACCTCACAGAGTTTGAAAGGGGCCTCACTGGAGTTTCCATTTGACCAGCTGGTCGAATCGTGTAGTAACGAGATTTGTGGGACATTCGGCTGTGACGCTGGTACAATATTGGACGAAATACGCACTTGAGGGCAGGAATACTCGCCGTCGAGATTCCAGTGAACCACGTGTGACCACAACAAGGGAGAATCACCATATTGTGCCCTAAGCTCATCGTAGCCCCTTCATATCTGCGCCAGCCAACCTAGAACAAATAATGGCCCCCAGCAATATTTTGCATCATTCTGCATCATTGGTCGGAGGTTAGTAGCAGCCGGACTAGGGAATTACCGTCATAGGCGTAAGGTGCCACACAAACGACTATATTCGGAGTGGTGACACGAATACGGAGCATCTGCTGCCGATTAATGGTATCGTACTACGTTCAGTGATGAACCGCGGTTTTGATCCCGGATGACCGTAGTCGGCGAATGTGGTGGCGACATTGGGAGAGGACTCACACTCGAAATGTACAGCCATTTACTCATAGCGTCATGGTTTGCGGAGCCATGTGGTATGACATTAGGTCGCTGCTGGTAGTGACTCAGGGAACTCTGACGCTGTAACGGTACGTCACGGACATCCTGCGTCCTCGAGTGTTACGTCCCTCAACACAATATCGTGGCGTCATTTTTCAACAGGACAATGCTCCTCCCCACATGACACATGTCTCTGTGAACTGCCTGCGTCATATTGAGGTACTCCCGCAGGCAGCAATATCGCCTGATCTGTCCCTAATAGAACTTGCGTGTGACCACCTCGGACGTCAGCTCCGTCCCACTGCCTGTAACCAGAATATCAAGGACCAGAAGCAAGAATTTGTGGGCAAACCTGGCTCAGGAGAGGATCCGACGACCTCGTGCCACCTTTCCCAACCGAATCGGAACAAGCATCCAGGCCAGATGGAGTAGAATGTCATATTAATTAGTGGTCTCATACTACCAAGCACTTTGTAAATTTGCCACGATTTTGTAATCACTGAAGTAACATCACTTACCGCCTCAACCTTCCACCTGCTTCATTTTTATTATTCAGCCAGTGTCGGTTACCGCTAAATCTACGACAATTATACACGGACCCAGTAAAATGGATGGTTTTAACGTAATGAAGCGCTGCAGAGTAATTCTGACAACACAATGTAAAGTCTAGTGAGAAAACACTATACTCAAGTATCATACTGCTGTTACCTAAGAGATTTATGCGTTATTTGATTCATTTAGATTGTCCATGTGTTGTCGATGCAAAACCTTATTAACGAGCAGCCTAGTGCGCAGCCGGCCGGGGTGGCCGAGCGGTTCTAGACGCTACAGTCTGGAACCGCGCGACCGCTACGGTCGCATGTTCCAATCCTGCCTCGGGCATGGATGTGTGTGATGTCCTTAGGTTAGTTAGGTTTAAGTAGTTCTAAGTTCTAGGGGACTGATGACCTCAGATGTTAAGTCCCATAGTGCTCAGAGCCATTTGAACCATTTTGAACCTAGTGCGCAAGTAGCGTTTGCCGTACTACCTTAAATAACGCTCGCAGTAAAATACTAACAGATGTAGCAAGAATAATAGCCATTTGTCACTAAACGAATGAGGGCCTGGCCTCAGGTATACAAATAGTTGCGCAGGTGCGGCCGATGTTGTTTCAGTCTTGAAGTGCATTGCCTGTGCTGGTTCACGTGGCGATTCAGCCGCTCCAGTTTTCAGACTCTTAGAGAGGGAAGCATTTTCGCTTTGAATTCTTATTAAATGTATTATTCACCACTATCGCGATTTCAGCTGACAAGTTCACTGTGTAGTGCATCAGTGCATCTTCGGCTTTAAGGCGACTCTATCCTCTAGCGTCGACACTAAAACATTTCATCTATGTGTTAAGACAGGAGTCTGACATTTACATAAAATAACGTACATTTTTATGTAAATATGAATGACGAAGACTTCCGAGTGATTATACGCATAGACTATGTGAATTTGATGTGACACGAGGCTTGTGTCGTCTTAAGTGGAATGACGCTCTGACGCACTTCATAGCGAGCTATCAATTGAAAGTGACATTCTAAGCTGAAATCGCAATCGTGAGGGAAAATAATTTAGTAACAATCAAGCGGAAATCTTTTTCCTTTCTAAAATAAGGCAAGACTTTTGACACAAGTAAACGGATAATTTGGGATACTTAGTTGCACTATAACAATTGTTGATTCATGCAGTTGTCAGGCTTAGAATATTGCGAGAAACAAATTTGTTTGTGTGGCAATCCTCAGCAGCAAGTATATAAATACTTGTTTTGTAAGTAAAACTGCCTTTTCCTGCTGCTAGTTACTTTATTTTTCCCATAAGCGTTTCGCCTACTTAGAACAGGAGAAGGCGAAAGGCGAAACGCGTGTGGGATAAATAAAATAACTAGCAGCGGGAAAAGGCAGGTTTATTTACAAAACCAATATTATGAAAAATTTTGCATTTGTGCACCGAACGGGCACTGACTGTTTGACTCCAGTTTCTTTCAGCGATAATGACGCACTGTAATGTATTTTCTTTCATAGGCTGTAAGTGGAGTACGTGATTTCGACAACTTTCGAATCTGAACTTACAAAATTCTAATGTTTCTTTCACCTACAAAACGGACACTAGTGAGCACATTAGCCATATCCATCATTACCTGTTATGAAATAATTACGTAAAGTAATAGTAGTGATATTTATGGCAGATGTATGTCTTAGAAAGGGAGTGCGTGTTTACCATTCAGATTAGCAATTCGCTATGGGGATAGCGTCTTCCGGGTTAGGACCTCGCATTTTTCCTCGTTTTTTCTGTACGGCAGGTTCACTTCGAACACAGTTTCCATAAAGGTATAGAAACTGCATATTTCTACGCTTCGCACATACCAGTACTTATTTCCATATTCTCGGAGTGTCAGGCCTTGTCAGTGACAATCGCTTTCAGTGCCCGACAGGAATTGATGCTGTCAGTGAATGCAAGTGCAATGCCGGCCGGTGTGGCCGAACGGTTCTAGGCGCTTCAGTCTGGAAGGTTCGAATCCTGCCTCGGGCATGGATGTGTGTGATGTCCTTAGGTTAGTTAGGTTTAAGTAGTTCTAAGTTCTAGGGGACTGATGACCTCAGATGTTCAGTCCCATAGTGCTCAGAGCCATTTGAACCATTTGAACCAGTGAGTCGGAATTTTGCCCGTTTTCAAATGATACACAGTGACTCCCAATGAGTCATTAATAGCGCACTGTATAGAGATTGTAGTTCGGGCCGGAGGTGGTTTTGTACTGTGACCACTCGTTCAGGTTACCGTTAACACGAGCCACGATTTTTATTTCAGTGTGCTCGAAGAGCTAGTGTTTCTCTTTCTCCTACTTCCTGAGAGTATTCTACAAACACTCCCGTTGTCCTGGATGACAACGTCATAGAAAATGTCTATTTGTAACAGCGGATGAGAAGTAGGAATCAACATGCCCAAAGTTTGGTAGTTCTATAGAATCTACGAGTAATGCAAGGCTTTTTTTTCTGGAAGCTAGTGGGTTTTATTCAGGATTTTAGTACACCATATTATCCCCCCTCTCTTTGGGTTACAAAATCGTATTTTGTACGTTTAAAGGGACAGCAGAGTCTGTATGCCCCAATGGTACCACTGTACTGGTCGACGTCGGAGCCAACGTCTTGCTGCATCAATAACCTCCCAATCATCCATGTACTGCTTCCCACGAAGTGCATCATTCACTGAGCCAAACAGATGGAAGGTGGAAGGTGAGAGATCTGGGTTGTACGGTGGATGAGGAAGAACGGTTCAATGGAGTTTTATAAGCTCTTCTCGGGTGCGCAGTCTTGCGTGAGACCTTGAGTTGTCATTGAGAAGGAGAAGTTCGTTTGCATTATTGTGGCGACGAACACTCTGAAGTCGTTTCTTCAATCTCCTGAGGGTAGCACAATACGCGTCAGAGAGTTGCACCATGAGGGAGGACATCAAACAGGATAACCCCTTCAGAGCCGACATGACTTTTCCGGCTGAGGGTGAGGTTTCGACCTTTTTCTTCAGAGGACAGTTGGTGTGGTGCCGCTCCATGGATTGTTGTTTTTTTCCATATCCAAGTGATGAACGCATGTTTCACCGCCTATAACAATGTTCGACAAAAGTTATCGCGCTCAGCCTCGGAAGACGCAACCAATTCTGCACAGATGGTCCTTCGTTTTTCTTCATGGTCTCCTGTTAGGCGACGAGGAAACCAGTGGACACACGCCTTTGAGCACCCCAACTGGCTGACGTGTGTGGCAGCACTACCAGTAGAGCAGCAAGGCGTTTGAATGTGATCCGCCCATCACCTGCAGTGAGAGTGTCCGCACGCTCCGACATTGGAGGAGTCACAGGCGTGTGCGCCCGGTCGACAAGCGGGAGGTCGAATAGGTTTGTGCGATGATGACAGGCGCCTGGCCCAACGACTCGCCGAGCTTTCGTCACTGTCAGGTCTCCGAAGACATTCTGCAAGTGCTTATGAATATCTGATATGTTCTGCTTTCCTACCAAAAGAAACTCAATGACCACTCTCTGCTTCCGCTACAGATGTCATTTAGAAGTACACGTATAGCACGGTCACCTATCGGAACTTCATGAAACTATAGGGGCCGAAGCGAGAATATTTCATGATGTCCCACAACAAACTTTACATTTTCTCAACCGAAATTGGCCAAAAATATGTGTTGCATTAATTATTGAACGCCCCTGTTAATTATAGGCGTATAGTTTCAGATGCGTAGGCATATATGAAGAAGCTTTTGTATTCTGTTCCTTCCCGGAATGAGACACTTACGAAGGTTAGATGCGGTGTTACATCTCCCGTTCGCGGGTCGAGGCCCACGAGAAAGACATACCATAGCGGTTACGTGACACTGCGGGACTTACGAGTGCCAGCAGCCGTTTCCGGCGGGGATCGAGCAACTATTGCAGACGAGTTTTATCATTGTTGACTGCTCGTTTAAAATGGTTCAAATGGCTCTGAGCAATATGGGACTTAACATGTGAGGCCATCAGTCCCCTAGAACTTAGAATCACTTAAACCGAAGTAACCTAAGGACATCTCACACATCCATTTCCGAGGCAGGATTCGAACCTGCAGTCCGCAGCTCGTGGTGTCTTGGTCACGTTCGCGCTTCCCGAGCACGGGGTCCCGGGTTCGATTCCCGGCGGGGTCAGGGATTTTCTTCATCTACCTCGAGATGACTGGGTGTTTGTGTTGTCCTCATCATTCCATCATCATTCCTGAAAGTGGCGAGGTTGGATTGAGCAAAGGTTGGGAAATTGTACGGGCGCTGATAACTGCGCAGTTGAGCACCCTACAAACTAAACATCATCATCATCATTATCATCAAAACTGCGACCGTAGCAGTCGTGCGGTTTCGGACTGAAACGCCTAGAACCGCTCGGCCACAGCGGCCGGCACTGCGCGTTTAAATCCATGCAAGCCCTCGATAGCTCACGAAAACATGAAAACGTTTAGTTGAGTGTCTTTTTAATTACATATTGTTTCCCGTGGACCCTGCACGGAGCCGAGCGCTCGCGAAGTGTGGCGGCCAAGCCGACTAGTGTGACTTCACAAGTTCGTTTCTCGTGGCCCCCATTCGCATGTAATGTTTTATCCTGTGTACTTATTTGCAGATTTGAATGCGCGAAACACTGCCTCGTTTTCGGGGACGGTGCCTCACATCATTCATTACGCTGGCACAGTGTAGTTAGGCGGCTGTCAGCTCCTTTCATTGACAGCGCACCCGCCCCTGCCCTTGACGGAATTATCGCACGGAACGAAAAAAACTGCCGTATCGTCGTAGCGCGGGAAACGGTGGCAGTAGTCCCCGGCTAACAGCGAGAGAGAATGTGAATGTGCGCAAACAAAGTGTTTACGTAACTCTCACACTGCTCTTCCCGTTGTCAAGGTTGCTCAAAACGTTGTTCCTGTGTAACTCATTGTCGACGACCTCAACATCTACATCTACATCTACATCTACATTGATACTCCGCAAGCCACCCAACGGTGTGTGGCGGAGGGCACTTTACGTGCCACTGTAATTACCTCCCTTTCCTGTTCCAGTCGCGTATGGTTCGCGGGAAGAACGACTGTCTGAAAGCCTCCGTGCGCGCTCTAATCTCTCTAATTTTACATTCGTGATCTCCTCGGGAGGTATAAGTAGGGGGAAGCAATATATTCGATACCTCATCCAGAAACGCACCCTCTCGAAACCTGGCGAGCAAGCTACACCGCGATGCAGAGCGCCTCTCTTGCAGAGTCTGCCACTTGAGTTTATTAAACATCTCCGTAACGCTATCACGGTTACCAAATAACCCGGTGACGAAACGCGCCGCTCTTCTTTGGATCTTCTCTATCTCCTCCGTCAACCCGACCTGGTACGGATCCCACACTGATGAGCAATACTCAAGTATAGGTCGAACGAGTGTTTTGTAAGCCACCTCCTTTGTTGATGGACTACATTTTCTAAGCACTCTCCCAATGAATCTCAACCTGGTACCCGCCTTACCAACAATTAATTTTATATGATCATTCCACTTCAAATCGTTCCGTATGCATACTCCCAGATATTTTACAGAAGTAACTGCTACCAGTGTTTGTTCCGCTATCATATAATCATACAATAAAGGATCCTTCTTTCTATGTATTCGCAATACATTACATTTGTCTATGTTAAGGGTCAGTTGCCACTCCCTGCACCAAGTGCCTATCCGCTGCAGATCTTCCTGTATTTCGCTACAATTTTCTAATGCAGCAACTTCTCTGTATACTACAGCATCATCCGCAAAAAGCCGCATGGAACTTCCGACACTATCTACTAAGTCATTTATATATATTGTGAAAAGCAATGGTCCCATAACACTCCCCTGTGGCACGCCAGAGGTCACCCCAACGTCTGTAGACGTCTCTCCATTGACAACAACATGCTGTGTTCTGTTTGCTAAAAACTCTTCAATCCAGCCACACAGCTGGTCTGATATTCCGTAGGCTCTTACTTTGTTTATCAGGAGACAGTGCGGAACTGTATCGAACGCCTTCCGGAAGTCAAGAAAAATAGCATCTACCTGGGAGCCTGTATCTAATATTTTCTGGGTCTCATGAACAAATAAGGCGAGTTGGGTCTCACACGATCGCTGTTTCCGGAATCCATGTTGATTCCTACATAGTAGATTCTGGGTTTCCAGAAATGACATGATACGCGAGCAAAAAACATGTTCTAAAATTCTACAAGAGATCGACGTAAGAGATATAGGTCTATAGTTTTGCGCATCTGCTCGACGACCCTTCTTGAAGACTGGGACTATCTGTGCTCTTTTCCAATCATTTGGAACCCTCCGTTCCTCTAGAGACTTGCGGTACACGGCTGTTAGAAGGGGGGCAAGTTCTTTCGCGTACTCTGTGTAGAATCGAATTGGTATCCCGTCAGGTCCAGTGGACTTTCCTCTATTGAGTGATTCCAGTTGCTTTTCTATTCCTCAACGTAGTAGTTCACGTGGTCCTTATGTGGTCCTACCGTTTGCGTTCTCTATTTTCATATGCTTTGGATCCCCAGTTCGTAGCCACAGTGCTACAGAATCCAGTAGCTTGTCAACTGAGAGAATTAATGTGAGCTGAAAATTACATGTATCTCAAGTTGTATACTATCTTCGAGTACAGAGTGGACTCATTTTTTGTTTCTGAATCTCTTCTCTCCACGTACGAAAGCATTCGCCCCGCACACAAGTCAACCAGTTTCTACGAATGAAAGTATAGTATAATGGCCCTCTGAAGCAGTTGCAGTATCTTATCTATTGAACAGCATATAGCAGACATTGTCGATTTAGGAATTGGAGTTATGCAGTATATTAATAAGCAACTCATTGTGCTTATACAACATTTCAGTCTCGTTTCCAGATCGTTAATAACACTTAAACAATTTTGGTAAACATTTTTGGAAACAGTGATCAATAGAGTATTATATTTTAACTAAAGTTCAATGTTGATTACAACACTTATGTCTCAATAACATAGGTGACCGGTTTCGGTTATATTTATATAACCATCTTCAGACTCATAGCTTCCTTGGAGGATGGTAGGCGGAGCTCTCCTCAGCTGCTACGAAGTCAACTGATCATCAGTTGACTTCGTAGCAGCTGAGGAGAGCTCCGCCTACCATCCTCCAAGGAAGCTATGAGTCTGAAGATGGTTATATAAATATAACCGAAACCGGTCACCTATGTTATTGAGACATAAGTGTTGTGATCAACACTGAACTTTAGTTAAAATATAACACTTAAACAGAGTTCGCGTTTAATTCAATTCCCACCTAGTAGATACGAATACTATTAACTAGTGTAGCAATTGCTAATGCTACTAACATGTAATAGTCTGACTACATATTTGAATTTATTTAATTTCATTTGATTCTAAGCACGTAAACTGTTAAGAGCACATTGGAAACCAGAGTGAACTGTTGAACATGCAAAGCATAGTGAGTTTCTTAGTAACATCCGGGTAATGCCTATTCCAACACTGACGTTGCCTGGTAGATGAGATCTAGCTTTGATGTTTAATACGGACATTGTTGTGACTGCTTGAGAGTTTGATTATTGGTATGCACTTGTTAGGCGAGAACGAGACACCTCGTATTCTTAAAACCAGAAATTAGTGATGTGTTTAAGTGTAATTAATAAATTGCGATCTAACCCCAATAGAGGTCTCGTTTATGACTCTATTAAACCACGACAATACAGAGAAACATCTTATGGCCAATGGCGTATTTATACATTGTTAACTGGGGCTGTAATGTCAAGACAAAAAAGTCTTGAGACGATAACGTTATGCAAGGTGGGTACGTGACACCAGAGAGCACGCAGGGCCACACGGTATCCTGTAACCAAAGATTGTAATGAATTAAGAAGTTTGGGGGAGTTCTATTTTCAGAGCAGTAAAACAGTGATAGTTCTTCAGTTCCTTAGCTACAATAAAATTCTGAAAGATATGTGAAGTCCTGGAACGCCATATTAATCTCAACTGAAACCTGTCACACTTGTGCCTGTCGTACTCACTGGCGTGAGGCTGACAACCGCAAAACTCAAGAGCAGTCAACATGGAGCACTTGTACAAGGAGGTTAAACTGACACTCAAAAGTATTATCACGCACATCTCAGAACTACACACTGCCTTGTACGTAGTCTGAGACCCAACGATCTCATCCCACAGTGCGGCAATGTACGTTAGCTTCGTTTGAAGAACGAAAGGCAATGAGGCACACAAAACTGAAGAAAAATTGACATAATAATGAAGATAAGAGATATCGTTAACCATCTAGTAGCTAAAGCGGAGGTAAACGTTCATTTCGCTGGATGAAATATACAAAGAAAATGGCATATTAACTGGAAGATTAAACTAAACAGATTAATTACAGGAACTACTTGAAAGTTAACTACTGAAATGGTTAGTAAGCCAGACACATTATAAACTAGTTAAATTACAAGTTTAACACAAATACAGCAGCCGCTGGAACTTACCTCCATCGGCTTGCAGTCATGCTTCAAACATGCCATGTTTCTCCAGAAGTTTCTCTGAGAGAACTGCTACAAGAACATCCAACTCGATAAAAGTTTGAGGATCGAGTACGTACCTGAAAAGAGAAGATTTCTTTAGACACTAAGTGTATTGTGTTTAAGTTAAATTATGTCATAACGTGTTACTCCATATATTACCAATTATTCGTAAACACACTATATATCTCAAAATACATGCTACCTTTTTAAAAATTGTTTAGACAGACACTGCGCATTTGTTTTATTGTCTAGGAAACGACGATGTTTCAAAAGAATTTACTGAACGGGAGCGGGAGGCGGGGGGTGGGGGAGATAAAACGAACTTGCAAAATTCTTTATGGAATGCATGCAGAAGTAAACTGTTCCATAACACTAAATCAGTGCTGTAATTGTTAACATTATTTCGCTACAGAAGACTGGAGGCACACAAGACACAAAAAATTATATCTATTTCGGTGCACTCTGTAATGAAAAGACATCTAATGAAATCATTATCAAGCACATACAGTTTTCCATGTTAAGCTTCCAATGCGTCTGGAAAGGAAATTTTAAAATCAGTATGTATCATCCAGTCTGACATATATCAGTGAGGCAGAGACTTCAAATGCGATAATGAGTTAAAATATGAAAACTGTTCAAGGAACACTGAAGATGTGATTCTGCAGAACTATCAGGAAAGACAGGAAAAACAACGAATACATTGAATTACAGGCCGGAGTGCCAGAAATATTTACATCTGTAATGAAAATGAAGTGGAAGTGAGTGGGATATGCAGACAGACGAATAGAAGGAAGATGGACCGGTGAAGTTCTCTGTTGAATTACGTGAGACAAGAGCACCGAAATGGGTACCCATCAGGCAGGGGCGACATGCATGAAGACTCGCATTACAGGAAGCCTGTTGACGGCCTGTGTCCAACAACAGACGTCAAATGGAAGGTGAGTCTCATGCTGCTGCTGCTAATGATGATGATAATGAAAATGGTTCAAAGCAATCGAAGCAAGGGTTAAACTGTACTGTCTAAGTCACAGTGAAGATGTGAGGATAGAGAATTATTGAGAGAAGGCCTGGGTTGCAACTTTAATTACAGGGAAATTTTAATACGTGCTTTAACGGATTGCCGGCCGGTGTGGCCAAGCGGTTCTAGGCGCTTCAGTCTGGAACCGCGCGACCGCCACAGTCGCAGGTTCGAATCCTGCCTCGGGCATGGATGTGTGTGAGGTCCTTATGTTAGTTAGGTTTAAGTAGTTCTAAGTTCTAGGGGACTGATGACCTCAGATGTGAAGTCCCATAGGGCTCAGAGCCATTTGAACCATTTTTTTTAACGGATTTCTGGATGGTTGACTCAACTCTATCCTTACTGTCCTTTCTTAACCTCGTCATCGGTATCATAGGTCCAAACGACAACTGGATGTAGTCTAGTAATCTAAAAATTAGCTGTAGAAAGACATAAAAGCAGATTATCTAATCAGAGGTTCTATAGAGTTGTATAAAGTTGTTTACAGCTAATGTCATTCCTATATTCTCAACTTCCACAGTTTACAGTCTGCTCAGTCCACCTCTTGGAGATTTCTGGGGTTCAAAACTTCCTGCACATCTGTCATCTATCCTCTAGATAGTCCATCCAGTTTCGGGTTCCCCTATGCGATGTTCTTCCGTATCTTCTTTGGTCATCTATTTATCATTCATTCGTTGCAAATGAGGGTATTCTAGTAATTTCTTCGTCCAAATAACTTATATGATGCTCACCTCCGCAACATTTATTGATTCGTGTATGACATCGGGTACGACTTCAGGACACTGCTGGTGGTGATTGACCTCTGATAGCAAAGTGATAAGTAAAGGGCATCCTGCGTCCTGACATGTTACCTCTTACGCGACAGTACCGCTGCGCTATTTTTCAACGGGACAATGCTCATCCACACACATCACGTGTCTGTATGAAACATCTGCGCAGTGGTGAGGTACGCCCGTGGCCGGAAGATCCACAGAATCTGTCCCAGATATTACTTGCGTGGGAGCAGCTCGGACGTCTGTCCCGGTGCCAGAATCCAAGTTGTCAAAGACCAATCACAGCAGTTGTGGGCCATGTTGGCCAGGGAGAGATTGCAACGGCTTCATGACAGTCATCGCAAACGAATCAGTACATGCATCCAGGCCAGAGAGGGTGCAACTGGGCTCATACTGTAAAATTCGTTATACATTTGACTCGATTTTCTAACTATGTTCTTAACACCTGAAGTTTCATTTCGTTTCCTCCTTCCCTTCAGGAAGCTTTACTTATTTTGTGAGGCAGTGTACATAAGCTTTTACTGTTGTTATGTACATAATCTCTTGTTTATTTGTGATGCTTGTTGTTCCGAAGGATTCGAGTTTGATTATCGACTAATACGTTCCGCTTATCTGGTGGTATTTTTAATATCTTCTACACTCAATCAGTTGTATCTACATGTGCAACAGAAGATTAACACTATTCCAAAATAGCGAGTTTCTAATCACGTTATTCGTCACTATCCGCTGTGAGATACTCACTTTAATTGTTTAAATTACCACTTGTTCTTCGGCGAATAGGGTAAAGTGTAATATATCTCTGTCTTCATTCTGTCAAATAACTCCTCCGAAAGTTAGAGTAATAATTACAGTATGAGTTACCGTAACTTTTCTTGTAGGAAAATAAGGGAAGGATACTAATAGACGAAATGGTCACCTTCCTTCCAATATTTCTACAATTATAGTATGATGGAGCACAACACGGAAAAAATATGTTGTGTAGTAAGCAAGTTAAGCTTCCTCACTTCAGCTACGGTTGCTGCAAAGTAGTGAACATCCACATCCACACATACATTCCGCTAGCCACCAAGCGGTGTGTGGCGGAGGACACAATTCGGGCCAGACTCATATTTCCACTACTCTGTTCTTCTCGCGGATGGCACGAGGGAAAAACGACTGTATGAACGCCCCAGTACGAGCCCTAATTTCCCTTATCTTTGAATGGTGATCATTGCGCGATTTGAAAGTTGGCAGTAATAATATATGCTCTACATCCTCGGCGAAGATCGGATTTCGGAATTTAGTGAGCAGACCCTCCCGTTTAGCGCGTCGTCTATCTGCAAGTGTATCCCACATCAAACTTTCTATAAGATATGTAACGCTCTCGCGATGGCTAAGTGTACCAGTCACGAATCTTACCGCTCTTCTTTCTGCCTTCTCAATCTCTTGAATTAGACACAACTGGTAAGGGTCCCATACAGACGAATAATACTTCAAGACTGGACGAACTAACGTATTGTAAGCAATTTCCTTTATTGAAGGACTGCATCGCTTCAGTGAAGTGAAGAAATTATTTTATGAAACGTAGAATTCCACTGCTGTCGACCATTGACGTCACGCTGAAATAGTTTCTGAAGCACTTTGTTTAGCATAAGGCACACTGAGGTGTCGCCAGCGCTCGCACTCCGAACGTTGACCAGACGAGACCGTGTGCCAACCAGAGAGTCGTCCACCACAGCGAGCTCCAACAACAAGTCGTTCGGTTAATTAGCTCTGTTCACACAGCTATTTGTAACACCACAGTTTAGCAGGCCGCACAGATAACAGAGTATATAGCCGGGCACCTAATACAGGCAATTCGCCGCTTTGTAGTATGTTATTAGGTATATGGTCACAGTTTTTAAGTACTGAGTATGAGCTGTAATTAAACATATAGTCCAGTATGATTATGTTTTTTGTGCCACCAGCCATATTATTTCCCGAACACTTGAAGGTCGTTCATGCAGTGCCGCACGTTACATAAGACAAGCAGTCATTGTATAACAAGATAAATACGTTGTCACGTTTAAAAAATGCCGTCAAAATATTACCCGCTCACGCAGCGCCTCTTCCCATCTCACGACACAGGACGACAAGGTCTGTGACCTCGAAACTGCATTGTCACTGGTTTCCCACCGGCCGCCATCTCGTGCCGCCCCTGAATGTAGCCTACGATGTCACCACGTTGGCGGATGGCCTGTCGCGCGCGGCTTGCAGGGATTAACTTGCACAAGACGGCCAACGTTACAGCTCGCAAGCAGAAGTTGACGTGAGCGCAGACAAAAGGACTGTTTGCCTAATTACGTATTATGTATATCGCTCGTAAGACGGTAAAACTTTCGGAACCTTATACAAAGTGCCCACGAGCCCCCTTACGCTAGTTGGTGGAGGGTATGGTGTAGACAGTGACTCTTCCTCATTTTCCTGTTAAAGTCGAGCATGGTTCGCGGGAAGAACGATTACTGGTAAGCCTCCGTGTGGAATCGAACCTCCCTAATTTTATCTTCGCGGTATTTTTGCGAGAGATACTTAGGAGGAAGCAATACATTGGTTGCCACTTCGAGGAAGGTACGCTCTCGGAGCTTCGACAGTAGACTATACAATGATGCGGAACGTCTCTCTGCCACTGGAATCGACTGAGCAACTCGTGACGCTTCCACGCTTACTCCTGTAACGAAACGTGTTGCTCTTTTTTCATTCTTCTCTATTTTCTCTATCAGCCCTATCCCATACTCACCAGCAATAGTGAAGTATTGGTCGCACTGGTATTTTGTAAGCTACCTCCTTTCTTGATGGGCTTCCAACGACCTCAGTTTGACAGCTGTCTCACTCGCCATTAATTTTATGTTATCGTTTCAATTCAAATAGCTGCGTAAGTATACTTCTAAATATTTTACGGAAATGGCTACTTCCACTGACTGTTCTGAAATTAAGAAAACATGCAAAAATAGGTCTTTCTCTATATGTATTTTCCATAAGCTGCATTTGTTTATGTCGAGGGTAAATAGCCTCTCCCTGCAGTTCTTTTTGCAAATAGCTACAATTTTCTAGAGTCGCTACTTGTCTGTATACGACAGCACCAACCACGAAAATCCCCATGGAACTTCCAACGCTACGTACTAGATTATTTATTTTTAAAAATAATAATTCTTTATTCTTCAATATATGATACGTGAACAACCCACCACCTTAAACAATTAGAGGGTCCTAATTGATACAATGCAAATGTTCTTACTGCAGCTTATTCTACAAAGGTTAGCTCTTTTACTCACACTATGGGCACTACTACTATGTTTTAGGTTATATGTTAGCTTATTACTGATTATGCTAATCTACTTCTACCTGCAGCGTTACAGGTGTGCCAGCGTTGTATAAACCTGTGTTAGTGGCCCTGTTCACCGGGCTAATCCCGGTGAACATGCCCCTGGCACCGGGCTGGCCCGGAGTGGTTGATCGCTGCAGTGCTATACTAGTGTTGCTATCCTAGCTTAGAAATTTGACCCGAACGAACTTTACAATCAATCTGTCATTACAAACAGAAGATTAGCCCACGACTGAAGCACAAAATGGCCAGAATCACATATCAGAACTTACTTTGCGCGTGAACCTTTTAAAAGTAGGACAGATTAACTCACATAACAGTAAGTTGGTCATGCAGGAACTCCGCAGAGTCGTGGAGGAGAAGAGTGTGGATGTGGTCTGTTTGCAGGAGCCATACTCCCAAGCCGGGAGAATCCCATTTGCAGCAGCGAACTGGCAAGTAATTCACAGTGGAGTAGAACTCATAGCTGCAGTAATGATCATCAATAAATCGCTAAGAGCCACAGTCCTTTCCCAGTTCTCCGACGACCACTGCAACGCCGTGGAACTACAATCACCAGCTGGAGTACCGTACATCATGAACATGTACTTCCACTACGGCAGGGTAATAGATGAGTTCTTAGATAAATTTACACAAGTAACCATGGCGTCGCGGGGGCGTCGATGCATCATCACAGCAGATATAAATGCGAAGTTCCCCCTATGGTTCAGCGGCACCCGGGATGATCGGGGAGAAAAAGCCGAGGAGACCATCATGACGCTACAGCTAATGGTACTAGATTATTTATATGTAGTGAAAAGTAATGGACAAAGACCTACAAAGGAGACTGCCTACACTACGCTTGTCCGTCCTCTTTTGGAATACTGCTCCCCAGTGTGGGATCCTTGCCAGATATGACTGACGGATTACATCGAAAAAGTTCAAAAAATGCAGCACGTTTTGTATTATCGCGAAATATGGGAGAGAGTGTCACAGAAATGATACAGGATTTGGGCTGGACATCATTAAAAGAAAGGCGTTTTTCGTTGCGACGGAATCTTCTCACCAAATTTCAATAACCAATTTTCTCCTCCGAATGCGAAAATATTTTGTGACACCGACCTACACATACGGAGGAACGATCATCACGATAAAATAAGGGAAATCAGAGTTCGTACGGAAAGATATAGGTGTTAATTCTTTCCGCGCGCTATACGAGAATGGAATAATAGAGAATTGTGAAGGTGGTTCGTTGAACCCTCTGCCATGCACATAAATGTGATTTGCAATCCATGCAGATGTAGATGTAGAAAGAGGAGGAGGAGACTAGCGTTTAACGTTCCGTCGTCGCCAACAAGGTCATTAGAGACGGAACACAACGGATTGGGGAAAGATGCGGAAGGAAAAAGACTGTGTTCTTTGTCAAAGGAACCATCCCGGCATTTGCCTACAGTGATTTAGAGAAATCACGGAAAACCGTGAAAAGTAAAGGTCGTATAACAATCCCGAGGGGTACGCCCTAAGTTACTTTTACGTCTGAAGACTTGTCTCCGTTCAGAATGTCATGCTGTGTCCCGTTCGCTAGAAATTCTTCCACCCAGTGACACAGTTGGTCTTGTTTCCGTACGGTCGTCTTTTGTTAATTAGGCAGCAGTACGGAACTGTATCGAATGCCTTCCAAAAGTCGAGGAACACGGCATCTACCGGAGGCCTTGTATCTGCTGCTTGTATCTGCGAGTTGGGTTTCACACGATCATTGTTTCCCGAACCCATGTGGGTTTTCGGTCTCCAGAAATATCATAACACGGGAGCATGAAACATGTTTCAAAATTCTCTAACGGACCGACGTCACAGCTATGGCCTATAGTAGTGTGCGTCTGTTCAGCGACCTTTCAAGAAAACGGGAATAAGCTGAGCGTTTTTTACAATCATTGTGAACGCTTCGCTCCTCTTGAAATCTACCGTACAATGCAGCTAGAACAGGAGCAAGTCTTTTTGCATACTCTGCGTAGAATCGAATTGTCCTTTGGCTTTTCCTCTGTCCACCGATTTCGCATCTGTGTGCCGTGATAGCGTTAGACATCAGAGTGCATCCGAAATCCACCGATAAATTTCGGAAGCTGTTCATCAATATTTTTTGAGTACTTCTGTACGAGCAAACCTGTGGTCTCCCGTGGCTCGCTGCAGAATGACTGCACTTCAATTCATTTCCTACCAGTAAACGTATGTATACTGCTGTGTATCAGTTTTACCGTACAACTCACAATACCGGAAAAACGAACTTGATACAGGGATGAGCAGCACTCAATGCAAGCATGAGGACGAAGTGGGTGTGGCCGTCACTGCGGTCAATAGCAAGTACCGCTAGAGAATGAAACACGTTCTTTTTTTTCCAAACGCAACTCACAACGCGCACCGTCGCCATTTGCAATGTGGTTCAGGTACTTTTAGTGCAATACAGACACATAAACAACTGGGGTAAGAAAACAAACGAAGCACCATCAGTTTATTATGAATGTAATGAACAACTGGATACCATGTGTCCCTTATACCAAAATACTCAGAAAATATTCCTGAAAAGCCTCCCAAATTTTGTCCGTGGAGTTAGGATTCAGCCCTTATAACTGAAATTAGCAGTGCGTTACCGTATTTATGACTGACAATTCTGATACGCCCGTTAAACTCCATGTGATGGTAACGTTGGAAGGTACCCCTACTATTATTTCTGTATACTGAGAAATTACATTGTCCTTTGTGTAACTACAAACGTAATGGATCAGTTACTTCGACAGTAATAGTTAATTTCGAAAGACAGACTCTTTCTACAAAGTTCCTGGATATATAACTCCTTTTCCTCAAAACCGACGGAAGCATGGAAATCAAAATACCAGAGGCAATAGATACACACTGCTTTACGTTTGTCTGTACGTTCTGGATCGTCGGTATAACCTGTGATGCTGAATGAATCGTATTAAATGCTTGACAACGAAAGTTTATGAAAACGCGATATCTGACGTACTCATAGAATTCAAGATAGGTAATGAATCTAGACAGTTGTTTTATTTTAATAAATACATTAACCAGCTATTTAAACTAATATGCGTTACACGCTTGCACCCATCTTCAATTAGCGTAGTGCGTATTTTAGAATTCAATCAGAACGTAGTTGCAACACCGACAGCTAATTGGATGCTGCCTTTATACTCTGCTTGTTATTATTCCGACTTTTCACGTTTATGGAGTGACACAAACACTTTTTTTACCGTTATTTTGCATTTATAAAGCCAAAATTCGGAATAACAGCAAGCAGATTAGCAAGGCAGCTGAAGCATCCAATTTTCTGTAGATTTTGTAACAATGTACTGTCCGAAGACTCACATACGTATTAGGCTAATTGAAGATTGGTGAAACCCAGAAACGCGTATTAGCCTAAATAAAAATACATAATAAAGTAGCTGGTTGCTGTGTTTATTAAAAGAATATCATCCACAGCCACGGGATCAACAGCCAGTAAAATGGATAAGTTATTGTAGATAGTTGTCTCATATTTCTCAGAAGTATCTAATAAACTTATCTGTCACATTTGTTGCTGGGAAACAAAAGAAATTAAGAAATTTTTAGCCACAATCAACTCCATCTCTGAGTTAAAACCATAAGCAATTTTGTTAATATCATCGGAAATATCCATTCTAAAACACTAAGTGCACACTACTTTATATAAATAGTCATTAATGGGCCAGCATATACGTTTCCTGCAAAAAAAACTGTCAAACTCTTGTTTACCGAGGGAAATCGATGTTATCTGCCCTTTGCGGGTGATTTGGAATATATTCGTGACGTTAGTTATCGTGAAATGGCGGTACTGAGTGATTCCGAGAATGCATGGTCACAGAAGTTCTCAGATATATCGGACTGGTATAGTACATCAACGACGTAGTAAGAAGTATGATGTGACTACAATGAAGTGACTGCCCTGACCTAATGCACTTATTTTAAAAAACAGCAAAAAACCGTCTGAATGTATTTTCAGGGATTTAAAAAATAATCTCCATCCTTGGATGGATGCAGATAAAATTAGGAACCAATACCTGGTGCCACTGGATGCCAAGAACAGGCCAGACCTTATTCTACGTTTAACGAGAGGCTTAACTTCACGATAAGTACAATTAAACCTAAAGATAATTTTTCAGCACCGCGAAAGCCACAGCTAGTGTCATTCTCAGATCCTGAATCCAGTTTCCTGGACGTTATACGAATTGTACCAGAGATGGAAAACATTAACAGTCGAAATAAATCATCGCGCCAACTCCAAATACACTCCTGCGCATTTGTAGACCAGTAGCAGAACCACCAAGTCAATGTAAGCAGGAAGATTAGAGTTGAACGTCTCGTCAACACATTATTCGTTAGAAACTGAAAACTGACGAAGATGTAACCTGCCTACTTTAAATTATGTTAAACGACTTTGGGCACTGGCGCCGGGTCATTCTTGCAGAATTTTCTTTATAGAGGCAGTTCCTCGGAGAACGACTCAGCAAGGATGCAGAAAGGTTGGTTTAGACGATTCTACAAGATTACTGCTGTATAAGTAGTTAAGAACTTTTAACATCATCGACAACGGCTGTGAGAGCACCGTCCGGTATGAAGTACCATACTCATTTTGATTGTTTATATCTGTTTCGTAAACAGTGAATCACACAATGCATACTTGAAGTTTCACGGGTTCAATGTACATCCGAATCTTCCAGTATCCCTCTTTCTCCGCAGAATGACCACGGCAGATGCCAAGACTCTAGATAACAACTTTAATACCTATGTGCACCTTGTTACATGTTTTTGTATTGTCATTATAGCCTAAAGATGAGATCTATACCTTGAAATACTGTATGTTTCTTCGTTAAATACGCTGAATGTCAAGAAATTTTGTGACTGGCAGAGGTCTCTGAAAGACCTTTTTAGCATGATCACCTGCACCGTCACTTCGTCATCATCGTCACTCTTGCTCACTGTTTATAAGCGGGATAACTCCTCGAGTAACAGTTAGAATCTGAACCAGTGTAAACATCCGGTCAGTCGCTAAGTGCACTTTTGCCGAGTGAGCTGAAGAACTTAGTGAGTTAAAGCGGAGTGTAGAATTGTAGAAGGATAAAGAAAAAAGTTGACGACATTGGCCGTGAGGTTTAAAGACAGGCAATAACGGTCGGTGAATTATCCAAGGTCAAGCGCGAGACAGCCGGTCCCCGAAGGCCATTGAATATGCTTTGGTCACCGGGGCCTGGAAGAAAGGGACAATGCAGCGCTTGGCACAGTTCGGCAAACAGCAGGGAAATGAAATGAAGCAAGCAGCTTTCGTAAAAAAAAAAAGTTAGAAAAAAAATATCGTTGTACCTACAGGTGGGTGCTAAACTGAAGGAACTGTTTTTGTTCGTTAACACGGAAGATGATCCAGTCACTTTTCACACACAATAATTGCACTCTTCTGTTTACATTAACGAAGGTATTCTGCTACACGCTAATAAATGAACTACACTACTGGCCATTAAAATTGCTACACCAAGAAGAAATGCAGATGATAAACGGGTATTCATTGGACAAATATATTATACTAGACTGACATGTGATTACCTTTTCACACAATTTGGGTACATAGATCTTGAGAAATTAGTACCCAGAACAACCACCTCTGGCCGTAATAGCGGCCTTGATACGCCTGGGCATTGAGTCAAACAGAGCTTGGATGGCGTGTACAGGTACAGCTGCCCATGCAGCGTCAACACAACAACCACAGTTCATCAAGAGTAGTGACGAGCCAGTTGGTTGGCCACCATTGACCAGACGTTTACAGTTGGTGAGAGATCTGGAGAATGTGCTGGCCAGGGCAGCAGCCGAACATTTTCTGTATCCAGAAAGGACCGTACAGGACCAGTAACATGCGGTCGTGCATTATCCTGCTGAAATGTAGGGCTTCGCAGGGATCGAATGAAGGGTAGAGCCACGGGTCGTAACACGTCTGAAACGTAACGTCCACTGCTCAAAGTGCCGTCAGTGCGAACAAGAGGTGACCGAGACGTGTAACCAACGGCACCCCATACCATCACGCCGGGTGATACGCCAATATGGCGATAACGAATGCACGCTTCCAATGTGCGTTCACCGCGATGTCACCAAACACGGATGCGACCATCATGATGCTGTAAACAGAACCTGGATTCGTCCGAAAAAATGACGTTTTGCCACTCGTGCACCCAGGTTCGTCGTTGAGTACACCATCGCAGGCGCTCCTGTCTGTGATGCAGCGTCAAGGGCAACCGCAGCCATGGTCACCGAGCTGATAGTTGATGCTGCTGCAAACGTCGTCGAACTGTTCGTGCAGATGGTTTTTGCCTTGCAAACGTCCTCATCTGTTGACTCAGGGATCGAGACGTGGCTGCACGATCCGTTACAGCCATGCGGGTAAGATGCCTGTCATCTCGACTGCTAGTGATACGAGGCCGTTGAGATCCTGCACGGCGTTCCGTATTACCCTCCTGAACCCACCGGTTCCATATTCTGCTAACAGTCATTGGATCTCGACCAACGCGAGCAGCAATGTCGCGATACGATAAACCGCAATCGCGATAGGCTACAATCCGACCTTTATCAAAGTCGGAAACGTGATGGTACGCATTTCTCCTCCTTACACGAGGCATCACAACAACGTTTCACCAGGCAACGACGGCCAACTGCTGTTTGTGTATGAGAAATCGGTTCGAAACTTTCCTCATATCAGCACGTTGTAAGTGTTGCCACCGGCGCCAACCTTGTGTGAATACTTTGAAAAGCGAATCATTTGCATATCACACCATCTTCTTCCTTTCGGTTAAATTTCGCGTCTGTAGCACGTAATCCCCCCCATGAACCATGGACCTTGCCGTTGGTGGGGAGGCTTGCGTGCCTCAGCGATACAGATGGCCGTACCGTAGGTGCAACCACAATGGAGGGGTATCTGTTGAGAGGCCAGACAAACATGTGGTTCCTGAAGAGGGGCAGCAGCCTTTTCAGTAGTTGCAGGGGCAACAGTCTGGATGGTTCACTGATCTGGCCTTGTAAAATTAACCAAAACAGCCCTGCTGTGCTGGTACTGCGAACGGCTGAAAGCAAGGGGAAACTACAGCCGTAATTTTTCCCGAGGACATGCAGCTTTACTGTATGATTAAATGATGACGGCATCCTCTTGGGTAAAATATTCCGGAGGTAAAATAGTCCCCCATTCGGATCTCCGGGCGGGGACTACTCAAGAGGACGTCGTTATCAGGAGAAATAAAACTGGCGTTCTACGGATCGGAGCGTGGAATGTCAGATCTCTTAATCGGGCAGGTAGGTTAGAAAATTTAAAAACGGAAATGGATAGGTTAAAGTTAGATATAGTCGGAATTAGTGAAGTTCGGTGGCAGGAGGGACAAGACTTCTGGTCAGGTGATTACAGGGTTATAAATACAAAATCAAATAGGGGTAATGCAGGGGTAGGTTTAATAATGAATAAAAAAAATAGGAGTGCGGGTTAGCTACTACAAGGCCGTTATTACGGCCAGAGGTGGTTGTTCTGGGTACTGGTTTCTCAGGATCGATGCACCCAAATTGCGTGAAAATGTAATCATATGTCAGTTGTAGTATAATATATTTGTCCAATGAATACCCGTTTATCATCTGCATTTCTTGTTGGTGTAGCAATTTTTATGGCCAGTAGTGTAAATATTTTATTGCGATGAGAACTGTTTTAATCCGTTTATAAAGTATTTTAGCCAGCCCGCTGTTTTCCTCCTCGATTAATGTTCTCAAAAATTACCCTCGAAATTGCTTTTCGATCTGTGGATGCAACACCCAGTACCACTTTTGCTGCGTACCGCAGTAGACATGGCACGACACTTGGTGATCGCCGGTGATAAGGAGTACGCACGTACGGCATGCCGCATGGAACGAGGCATGCGACGTGTGGTGCGGTCACACACGGGGCGTGGGAGTGGGGCCCGGTGATTGCACACGCCGGCGTTGCGCAACGGCGCGGAAGTCCGCGGCTGCAGCAGCGGGCGCGCGCGGCACGGCCTACGGCCCACGGCACGGCGCGTCCTTGGTCGCGCGCGACACGGCCCAGCGAGCGCCGCCATTATACACGGGGCAGCAATTAGCAGCCGGCAGCGGCGGGCAGCGGCCACAGCCCAGCGCGGTACACGCTCTGCGGGAGGAGGGCGGCGCTCAATCATCTCCAGCACGCCGTCTCCATCCCAGTCACCTGCGTCACTCATCACAGTCAGTTCAAGTTTTATTCTCGCTCTGATGGCTTTGTTCACTGCGTAGAGTGATAATTCTTTTAAGCATTTTAAATTACATGCAGACTACAGAAACGAAACTATACGCAACTTTTTGCTCGGTCTACACGATACTGAAAACATTACGACCAGATAGATTAACGGCGTTTTGGTTCACCTTTGGAGCACAATAGGGCAGCGATTCTGAGTGGCGTGGATTCGAAAAGTCCTCGATTCTTTTCTTTCTTTTGCTTGTGCCGTTTTTCCCGCGGATACGCAGGGTCGGCATGGTTAATCGGATGTGGCAATGTTAGTTGAAGGGGTGGCCGGATGCCCTTCCTGCCGCCACCCCGTACCCCCCAGGAAGGAATTAGTGTACCCCAACTGTCTGCGACTAGTGTAATCTATGGAATAGTTCGAAAGTGTTGGGATGTCTGCGAGCCGTGTAACTGTGGCGGGAGGTGGGGACCAGCCCGGTATTCACCTAGGAGGATGTCGAAAACCACCTAAAAACCACATCCAGGCTGGCCGGCAAACCAGCCCTCGTCGTTAATCCGCCGGACGGATTCAAATGGTTCAAATGGCTCTGAGCACTATGGGACTTAACATCTATGGTCATCAGTCCCCTAGAACTTAGAACTACTTAAACCTAACTAACCTAAGGACATCACACAACACCCAGCCATCACGAGGCAGAGAAAATCCCTGACCCCGCCGGGAATCGAACCCGGGAACCCGGGCGTGGGAAGCGAGAATGCTACCGCACGACCACGAGATGCGGGCCGGACGGATTCGATCCGGGGCCGGCGCGCCTACCCGAGTCCAGGAAGCAGCGCGTTAGTGCACTCGGCTAACCTGGCGGATTCGAAAAGTCCTCGTTGAGTTCCCACAAATGACGAGCTGGTGATTTGTGCAGCGGATAGCACGTAGGATGTGTTCTACTGTGTTCAGAACAGGCGAATTTTGTAGCCTATACAATAATGTGAGTAATCTATCATGATACTCAGACCACTGCTGCACGATTCTGGCCGTGTCGTAATGACAGTTATCCTGCTGGAAGATGTGATCACCATTTAGTGCTAGAGGTCGCCCGGTGTGCTTGTTAGTTTTATGTGAAATATCAAAATGGTCTATGTCTCTGACATATCTTTTTTTAATCACTCTCCAAAATATTGAAATAGGACTCTTACAACTACTAAATGAGAAAGGAATTGCAATTACTTTAATGTATTCTGTTAAAGTGATGCATACAAAACTGACAAAAAAGACATTACTAATATACAGGTAGATTCAAAAAAACGTTTAAAAAGCAGAGAATACAAACGTTCTTCAATGCCTATGAAATGATCCCGCACATAATATGAAGATACATTTAGACTTATTTTAGCTCGCACAGAGGTGTATCCAAGCAAAAATTTTTCCCCGGCTTCATCCGCGAATGAGAGGGGAAAAAAAATGTTAAAATGTGTGTGATATCTTGTGGGACTTAACTGCCAAGGTCATCAGTCCCTGAGCTTACACACTACTTAACCTAAATTATCCTAAGGACAAACACACACAACCATGCCCGAGCGAGGACTCGAACCACTGCCCGGACCAGCCGCACAGTCCATGACTGCAGCGCCTGAGGCCACTCGGCTAATCCCACGCGGCTGAAAGGGGAAGAAACTGTAAGTAATAGGTACAAGTACCCTCTGCGACAGATGTAGTTTAATTAACATTATATAGTTCGTGTCTTCTGTACAGCTGATGGTTTGCAGCAACGTTCCCACGACTGATTGTGGGGTCTCTGTCGTGGAGCCGAGGGGACAATTTAGACTAGAGACCTCTTCGGTTCTGTGAGGATTTCCACTGTAGTCTAACGTCGCTTTGGATATACAGCGGAAACCTGAGAAATGCATATGGCTTTTTTAATTTTTTTTAATAGTGTGTGACCCCGAGATTTGTAGTAGGAAAACCAGCGCCAAGTAAAGCAATTACTCCAATAGGCCGGACAGCAAACTGTTTGTTATTAACTGCCAGAGTATTCACAGCAAAGTCCCAAATCTCGAGCCTTTCGTTGAAGGCAGTCGCTCCTACGTCTTACTAGGGACTCAGACTTGATCGAAACCGGAAGTAGCGAATAGGGAAATTTTCGACATCACATGCAACGTATGTCGGGAAGATAGATTAGACTCTCCAGGGAGACGAATGCTATAGCGACAACCAGACACATTAGATCTAGCGAAGTACTAAATAAATCCTACTGATATCTAATGTGGACAATAATAAATGGGGTCGGTGGATTTAACAGCAATCAGATGTTTCTGTTGATCACCAATTTGATAAAAATAGCTGGTAGAGTCGTTTAAAGATCTTATGTGTACTAAGGATATCAACATCAGCTCTATTTGCTAGTTTTATTCATATGCAACCGGTTTCAGTGTTACAGGTCTGAAGATAGTGTACTGTAAAACTGATACCAGTTGTGTTTGAATAATTCAAATAAATACAGCTGAAGGTATTACCTTACTACAAATAAGATATAATAACAGTTGTTCGCCAAATGTCCATTAGACGGTGGATGTACGGAGATTTTTCAGAGGTAGCCTAGACTAGTAACAGAACTGACAACTGCTTCGGTCAATTAGTCCGACTACCAACATGCGAAAAAAGTGTTTCGGATCTCCTAATCACAAAAGGACCCGATATATTCGAGAGTGTCAGCAGTCAGACAGGTATTAGTCATGATGTCATTGGTGGAACGAAGGTCACCGAAGGTGAAAAAATAATCAAGAAAGCTGGGAAAGTGACTGAGTTTGGTCGAGTTGCTAGACACTATCAATTTATTTAATGTGAGTAAAGCAGACAGACATTATAAATCACTGTCTCTATAAATTGTGCTTAGGAAAGTAATAAAAGACGGCAGATACCCAACTTTGGCTTAAAAAGTACCGTACAGTGAATGTTGCGGAAGGATGGACTGGGAGATTCTCGCTATAAAAGAGAAACAGACTGCAGAGAAACTGACAGAGAAAAGCTCATAGCAGCTCGTGTATGTCAAAGAGAGGCCAGGCTTGAAGCATATAGCAACTTTCATTGTCACATTCTAGCGAAAGACCTATCAGGAAAGCCTAGAAGGTTCTGGCCAAACTTGAAGCAAGTGAGCAGTTCCAAACCTTCCATTCAGACCATCGTGGATCCGGCTGGTAATGAACTGAGGACAGCAGTAAGCAAGTGTAAAAATTACATTCCGCATTTAGAAATGTATTAACGCATAAGGACACATCAAAGTTTGAACGTCGCGCAACGGCTCAGGCATGAGAAATATCAATATTGGTACAGTTGCGCTAGATCAGAATGTCATCTTCTTTACAAACTCCTGTGATGTATCTCAGCTCTCCCGTAAATTCGAAAGGAGGATGTCAGATTTGGAACGTTCATTCCATCACTTCGAGTGAGAAATCAGAAAGGTGGGATGCCTTCTTTAACATCGAATTTGTTGTTGGTGTGGAGTCTAATTTATAAGAACTGAGAAAATAACAAATCTGAAGGTTGTGATTATTTGACGATTTTTTGCAGTATCGGTGTTACAGTTGTAAAGTACGCATAGAGAATGGACCACTCATTATAAAAGCAATCGAGGCGTAACAACTAACGGCAGAAGCATCTTACCTGCTCTCCTATGTCGTGTTAGACACTTATCTTCTTCGTAGCATGCACTGCTTTTATGATATGCAAGTGTTGTGGTAACACTTAATGGAGCCATAAGATGCAATTAATACGACTTTCTTAGGTTACCTTCCTGAACCTGGCTCCATTTATACGGACGAAATATGACCAACATCAACTAACGTAATCGTAAACAATATATTCTGTATGGTATTAGGCGTAGGAACAAGCCACACATTAAGTTTTTATGACGTGTGATGAATACACTCCGACATAGACATCATCCCAGTTACGATCATCAGCGGGGAGTGCGCGATATTCTATGTTTCTGTCGGCTGGCTGCTTATATGGAAGATGTAAAGAAGCTTTCACTGTCGCATCCATCAGCTTCGAAAACGATGAGGTGACACAGGCTCAGAGGGCGATCTCCCCAGAGTTCTTTTGTTCCTTTGACATCCCGTGAAGCGATGCTAAAGAAAGCAAGTTTTTACGTTTCGCTTCTCCAAAATGCCGATTTATACTGTCTTCTTTTTATTTGTTTTTGTTCCTCGAATTTAATCTAATACGTTCGACAGGAAAATATTTTGGCACTACATTCGTAAGAGGATAAAGCAACAGCCGATTTGTATCAGTGTACAGTCCGATCCACTGCTGCTGAAGTATCTTTTAAAATTATAGAGCTTCGTTGAAAGCCGTACTTCCTTTCCACGTAATTAAAGAAACACGACGCCGGGATGAGTTGTATTTCGCCTTTCTAGCTTTAATGTTCGGATAACCATAAAATACACTCCTGGAAATGGAAAAAAGAACACATTGACATCGGTGTGTCAGACCCACCATACTTGCTCCGGACACTGCGAGAGGGCTGTACAAGCAATGATCACACGCACGGCACAGCGGACACACCAGGAACCGCGGTGTTAGCCGTCGAATGGCGCTAGCTGCGCAGCATTTGTGCACCGCAGCCGTCAGTGTCAGCCAGTTTGCCGTGGCATACGGAGCTCCATCGCAGTCTTTAACACTGGTAGCATGCCGCGACAGCGTGGACGTGAACCGTATGTGCAGTTGACGGACTTTGAGCGAGGGCGTATAGTGGGCATGCGGGAGGCCGGGTGGACGTACCGCCGAATTGCTCAACACGTGGGGCGTGAGGTCTCCACAGTACATCGATGTTGTCGCCAGTCGTCGGCGGAAGGTGCACGTGCCCGTCGACCTGGGACCGGACAGCAGCGACGCACGGATGCACGCCAAGACCGTAGGATCCTACGCAGTGCCGTAGGGGACCGCACCGCCACTTCCCAGCGAATTAGGGACACTGTTGCTCCTGGGGTATCGGCGAGGACCATTCGCAACCGTCTCCATGAAGCTGGGCTACGGTCCCGCACACCGTTAGGCCGTCTTCCGCTCACGCCCCAACATCGTGCAGCCCGCCTCCAGTGGTGTCGCGACAGGCGTGAATGGAGGGACGAATGGAGACGTGTCGTCTTCAGCGATGAGAGTCGCTTCTGCCTTGGTGCCAATGATGGTCGTATGCGTGTTTGGCGCCGTGCAGGTGAGCGCCACAATCAGGACTGCATACGACCGAGGCACACAGGGCCAACACCCGGCATCATGGTGTGGGGAGCGATCTCCTACACTGGCCGTACACCACTGGTGATCGTCGAGGGGACACAGAATAGCGCACGGTACATCCAAACCGTCATCGAACCCATCGTTCTACCATTCCTAGACCGGCAAGGGAACTTGCTGTTCCAACAGGACAATGCACGTCCGCATGTATCCCGTGCCACCCAACGTGCTCTAGAAGGTGTAAGTCAACTACCCTGGCCAGCAAGATCTCCGGATCTATCCCCCATTGAGCATGTTTGGGACTGGATGAAGCGTCGTCTCACGCGGTCTGCACGTCCAGCACGACCGCTGGTCCAACTGAGGCGCCAGGTGGAAATGGCATGGCAAGCTGTTCCACAGGACTACATCCAGCATCTCTACGATCGTCTCCATGGGAGAATAGCAGCCTGCATTGCTGCGAAAGGTGGATATACACTGTACTAGTGCCGACATTGTGCATGCTCTGTAGCCTGTGTCTATGTGCCTGTGGTTCTGTCAGTGTGATCATGTGATGTATCTGACCCCAGGAATGTGTCAATAAAGTTTCCCCTTCCTGGGACAATGAATTCACGGTGTTCTTATTTCAATTTCCAGGAGTGTATCTTCTCACTGTCATACAATGTTTTACGACCAAAGAATTTTCAGTGGCGTCATAAATAAAATTTCTATTATTTAAGCTGCGCATAGATACGTAGTAATTAAATTTTTCCACTGTGAAAACTTTTTCTAAGAAATTTATTTAAGAAAGACTGCAAATAAGCTAATTCATTTTGACTTCAGTTTGGTATCAGCAACAAAATAAAAATAGTTCGTATCACCCGATACCGACGTAGGTCTTCTGGAAATTTTATTTGGTTGTGAGTCAGATTTCGAATATGGAAATCCCTTCCCAGATATTCACAACTGGAAACATGTTGCGCCAGTCATAGCTTGCTGGGATCTGGCTGAAAAGTTGCAACATCTACAGTGGGCCTAGACGTCCAACAGCCCGCCTTGCCAATTAGGGCAAGCAAAAAATAAAATAAAAACCAAGTAACTGTTTTCCAGACTTCTTCAACTACAGTATTGTATTGATTTGATATATCTAGACGGCGGTTCTCTCTGCTACCTCGAGTTTCGTTATTCCAGTGCGGGCTGTCGCAACACTAAAGAAATATTAAAGTCAGCTATGTAAGCTCATAGTTGGAATTTTTTTGACTTAAATGTTTAGAGACAACTTGGAATACCTTTAGTCCTAATAAATATAGCTAATCCAGATCAATTCTTCCTTCACTATCGTTATGCCGTGCAAATTTAATTTAATTTTTTTGCATTTTATATTGAGTGATTTTAGGCGTTCGCAAAGGACGTTTGAGGGGAAGCGACCTCTTCACAATATTGTATGTGACGTCGGTCATTGGTTGTAATACAATGACTGCTACACCAAGAGAATACTTTGTGTTTAGTTAAGTGTTCGGAGTACACTACATCGTCAGTATTGGAAACCGTACTCGCATCATTGGAAAATAAGCATGAGAAATTGATGACATGTGTCATAATAATTATGAAGTGATGCTTCAGGAGGTCAACGCTGAAATTGCTTCTTAATAAAACCTAATCCAATTTTGTCGAAAATAGCTACTGCAGCTGCCGTGGTCGCAAGGCATTACTATTTATTCAGACCTGTGAAAGCGCAGAGAATACCACGTTTCTTAATCACGTAATTCAAAGAACGCGTAATGAATAAAACATACATCTGAAACTTATGCACAAATTTTCTGTACTTGTCCATATCCAAGATATTATGTGCCCTGCAAAATAATGATCTCCAGAAGGTTATTTGAAATATTCTAGATTTAGGTTTGATTTACGGAATGAATGCAAGGGAATAACTTCATTTTTCTGACGGATATCGTAAGTATCAAGCTGTGGTACATTTAGTTTATGCAGCAAGAAAATTACGAACAGCTGCTCACCATTCCGCTAGTAAATTTCAGTAAGACGCTGTAACGTTGAACAGCTGACGACATTCATTGCACTCACTGGACAAGCCGTTATACCGAGTAACAACAAGTCTTCCTTGTCCAAGATCGTGTGTCCCCTGAACTACACGAGCACATTAACCTTGGCGTGTTCACTGATGTGATATTTAATAAGGACCAGCAGCCTCGTTTTAATGGCCAACGATTCTAAAATGTCACGTCAGCAAATGAGGGAAATTGTTTCGTGGATGGCCCGTTAACGATCTAATTACACTGTAGCACCTGTTGCATTAGGCTCTACAAAAGTCATTGGAATTTCGGAGATACATTTTTCGTTCCTTCTTAAAGGAAAATATGCTGGAGTCTCCTTTACTATACCAATTAAAATTCCACTTCACAGGAAGTACCGTACTCGCACCACAGGAGCCGATCTATCATTTTTCTGTTCGATTATTACTCTTTCGTTTGATTTGACAACATCTCTTTAGAACTACGCTTCACTCTACGATTGGACTCTCTGCCATGAATGCAAATAAAATTCTCATCTCTCCGCATATGATCTTTTATACTTTGTATCTTAGATATTCTACCCTAACGTTCCTATATTCAACACAACATACAGTAGCTGTGGATGCCTTTGAATGTGTTGCCTAGATTTCTCCCTTTTTTTAATTCATGAAAATATTTTTGTTAATGTGATATAATTAGACATAAGTAATTATATTTTTCACATTTCAGTTACTTAAGCTTTATGCCTTTTTTCTAGGTTAAGATTATCGGCAAAGTAAACTCAACTAGTTTTAGTTTATAATTGCTAAGCCTCATGAAACTACTTGTCATTCAATATTGTCAACATTCAAAGATATATTAGTTCTGTTCGAACTGGGGGGAACAAATATATTTTTCTTATTTCATGTGGTCCTTATGTCTTTCTTGAGAGTAATATGCACCGTTAAGTGCCCAACTAGTTTTCTTGATCGTTATAGATGATTCTTTTCTCTTTGTAGGTCTGCCACCCTCTTCGGTACCCCATTGTTCTTGGCGTCACAAAGTCAACTTTATGTAAATGTGTGAAGACTTTATGAATGAATGTTGACAGTGGATATTCTGGGAACACTAATCAACAGTGTCACTCTGAAGCAAGATTTCCACTAGTACCCTACATCACCAAAAGATGATGACTAGCAAACTTAGCGAAGCGTTGGTTGAAGCCGATGATGTCACACACCTAATAATTAAGTAGACTTCATCGTCGGGTGTCTATTGTGTATTTTGTTTTTGAGACGGAAATGTGGACCCAACTACTGCTGTGGGAAAAGACGTGAAAACTGCAGGCAAGAGAGCGGACTTTCTACACAAACAACCACCGCATTTTTCGACGGTCTTCCTACCATTCATCAGCGAATTTCGTTTCCTTTTCCATGCACTTGCACGTGTCTTTCTAAGACTGTGATGACAGAAGAAAGTTATTTCCATCTAGATCCCCTTACATGCTCCGCAAGCCACGATACGGTGCCTGGCGGAGGGTATCTTGTACCTCTATTAAGTCCTTACCTTTCGCGAGCCACTCGCAGATGGAGAGGGAGAACAACAATTGTCTATACGGCTGCGGAAGAGCCCTAATTTCGTGTATCTTGTCGTCGGGGTCGTTGGCGCTAGTAGAGTCGAAGTGTAGTCAGCTGCAAATACCGATTCTCTACATTTTTGTCAATAGCTTTCCTCGAGTTGTCTGCATACGTGAAAAATAGAGCTGATAACGATATGTTGTATTTCGTCAAAATATTATTCGCAAATTTGTACTTTCAAATACACTACTGGTCATTAAAATTGCTACACTAAGAAGAAATGCAGATAATAAACGGGTATTCATTGGACAAATATACTATACTAGAACTGACATGTGATTACATTTTCACGCAATTTGGGCTCATAGATCCTGAGGCATCAGTACCCAGAACAACCACCTCTGGCCGTAATAACGGCCTTGATACGCGTGAGAATTGAGTCAAACAGAGCTAGGATGGCGTGTACAGGTACAGCTGCCCATGAAGCTTCAACACGATACCACAGTTCATCCAGAGTAGTGACTGGCGTATTGTGACGAGCCAGCTGCTCGGCCACCATTGACCAGACGTTTTCAATTGGTGAGAGAGCTAGAGAATGTGCTGGCCAGGGCAGCAGTCGAACATTTTCTGTATGCAGAAAGGCCCGCACAGGACCTGCAACATGCGGTCGTGCATTATCCTGCTGAAATGTAGGGTTTCGGAAAGATCGAATGAAGGTTAGAGCCACGGGTCGTAACACATCTGAAATGTAACGCCCACTGTTCAAAGTGTCATCAATGCGAACAAGAGGTGACCGAGACGTGTAACCAATGCACCCCATACCATCACGCCGGGTGATACGTCAGTATGGCGATGACGAATACACGCTTCCAATGTGCGTTCTCCGCGATGTCGCCAAACACGGATGCGACCATCATGATGCTGTATACAGAACCTGGATTCATCCGAAGAAATGACGTTTTGCCATTCGTGCACCCAGGTTCGTCGCTGAGTAAACCATCGCAGGCGCTCCTGTCTGTGATGCTGCGTCAAGGGTAACCGCAGCCATGGTCTTCGAGCTGATAGTCCACGCTGCTGCAAACTACGTTGAACTGTTCGTGCAGATGGTTGTTGTCTTGCAAACGTCCCCATCTGTTGAGTCAGGGATCGAGACGTGGCTGCACGATCCGTTACAGCCATGCGGATAAGATGCCTGTCATATCGACTGCTAGTGATACGAGGTCGTTGGGATCCAGCACGACGTTCCGTATTACCCTCCTGAACCCACCGATTCTATATTCTGCTAACAGTCATTAGATCTCGACCAACGCGAGTAGCAATGTCACGATACGATAAACCGCAATCACGATAGGCTAAAATCCGACCTTTATCAAAGTCGGAAACGTGATGGTACGCATTTCTCCTCCTTACACGAGGCATCACAACAACGTTTCACCAGGCAACGCCGGTAAACTGCTGCTTGTGTACGAGAAATCGGTTGGAAACTTTCCTCATGTCAGCACGTTGTAGGTGTCACCACCAGTGCCTACCTTGTGTGAATGTTCTGAAAAGCTACTCATTTGCATATCACAGCATCTTCTTCCTGTCGGTTAAATTTCGCGTCTGTAGCACGTCATCTTCGTGGTGTAGCAATTTTAATGACCAATAGTATGCTTTGGTGAGTCGGTTGGCAATAAGAATAGGTATATGACGGCTTCGGAATAACCGCCGTTTACCTGAGATCAGGAGCAATTCACGAACTGGTTCTCCGAGAGACTTGTTTTGTATTTCGCAAGCGTGTTGTGGTCGCGGCTGGGCCGGCGCCGGGCGTCGACGCGTTGTCGCCCCGGTGGAGGCGGCGCGCGCGCGTGCGCTCGCATTCGATTAACCCAGATCGGTGCAAATCTGGCAGCAGGCTTTCAAACTGCGTGCGCTGGCCGGCCGGTCGGTCCCCAAGGATAGCGCAGCCTTAATTGTGGTCAGCTCTTGAGGGCGATACCCGAGCAATAGGGTCAAGGCGGCCGGCGCGGCGGGCAGGGCGACCGCCAAGACGGGGGGCCCCGCCTCGGCTACCGCTCGCTCTGACACACTTGTCGAGCCGCTGCCGCTGCCGCTGCCGCTGTCTGTCGCGCCACGGCTCAAGGCGCTTCCACCTGCTCTGGCCGCTGCGCACCACAGGCTGCGACCCGAGCTCCGATCGACACCTCCTCGACGGCGTTCGGAGCACTAAACTAACAATGGGCAGCGCCTGTCCGTCATTACCAATTTCGTCAAAATTTATGGTATGTGCAGGGATGAGCCATAAATGAAAGTGGCAGAAGTGGGTGCGCCAGGTGCCTTCACTGCGCGATAACAGTGGTATTGTTACTGATGACAGTGCCACTAATGCAGAGTTCTACACACCGTTTCCCGAAATTCCTTCACCAAACGAGAGGAAGTAAATATTCCAGAGTTCGAATCAAGAGTAACTGTCAACATGAGTAACTTGGACGTAGTTTATAACTGCAAGGTCCAGAGAAGAACCACCTGAGTCTATGTCTTGTGACAAATTTATTTTCGAATGAGATTTTCACTCGCAGAAGAGCTTCTGTGAAATTTGGAAGGTAGGAGACGAGGTACTGGCAAAATTGAAGCTGTGAGGACGGGTAGTGAGTCGTGCTTGGGTAGCACAGATGGACGAGCGCTTACCCGCGAATGGCAAAGGTACCGAGTTCGAGTCTCGTTGCGGCACACTGTTTTAATCTGTCAGGAAGTTTGCTGCGTGGGATTATCCGAGCGGTCTGAGGCGCTTCAGTCATGGAATGTGCGGCTGGTCCCGGCGGAGGTTCGAGTCCTCCCTCGGGCATGGGTGTGTGTGTTTGTCATTAGGATAATTTAGGTTAAGTAGTGTGTAACGTTAGGGACTGATGACCTTAGCAGTTGAGTCCCATAAGATTTCCCACACATTTGATTTTTTGTCAGGAAGTTTCAAATTTATTTTGGCCAGGAGATCTTTGGGATTATCTGGCTGCCTCTGCTTCTTGGCCTTAGATGTTTGCCTTGAAGTGACTGTGGCTCAAGACAGGTAACCACTATTCTTGAGTCCATATTTCATCTCCTGATATCAGACGGAAGTGCGTCCTACTGCGTAAATACCAGAAGATTGGATGATAACACCGACCATACAAAATTGAACTATATATTCCGTGTGGAGCGAAAAAGACTAAAATCAAGACATCTGCCTTTCATCACAGCCAGGAGTTTCAAGTTTGGACTACCTTGAACCGCACCCAAACGGGCCGTGAAAGATGTGCAGACACTCTCCACAGGTGGGGTAAATCGTCACCACCATCGTCTGACTGTGGTGCGGAAGGGCAGACAGTTGCTCATATCGTGTCACAACGTCCTGCACGTGCATACAAGTATACTTCCGAAGATTTCCTGACAGCGACGAGTGGTGTGATAAAATACAGAAGACCTTGACTTCCCTACATAGCTGCTGACATTTGTGTTATTTTATTCTGGAGAGCTGTGTTAAAATGTTCACATGCAGTACCTTTGTAATATTTCTATATGTATTGAACTAAACGCCCGAACAGGCCATGAAGGCCCAACGGTACCGACCGACCGCCGTGCCATCTTCACTACACGTTCGTCACTGGATGGATCACGTGGTCAGCGAACCAGCCGTTTTCAGTTTACGAGACCGCTGCATATGTACTGTCATACTATAAAGAAAATAAATAACTTATACGTAGATATCCTTGGCGTAGTGAAGCAGCTGAAATCATTTAATAAAAACAAGGGCTCCAGTCTAGCTTGTATACCAGTCAGATTCCTTTCACAATACCCTAATTCGGTACATCTATATCTACATCTACATGGATACTCTGCAAATCCCATTCAAGTGCCTGGCAGAGGGTTCATGAACCACCTTCACAATTCTCTATTATGCCAATCTCGTATAGCGCGCGGAAAGAATGAACACCTATATCTTTCCGTAAGAGCTCTTATTTCCCTTATTTTATCGTGGCGATCGTTCCTCCCTATGTAGGTCGGTGTCAACAAAATATTTTCGCATTCGGAGGAGAAAGTTGGTGATTGGAACTTCGTGAGGAGATTCCGTCGCAACGAAAAACGCCTTTCTTTTAATGATTTTCAGTCCAAATCCTGTATCATTACTGTGACACTCTCTCCCATACTTTGCGATAGTACAAAAAGTGCTGCCTTTCTTTGAACTTTTTTGATGTACTCCGCCAGTCCTATCCGGTAAGGATCCCACACCGTGGAGCACTATTCTAAAAGAGGATGGACGAGCGTAGTGTAGGTAGTCTCCTTAGTAGGTTTCTTACATTTTCTAAGTGTCCTGACAATAAAACCCAGTCTTTGGTTAGCCTACCCCACAAGTAGCTCGATACTAATCCATCACACACAAACGCTCGCTGATACAGTAGCTCTATACGAAGCAATCACACACAAACACTCGCTTATCGGAAGATCCGTATCTAAAGACTGGAAAGCTGCACATATCACAACGGCATTAAAGGAAGGAAATAGGAGCAATCCGCTGAATTACAGACCCATATCACTAACGTCGGTTTGCTGTAGTTTTGTGGAACGTATACTGTGTTCGAACGTTATGAATTAGTACGAAGAGAACGATTAATTCACAAATAGCCAATACGGATTCACAAATAGCTAACGTGGATTCAGAAAATATCGTTCTTGTGAAATACAACTAGATCTTTAGTCTCAAGAAGTAATTAGTGCTATCGACAGGGGATGTCAAATTAATTCCATATTTCTAGATTTCAAGAAGGCTTTCGACACCGATTTTTGCAAGCGACTTCTAATCAAATTTCGTGCCTACTAAGTACAGTCTTAGTTGCGCGACTAGATTATTTATTTCCTGTTATAAAAGTCACGATTCGTGGTAACTGTGGAATGTTATAAAGTAAAAGCAGAAGTAATATCTGGCGTTCCTCAAGGAAGTGTTATAGGACCTCTAGCGTTTCTAATCTACACAAATGATTTAGGACACAATCTGAGCGGCCCTCTTAGATTCCTTGCAGATAATACTGTCATTATCATTTTGTCAAGTCACCAGACGATCAAAAAAAAAAAAAAATGAAAAACGATTCAGGAAAGATATGTGTATGGTGACTATTGGCTCTAAATAATGGAATGTGAGAAGTCATCCACATGAGTATCAAAAGGAACCCGCTAAATTTTGATTACACGATAAACCTAAAGGCTGTAAGTTCAACTAAATACTTATGGGTTACAGTTACGAATAATTGAAGCTGGAACGATTACATCCATAATGTTGCGGGTGAAGACTACGATTTATTGGGAAAAAACTGAGAAAACGCAATAGGTCTCTTAAAGAGACGGCCTACGCTACGCTTGTCTGACCTCTTGTCGAGTATTTTTGCATGATGTGGGATCCGCTTCATATAGGATTGACAGAGGACATCGAAAAATTTCAAAGGACAGCTCGTTTCCTACTATCGCGATGTAGGCGACAGTGTGCTATGGATATGATACGCGAATTGGAGTGGCAATCGTTAAAACAAATGTTTTTAGTTGCGGCAGCAACTTCTCATGGAATTCAGGTCCCCATCTTTGTCCTTCGAATATGAAAATATCTTGTTGGCGCTCGCCTATACAGGTAGAAATAATGGTCTTGATAAAATAAGAGATATCAGAGCTCGGACAGAAAGATTGAAGATTTCGTTTCTCCCCCTGAGCTGTTCGAGAGTGGGATGGTAGAGAAATAGCTTGAAGGTAGTTCGACGAACCCTCTGTCAGACAATTGTGAATTTCTGAGTAATCATGTGTATATAGACGTAGATGGCCAAGCGTTTAGAAAACAAATTCCATTTCTGGTACAGATCAAGAGCGCATGAACCGTTTATGATAGCGTAGTTTCCAGGTAGAGGTTGGTGTAGCGGAAGTAGTGCAGAACGTTAATTAGAGAATCGTGGGGTCGAGTCTCTATGTTGAAACATTTTTTCCAGGTTTTACATTACGTACACTGCTTATAAACCAAAATAATGCTCAGTATATTGTAGTTATTAATATTTTGATAAAAAGGATGAAAAGGAAAGGCGATGTAAAATTTTGGATTGTAAATAAATTTCGAGGACGTTGTTGTAATTCAACGGTACAGGACTAAGTTAAGCGTGGTTTGCTGCCAGACTGTGGGAACGCGTAAAAGATGCCGTGATAATTACTGCTTCCCCTGTTTTTACGATGAATATCACCATATCAACTATAAAATAATAAAAGTATCTAACTTTACACACGAAGTTCTCATGTAAGACTTGCAATCACTTCCTGCTAATTTACCTGCAATCCAAAATTTTCCTTTACCTTTAATTTTAAAGCCTTTTTTGAAAATTTTCTTAAATCCACTTTATTGAGCTGACTTTGGTTCCTTGTATCTTACGTAACGCAGTAACTGATATTAAAAACATAAGTTCGGAGAAATACTGGATCCCATGAGCCACAGATTACCATTCCGTGCCGGCCGAAGTGGCCGTGCGGTTAAAGGCGCTGCAGTCTGGAACCACAAGACCGCTAGGGTCGCAGGTTCGAATCCTGCCTCGGGCATGGATGTTTGTGATGTCCTTAGGTTAGTTAGGTTTAACTAATTCTAAGTTCTAGGGGACTAATGACCTCAGAAGTTGAGTCCCATAGTGCTCAGAGCTATTTTTTTGAACCATTCCGTAATCTTCCCGTTGCTCCAGCCTCTGCCTGGAAACCATACTAATATATATGGCTCATGTCTCACCCGACTCTCGCCACGAATACTTGTTTTTTTTTTTTTTTTTTTTTTTTTTTTTTTAACGCTTGGTCGCCTGGAGCCCAACTTCCGGCACTTTCATTGCTGGCCAAGCCCCGCATACACCATAAATTTTGACAAAATCGGTGATGACTACTAGGCACGGTCCCTGGGTAGGAAAATGGCATGTCAAGAAGAAACTAGGAATGTCTTTGTTGTCTCAAGTTCGCACCCTCTGTGCGTTTACGTCTTTGCCGTTTCACCGCCATTGTAATCCATCCGCCACGTTGGCTACACAAGCGTTGTTCAAAAATGGCTCGGAGCACTATGGGACTTAACATCTATGGTCATCAGTCACCTAGAACTTAGAACTACTTAAACCTATCTAACCTAAGAACAGCACACAACACCCACTCATCACGGGGCAGAGAAAATCCATGACCCCGCCGGGAATCGAACCCGGGAACCCGGGCGTGGGAAGCGAGAACGCTACCGCACGACCACGAGCTGCGGACACAAGCGTTGTACTTCGGTGTATAAGGTGTACGTTGTTTTTACTATGATGCTTAGCTGTTTGAGCTACACGAGGCGTGCTCAGACGGTGTGCGGAACAGCTGGTATATTCATACCAGAACATGTACTTGATTTCGGACTACTGAGAACAAACTTAATGTTGTAAAGTGGGTTTCAACATCCCACGTAGTTACCCTAATTTTTTCAGTTTTAGAGATTTATTACTTAGTTTTTACCTCTAGCGTATTTTACTTGCTTTCAGAATGCTTGCCTATGGCAATGAGCCAAAATTGCAATCGCAATAAATAATATTTTAAACAGTAAAATGTGGAAAAGCTTCATTCAGAAACTGGTAACACATTAAGAGTGAATTAACAGAAACTGAAATATCTAGAGAGGTAGTTCTTGTTAACAACCACAGCCGTTGTCTGTATTGCTTTCTTTGTAGCTCTGGGAAGGCATCAAGAGAGTGAAACAAATGTTCGGAAGAAGACGACAAGCGCAGAAATGAAATTAGCGTTAAACTTAACATCAAAATGGTGGACCATGTAGTAGACTATGTGAGGGAACTCCGCTAGCTTGGAAGAAAAGTAAGGCATGATGGACTAGGCAAGGATGATGTAAAAATAGGAGGGGCATGGGCAGAAACACCATTCCTCATGAAAAATGGTTCAAATGGCTCTAAGCACTATGGGACTTAACATTTGACGTCATCGGTCCCCTAGACTTAGAACTTCTTAAACCTAACTAACCTAAGGACATCACACACATCCATGCCAGAGGCAGGATCCGAACGTGCGACCGTAGCAGCAGCGCCGTTCCGGACTGAAACGCCTAGAACCGCTCGGCCACAGCTGCCGGCATTCCTCATGAAAAGATTACTAACCAGCATTGACCTCAGCTTGAAAAAGAAACTCCTGAGACTGTACATCTACAGCTCACATTGAATAGAAGTGAGTCGGGGGGAGTTGGAAACGAAGCAATTTTGAGCTCTTCAGATGTGAGGTTTCGGAAGAACCTGACAATTAAGTGAACTGAGAAGAAAAATAAAGAAAGAAATTCAGCGTAAAATTGACCAGGAGAGGAATATATGGAAAACACTGGCTAGAAGAGGGTATAGGATGGCAGATCACGTGTCAAAGACGTCAGGCAGCTTCTAGTGGCAGTCGTAGTGGGGGAGACAGAGACTGGAATATACAGGGCGCTACACTGCAATGGTAGATGTTTTAGCAGGTGGAAGTGTAGACTAACTGGAATAAAACATACCATATGGACTGTGTCTCACGCCGCGTGGGTTAGCCGCGAGGTCTTGGGCGCCTTGTCACGGTCCGTGCGGCTCCCCCCCCCCCCCCCCCCCGTCGGAGGTTCGAGTCCTCCCTCGGCCATGTGTGTGTGTGTGTGTGTGTGTGTGTGTGTGTGTGTGTCTGTGTGTGTCGTCCATAGCGTAAGTTAGTTTAAGTTAGATTAAGTAGTATGTAGGCTTAGGAACCGATGACAGAAGTTTGGTCCCATAAGACATTACCACAAATTTCCATGTTCCAATTGTGTCTCAGTCTTATGCTTACAGAGATAAAGCTGTTAGAATGTAGCTCAAACAAATACTCGCCGAAGGTGTTAAAAAGGCAAATGATTGAATTTAAAGTTTATTTCCATAAATTCCACCTCAACTCCAATGCACCTTCGAATTGTCGTGGCAACACCTCTCGCAGCTCTTGCGTAGTCGTCTTAGCCTTGTTTTGTAAGGGCAGCACTATAAATAATCTGAAAGATAAGTTCGTCTCTTGAGGTTACTTCTTTGCAGACGGAGGCGCTCATTTCATTATCGAAGGAGTCGAATACTAGGTAAATAGGGATACAGGCCATGCTTATGTGAATTCCATTATAGTCTCGTATGTGGAACACTGAAACTTTTAGAAGTTGGCTTATTGAAAGATTACATTCTACCAACTGAATGATATCTCCCAATTCATCCACACTCGCTTCATTTGCACGTTCAGATGAGATACGACCTCTCCGCACGGCGTCAGTCGCACACAATTTAGTGAAAAAAGAAGTAAATGCTCTTAAATCTGGTACAAGAGGTGGACCAAAAATTTTCGTTTGTGGGAGTTACTGCAGCATATATGCAACGTAGCGTGGCTCCGACGCGGGTGTATCAGCACAGACATGCGGGCAAGGGATTAGTGTAGTATTTGAGTCTTTTCAACGTGTGTGTGGTAAATGCGGCAACGTGAACTGTGGCGACGTTATTACCAAATGCGTCCGAACGGGACCAACGTGCTGTTATTCTTTTCTTGGCTGCCGAAGAACGAATACTGATAGAACCTATCGGAGATTGAAGAATTTGCAGACTGCTTCGTGATAACGCACCGTCCTGTATCGCAAATGTCGTAACGCAGAAGTTAAGCCAACTCAAGTGGAAGACAGTGGAGCACCCGCCTTACATTCCTGATCTCTCTTCACGCGATTATCACGCCCTGGATCCCTTTGAAAGATCCTGGAAGCGTCGACGGTTACTGTCGAGCGAGTGCGTGCAACAGGGAGTGATGGACTTTTTCGCGCAGCGGGACACTGTGTTTTACCAAACAGGTATCTTCGACATGTTGCGTCGGTGGGACGATGTCCTCAATGCCCACGGCCATTTCGCCTGATTGACATTCCGATTCTGGACTTCAAGGCCTTCGAAAAGAAACTTTTTGATCGCCCCTTATTGTAAGCAGTACGGCTTCACACACAGTGGTAAGGAGAGATGGCCTACAGAGTGGTGTGCAACGGACGTCGCAGGAAAGGTGGTCAGGAGCAGAAATGATTACCAAACAAGTTATCATAGTAAACAGAAGGTTTACTTAACTTGTATCTCGTCAAACGTACGAAGACTCATTACAAATAGTGCAGCAAGAAATGGAGTACAGCCTATCACAATGTCAACAAGGATTAAGCTCGAACGAACGTGTCATAGCGTAGTGGCTCCTAGCGCGAATGGGCTGACCGGCTGCTGCCACTCGACCTTCACTGTCATTAATGTTGTCTGCTTCCTATCTGCAGTAAAGGCACATACGCACGCTAATGTCTCACAGGGCTGACTGGCTTTGTACTGAGTTCCCCTCTACCACCTGAATCGTTGAGATCTTTTTATATGCTGTACTACTGACCAATTCCTTAAAACTACACGAGCTTTCAGCCAAGCACTCCTTGGCCATTGTCAAGTGTTACGACTGCCAGTGGGCTCTTGATGCGCCCTTATATACGCTAGCTGCCGGCTGTGAAGTCACTGGTGCCCGTGACATTGCCATATATGGCTATGTTTTGAGTCGGCGTTCGATGTGCCCTCTTCAACCGCGCGATCGCTGGATCCCACGCAACGCTGAGCTGCAAGCCACCGTCTCTATTCAGAGTGTTTGCGGTAATTTTTATTTCAATAGCTTCCTTTATTAAACTGTCCCAGAAGCCGTTAGTGCGAGCCACGACAGAGGTATCGCCAAATTTTATGTGGTGACCGTTTTCTAACGCATGCTCAGCTAACGCAGATTTCTCTGGATAGTGTAGGCGATAATACCTCTCATGTTCTTTCCTGCGTTGTTCCACAGTGCGCATTGTTTGTCCGATGTACTTCTGGCCACACTCACAAGGTATTTCGGACTCCAGGTGTTCTGAGACCTACTGCGTCTTTAACTGGTCTCAGTAATTGACGGATTTTCGTTGGAGGCCTGAAGATGGATTTGATCTTGTGTCTTTTCAACAGGCGGCTTATCTTGCCCGACACAGAGCCACAGAATGGCAGCAAAGCAAGTTTCTTTTCCTGCTCTTCGTCGGTGGTTTTATTCTGATATTTCCCAGAAATCACTTCTTTCACTTGATGGGCGCTGTAGCCGTTATTCCTGAAAACCTTGCGTAGGTGGCTCAGTTCGTGGGGCAGGTTGTCGTGGTCTGATATTACTCTTGCACGATGCACCAATGTTTGTAATACTGTGCGCTTCTGTGCTGGATGATGATGGCTGGTGGCGTGCAGGTACAGGTCAGTGTGGGTGGCTTTTCTGTAGACGCTGTGGCCAAGGCATCCATTTCGTTTGCGGTGGACGAGGACGTCGAGGAAGTGCAATGCATTATCTTTTTCCACCTCCATGGTGAACTGGATATTACTGTGGATGCCATTGAGGTGTTCCAAAAACTCGTCTGATTTCTCCCGTCCGTGTGGCCAAATGACGAACGTGTCGTCAACGTATCGAAACAAAAACACTTCGGCTTCAATGGCGCAATATCTATGGCAATATCCTCACCAACAGCCCACTGGCAGTCATAACACTTGACAATGGCCATGGAGTGCTTGGCCGAAAGCTCGTGTAGTTTTAAGCAATTGACGCGGTTGGAAACCGGAGAACATTTTATTCAATGTTATCGCCACGAGACTGCATTCATGGATTTCATACTGTTGCATATAAACTGTGCACAACTAATTCAGTCAACAATATTAATTTTCCTACACATATCCATGCCTTTACACTGACTTCCACCACCGTATAGCTCAGTAATCTTCTCCACGGGTCACTCATTGTCACTTGTGTCACGGCCGTAGTAGTAAATCACTTTACACACTGCGTTGCTTGTCTTGCTCCTGACCTTACGCTAGTTAATGGGGATGCCCTGTCGGCCTCTTGTCTTCTTCCGTCGTTCTTGCCTGGTAAAAACCGAGCTTACCTTGACAGAAGGGACAGTGGTTTCACGGAAGACTGCATCTGGCGTCCTTTAAGAGAGTTTCACTGTAGATCAGCCACTTCAGACTGCGATAGATGCTTCCTATCGAGGCTACTATTTTTGATTACGTCATATTACTCAGAATCTCTGAGAACTGTATAACCCAAGAAAATCTCTGAAGAGTAGTCTACCCTATCACCTTTCCTCCTTTTTTTTTTTTTTTTTAATGAAAAGATCACAACGGCAGCAGAGCCGTAGAAGCAGCAACGATCTATGTCGCAGAGGACTTAAGGATATTTTGTTTCATTTAGAAAAGAGGCAATATATTAGAAGCAAGGGGGCCGAAAACGCCGTCTTCTCCTGGAAATTAAGAACACGAAATGGATCGATTTGTATTTAACAGGGATATTAGGGAGGCGGTGAAATGTTAGGGTCGTCGCGGAGAGGCGGTCAGGGTGGTGGAGAAGAAGGGAGGGGAAGGGGGTTGGCGGCAGAGCAACAGCAAATCGGATAAGGGCATAAGAGTAGCCGATAGGCTGCGCAGTAAGTCGCTTGTGTTTTACTTGACACGACTTTTTCCAGTCTCCACATGTGGTAACCGCAGACTTACTTGCACCGCCAGTTAAACAGGTATCTCCTCCGTTGGTTAGCCCTGACATCAACATACCCAAACCGACAATCACTGTCAAGTTCACGACAGAGCACAATTCACACTTGCTTTCCTTACGGAGATGGACTGAAGGCGTTTTCCCGTTCGCCCTGTAGCGCATTCGATAACGTCTGAATTACACACATTAGGTTTCGGTGGTTATTACGCGTATATTCTTCGCTGGAAACCTGTTCTTAAAGGAGCCGTAAGTAGAATTACGCGCAGAAACCGGCTCTTGTTCCGACAGTCTACTAAACGGGATTATTTAGTACTTTTCCTGTTCATTCGAATCATCTGAAGAATGAGGCAATCACTAATGTCCTTTGCTTACACATTAAAAATAGTTCTTCCAATATCAACGTTTCACGGGTGAATTCTTGGTTCAGATACCAGAGACGAACATGAATCTAAATGTATGTTACCATCCATCATGGATTCAAAGAAGCATAACAATTACAACTGCTGCTTCGAATTTTTACGTTATAAAATTTTTTTGTAAATTTGTGGTAAGGTCTTATGGGACCAAACTGCTAAGGTCATCAGTTCCTAAACTTACACACTACTTAATATAAGTTAAACTAAGGACAACATACACACCCATGCCCGAGGGAGGACTCGAACCTCCGACGGGGCGAGAAGCGCGAACCGTGGAAGGCGCCTAAGACCGCGTGGCTACCCCGCGCGGCTGTTACATTATAATAAGTAACGAAACAGCCGAAGTAATACAGTTCACCGAATAAGCAAATAGCTATAAATATACTGCTTACGAAGAGGAGATGGATAGCGCACGCTACAGGAGGTACCCTGGAAAGAGAAAACTATGTCTATATCATATCACATACGTCGCAGACAATGTAAATGCTATTTGTGTAGGAGCAACCGGAAGAAAAAAAAAAGATGAAATGCTGTGTTTATTCAATTAATGATACAAACGCGTTCCCTGTAATTAGCTTCTGCTGTTTCTTGATGGCACCAAGGACACTGAGCGTAGCGGAATCATACGATCAGTCTCCGTAGGCAGCCAAGTTCTGCTTGCGAATACGCGGGACACATCCTCCACTTAGCATTTTGTTAGCATTTAGTCTCTAAGTGTTGCGGAATAATAATAGCCATGCTGCTGTTGCGACAGCGTGTTAACTCTACTTGCCATCTGTTTCGAGCTGCTAATGTCAGATGACTAACATTTTACGACCACAACGTGTTCTTAAAATCTGTGCTTTTATTATTTCATTGAGAGAAGCTAAAAATCTGATCCACCGTACGTATTCAGTGAATATAAGAAGGGCGTAAGAATTTAGTAGCAAATTTTCTGTAAAACACAGCCAAGAGGAAATTTTGAAGTGACTGTAGCAGGTCTTAATTATCAATTCCATCTTCAGGAATTTTTTCCATGCTATTGATGCCATCCGGTATTCCAGTTATCTCCTTAAGTTAATCACTATATGTTACGTACTTGGCACTGAAATGAAATTCTGCTCAGATAGTAGTGGATCGTACACAGCAAATATTACGTGACCTCTGTCTTCGATGTTGCAATTTTAGGCTAGTGTCTCACTTCACGGATGACAGTGCTTATAAACAGTAGATTTATTACAGTATGAGAATCTATACACAAATGCAGCATTGAGAATGTCATCTAAAGATACCACAGCGAAACATACTAGCAAACGATATACAAAAAAATATCCAAAAATCTTGGATGATTCACTTGTGTCTACTGGAAACCTAATAATAAATAGATAATTTCCATTGGAGGCTTAAAGGAATAGCAGTATAGGTTCCATTATTATAGGATGACTAGATTTGACTTTTTTTTATTTGACCTCAAACATCACTCTACGCCTTCATAACTTGAAAATTACGTGCGACGAAAGAAGTCGTTATTAAGGCGACAATCAGAAAGGACACCGAATGAGGACAATGCAGCTATAAAACGAGATAACAGCGTAGAAAAACGTCTCACGCTAATTTAGTTGCTACTAAAATTATCTCTCGGTCTTAATACAAGGAACTACGCGCTGTAAAATTGCAACATGAACCAAGCAGACACCTCCATACTCTGTGTCGGTGGTGTCGGTTTAGGAGGAGGAGTGGTCCTCCTGTCTTTTATACACATTGATCATAAACATTATTAATGTGCCGTATCAAAGAATTATTCGTGGATGTAAACGTGATCTGAATGTCTGTTAGAGAACTCTAGTTTAATATAACTACTATGATAGAATTAGAAAAAATACTATCATTATACAGTATTCTTTCTTCTTGGAAAACTTATAGATAAGTCCCACTAATTTCAATCATCAGCAAAACTAAAGCTTATTCAGATAGCCATTAAACAAGCATCTTTCGTTTGTGACGAATCTTATGACGATCACGAATTCAAATAACTTAGAATCCTGTATTTACAATAACAAAACAAGTAATTCAAAAATATCCAGATTTCGTAAACTTCTGCGTGGAACAGGAATTCTGGATATGAACATCGCGACGTTGGCAGAGAACAATTCCTCCCCCACCCACATCTACATAGTACAGTGGAAACAATTTCCCGATCTGTTGTGATAGGCGCTAAAAATTGTTGTTTAAAAAAGCACTCAAAGCACATGCTTCCTACTTAAATATCTCCAGCTTACCGTTGAATAAATGCCTGTGTGTTCAGCAGTTCAACAGTGGAGTGACTGAATTACCGTACCGAAACACACTGGTGTAATTATCTATAAGAATCGCTCATTTTTTTAACCTTTTGCATAAATCCTGTGGTGTCACCGCCAGACACCACACTTGCTAGGTGGTAGCCTTTAAATCGGCCGCGGTCCATTAGTATACGTCGGACCCCCGTGTCGCCACTGTCAGTAATTGCAGACCGAGCGCCACCACACGGCAGGTCTAGAGAGACGTACTGGCACTCGCCCCAGTTGTACAGCCGACTTTGCTAGCGATGCTACACTGACGAAGACTCTCTCAGTTGCCGAGACGATAGTTAGCATAGCCTTCAGCTAAGTCAATTGCTACGACCTAGCAAGGCGCCATCACCAAGTTATATTGAGATGATAATACTGAATCAACAAGACCAATGTTCACCAATTGTGGATTAAAGTTAAGTATTCCAGAAGCTACGTACTTTTCTTTATAGCATTCATTACGTATCCTGTTTCAGACCTCACGCCAGCCTGCGTGAGTTTAAGCGCGTGCCTTTCGGCTTCCTTGTCTTGCCTAGACACAACAAATCCTTCCATATGAGATGTAAAATTTGTTTTTTATGTCTGCAAACACTGCTTTTCAGTGTTTTTCCTAAATACGCCATGACGAATACCAGGACAGTTCCTCTGAAAAGCACATGGCCTGTTTCCTAACTCTTTTCCTTTTCGAGTTTGTATTGGTAAAGACTTCGTTTTTTGATAGGACGTTAAAGACATGTTGCCCACATTCATACAGCTGTTCACTTGTCACTTACTGTGTCCCTCTAGATTTCAGAAAACCATCTCTGTCTAATCTGAAGACCGGACTGTGTAATGAGTAATTCAATCGACGTACACATAACTAAACCAATGTTTCCCCCTTTATTACATTATAGTGTGCTACATCATCTTTTGCATTCATTAATTAGATTACGATCCATGACTATAGGCTACAAAGTTACTGCTGTTTGTCCTTTATATCATATCTGAATGACTGAGCTTCAATTGTTAAAGGAGGATTGATGTGTGGCACTGTGCCCGTAATATCCTACTAGAAGTGCTGCACTAAGCAATGTGATTTGTTTCTTCACATTTTAGAATGAAATGTCGACATCGAGATCTTGCTTCGGTATATCAAATGCTTACGGCTGGTGGACCAAATCAACTGTGGGGCTGTTAAAGAAATCGTCCTGACGTTTACTACGGAATAGTCACACCCAGACGACTGGCGTTGGCTGGAATAACAGTCTAATGATTTACTGCTCTGTATTATTGAGTACATTCTATAGAATCAGCGAGTGAGTAGATAGTTCTGCACCCAGGTTCTTCGATTCTGAGGAAATGTTCCGACTTCAGTGAGCGATCCTAGGCCGATCCACACGTATGAAAATTAATCGTAGACTTTTTTATTGCACTATAATTTAAATCTTCCTTCCTTTTCTGTTTAAGGATGAGAAGACTAAAACAAAACCCGCTTACATGCATCTGCACGAACTGTTAGTCTAAAATTATCTTCATGGTGTCATCGGGAGCGATATGTGGGACACTTTTGAAGATTTTTGGACTTCACATTGAAATCAGGTTCTTACAAATCCATTCCTTTCAACGTTTCCCAACTGAGTAAGTCTAATACCGACCGTTCTGCACTTATTCGAGTGCGCTAGATGTCCCACAGACAGTTTAGCGCAATAAGGATCTCAAAATAATAGAATAGTCAAATGCAACAGGTGGAACAATCTCATAAAAAATCCCGTAGCCACCAGCTTCGTCAACGTTTAGTTTAGTGGAGATTGAATTTCGCTACGTTTTGAGCCAATGTAAATATATTTCCTGTCTTATTCAAAACCGGCTAGATATTTATACAAATTTACCTCAATAAATCTCTCTCGAATCTAAAGAAGTCATTTGCGTAAGCTCTCATTTTACAATATTACTTACAACACAGCAAACCTGATAATCACGCTTGCCCTGGAATCCGACGTCAGGTTTTGGCCGTAGACTACTCCTCACCCGGGATAATGTCACTGCAACGCTGTCTGTGAAAATGTAGCACAGCAAGAACAGTTGTTGTGACTTTGTTTGTTGGCGATAATTAAAATACTGACGAATGAACTTTTCTAAGTTCCGTGGGAATCTGAATATCGTGTCCCGCCAATTTCACTGACTTCCTGCATAACGATGTACAAATCGAAAGCGAAGGTGCTGGCAGGGCCGGTACAGACCGTTAGCTGCTCGCCATGTCACGGTGCGTAATTCGTCGTTTGGAAGAGCGGACCCGTTACTTCTCAAAATAAATACCCTAGTGTAAGCACCTTCGCCCAACAGCAGCCACCGTAATGTGTTTTTCGAGCAAAGCGTTGCTGGGGAACTCGAAGGTTCCTAGAGCGCACGACTCTCTCTCTCCAATTAACTGTGAAACACCTATAATATTTGTGCTTAAAATAGCCTGCGAAACTCAGCGAACGGCTGCCAAACGGACGACCAGATATCTGCTCTCGACTACGTTTTTGTCTCCGAACACGCACTGGTTTTCGCAGGTCAACGTACAGAGATTCCGTGGCATAATTATATTCGCACTTCCGTCTTGTCACTTAGCCTGGAAGCAGAACGGTGGCAAAAGTTGCACATAAAACACAAAGGATTGTGAAACGTAGTCGGGTTAATAGTATATACGCTGTGCAGATAGAAACGTGTAACAAGAAGCTGCTAGTTTTAGGCATTTTTTTGGGTCGTCGTTCTGTTTGTTCCGTAAACACATCAAAGAAAATATATCCTGGAAAATACTGTTACACGTTTGGAAAGAATTTTGGCAATTTCTGGTCTTTTAGTTAATAGTGACTGCCGTGTAACAAATGATATTTGAAAGAATACTTCTCTCGTGGCATTTAATTATCCGTCATTGATAAATTAAGACAAACGGGTACCAATTATTCCATCGCCTATGTCATTTCTTTGACTTTATTTTTCAACGAATGATCAGGAAATTCCACTACCGCAGTTGTAATTCCTCCTTACATTAAATGGCAGGGTTACATCATTTATTTAAGTATTACTTGCACTCAGAATTTTTATATCACTTATTCTGATGCTTTTCCGACGACATAAGTGGTGAGTATTTAATAATCTGTCATACAATCTTTACAGCTCACTTTCGTGTCCCTTAGTTTACACTATTGCAGTTCTTACTTGAGCATGACACTAGCTTGCTTCCACGTTCTTCTCAGAATGGTAATAAGTCAGTTTTTACTGTCGAGATCTTGTTCTGGGTACTCAAATGCCAAGAACGAGTTCTGAATTCTACCTTCCGATTGTAACTGAGCGTAAAGTCAGCATTGGCCCGCTGTAGCACCACCACTATGGTTTTCGAGACCAAGTTGATCTTCAACTTGAACGTCTGCTTTTTTTCTGATTTATTTGATGCGGCCCATCACGAATCTCCCTCTTGTGCCAGCCTTTGCATGTCAGACTAGCAAATGCAGCTTACGTCCTTAATTATTTGCTGAATGTTTGGCAATGCTATCCTCTACAGTTGTGCCCTATACAGCCCCATCTAGTACCAGGGAAGTTATTTCCTGAGTTATTTACGGGTATACTATCATGTAGTCCCTCTTTTGTCAGTGTTTTCCATTTATTTCTCTCGTTGTTGATTTTCCGGAGGAGCCTTCTCATTCCTTACCTTATTAGTCCACCTAATTTTCAACATCCATCTGTGGCAATACATCTCAAATGCGTCGATTCTCTTCTGCTCCGGTTTTCCCATACTCCATGTTTCACTACCATACAATGCTGTGCTTCAAACAGTCTCAGAAATTACTTCCTCAAATTAAGGCCCATGTTTGATATTAGTAGATTTGCTTGCCAGGAATGCCATTCATTCCAATGCTGGTTTGCATTTTATGTCCTTGTTGCGTCCATCATGGGTTATTGTGTTTCCCAGGTAGCAGTATTGCTGTATTTCGTTTATTTCGTGATCCTCGATTTTTCCATGTTTTCATTTCTGTTACTTTTCATTACTTACGTCTTTCAGCGGTTTACTCTTAAACCATATTCTGCACGCACTAGACCGTTCATTCCATTCAACAGGTCCTGTAGTACTTCTCCACTTTCAGTGAGGATAGCAATGTCATCAGTGAGACTCATCATAGATATACTTTCACCTCTAACGTCAGTTCCACTCCTGAAGTTTTCCTTTATTTCCGTCACTGCTTGTTAGTTGTGTAGATTGAACAGTATCGGTGAGAGACTAGTCCCTGTCTTACATCCTTTTTAATCCGAATACTGCGTTCTTGGTCTCTGTCTTATTGTTCCCTCTTCGTTCCTGTACATGTTGTTCATTACGCGTTTTCCTTATAGGTTACCCATATTTTTCTTAGAATTCCGGATATCTTGTACCATTTTACACTGCCGAGCGTTTTTTCCACGTTGGGAAATCCTATGAATATATCTTGATTTTTCTTCAAGTCTTGTTTCCATTATCAACCGTAACTTTGCTAAAGCTAAACTGATCGTCATCTAACATGTCCTCAATTTTCTTTCCCATTCTCCTGTATATTATTTCAGCTAGCAAGTTGGATTCATGAGCTGTTAAGCGGATTGTGCCATAATTCTCACACTTGTTGGCTCTTGATGTCTTCGAAATTGTGTAGATGATGTGTTTCCGAAAGTCTGTGGTACAGCACATCGCTCGTCTCACACCTTCTACGCACAAATGTGAATATCCGTTTGGTTGCCACTTCCCCTAATGATTTTAGAAATTTCGATAGAATGTTATCCATCCCTTCTGCCTTATTTGATCTTAAGTCGTCCAAAGCTCTTATAAATTCTGACTCCAATACTGCACCCCATATCTCTTCACTATCCTTTTAAACAACTCCAGTCAGTAAATGATAGGGCCACGGGCTGTTGCACTGACGTAGCGATATGTTTTCCGTGAATCGGCTCAACCTGTCACTATAAGTAAGATACAGTTACTTGTCTAGTAACCATATTACACTTTTAGTGAAGAAATGCATTGTCTGGGTCACTTGGAACGTTTTATTATTTTTTACTAAAACATACCAAGTGACGTAGTCGGTGTTTTTCTTCATAATAATTACAAGCTTTTTCGTGTATTTTATTTATTTATTTAACTCGATCTTATTATAGCCATCGGGAGCTCTCTTACATCGGACCAGTGTTTCACACATATAGTACAATTTTTTGTCATAGTTACCTTAGGAACAACGATTTTAATATGACAACTAGTATTAATAATCTGAGTGTCTGAAGTGGCACTGTGAGTAAATTATACTGACAATGAACTAGCAAAGTTAACACTGTCATTACTTTTACTACTACGGCTGCTGCCACTAACCGTCATAACAGAATAATAATAACGATAATAATAATAATAATAATAATAATAATAATAATAATAATAATAATAATAATAATGACATTAATAACAGTAATGATAGTGGCAGATATAAGAAGAATTTACAGGAGTACAAAGTAGATGTTTTTCGATATAGTGAGTCTAGGAAAAGGACATTTAAGTAGAATACGTCGGCTGCGTATATTGGAAACGAGGAAGATCAAGTTAGAAAGAGGGATGTGCAAACGTAGCGAGTGCGTACAGGGACAATGGCAACCCTCTTTGTTGCTTCAGTGTATATGTCATTAGCTGTCTTATGAAGCCGGAGCTGTTATTCAGTTCTCTAATATAATGTCGGAGGTTATTCCAGAGTCGACTTCCTGCTACTGAGAAGGGCTTCGAGAATGTGGTTGAACGATGCAGTGGGGCAGAAAGGATTTTGCCCTGCTGGAACGAGTGTTGTTCAGACAAATGCGTTAAGTTCGAGGAGAGATATGAGGGACAATGTTCATTGATAAGACAGTAGGGAAGATAGAGGGAAGAGAGCTTGTCTGCATGCGGCCAGGATAGCTGTACATATGATGGTGAGATGTGATCAGTCGAACATCACAGTGGTGACGGTCACTTGTATACTAACGAATGGTTGCGTTTAAAAGGCAGACACGACGGATCTGTTATTGGTGAGATTGTATTTACCGCGAGGAAGAGAGCGCAAAGAAACCACGGCCGTAGGACGAAGCTGACTGCTGCGTCGTTGCGGCGCTGCCGAGCTGAAGACCGCAAACACTCTCGCGTCGTGGTGACCAAGCATTAGCGGGGAAAGCGGGAAATTTGCGAGAAAAGTCCGCGAAACTCGTGAACAGGACGGTATGAGGAGACTGTCATATCTGTCGGTCTCAATTAGAAACAAGAAACCGCTAGAGAGACACGACTACAGCTGAGCTGCCTGAAGACTCCCCCGAGGGTTGAAAGTGACAACTATCTCACACATTTAGTGAAAGCTACATCACATTTAATACTCCGAACCCAGTACATCACACAATAGTACAAGTATGCCCCTAAATGAACCTACGTAACACGAAAAAAAACGCTTAATGTTACCCAATATGTTATATACATCAGCTTTCGAACAATAAAACCTCTAAAGTGCCTGCAGACTTACATAAATAAAACCTCTATTTCATGTATTGCCTGTTCATCAGCGACAGTTCCTTGTCTGTGCTTAGACTTATCCATCTATATACAGAGTGTTACAAAAAGGTACGGCCAAACTTTCAGGAAACATTCCTCACACACAAAGAAAGAAAATATGTTATGTGGACATGTGTCCGGAAACGCTTACTTTCCATGTTAGAGCTCATTTTATTACTTCTCTTCAAATCACATTAATCATGGAATGGAAACACACAGCAACAGAACGTACCAGCGTGACTTCAAACACTTTGTTACAGGAAAGGTTCAAAATGTCCTCCGTTAGCGAGGATACATGCATCCACCCTCCGTCGCATGGAATCCCTGATGCGCTGATGCAGCCCAGGAGAATGGCGTATTGTATTACAGCCGTCCACAATACGAGCACGAAGAGTCTCTACATTTGGTACCGGGGTTGCGTAGACAAGAGCTTTCAAATGCCCCCATAAATGAAAGTCAAGAGGGTTGAGGTCAGGAGAGCGTGGAGGCCATGGAATTGGTCCGCCTCTACCAATCCATCGGTCACCGAATCTGTTGTTGAGAAGCGTACGAACACTTCGACTGAAATGTGCAGGAGCTCCATCGGGCATGAACCACATGTTATGTCGTACTTGTAAAGGCACATGTTCTAGCAGCACAGGTAGAGTATTCTGTATGAAATCATGATAACGTGCTCCATTGAGCGTAGGTGGACGAAACTAAAATGAGCTCTAATATGGAAATTAAACGTTCCCGGACACATGTGCACATAACATCTTTTCTTTATTTGTGTGTGAGGAATGTTTCCTGAAAGTTTGGCCGTACCTTTTTGTAACACCCTATATATTTGTAAACTTAGTTGTATATACAGTCTGATAAGTACGTCATGGTCGGATTAACCAGTAGAAAAATGTATTTGACAACAAACTAAGATGGTTCAAATGGCTCTGAGCACTATGGGACTTAACAGCTATGGTCATCAGTCCCCTAGAACTTAGAACTACTTAAACCTAACTAACCTAAGGACAGCACACAATACCCAGTCAACAAACTAAGATTTATGCATACACCATATATGAGCAAAATAAAAATGCAGTTACAATTAATAACACCTCCAGTCATCCGGAGCGTAGATAATTGCTTGGCATCTCCGAGGCATGCTTCAAACCAAACTTTCCGCGTATTTATGTGGAAGAGACCTTCAAATGCGCCTGATTCAGAGTAAAGATAACTTTTTCTTGCCTTTTTTTTGTTTTGATGTAAGATTTTCGATAGGATTAGCGTCAGGCGTCTGTGAGGGCCAATGCAGTGCCAGCACGCCTCTCCTTTTTCCAGTCGCTGCAAAGCCTGCTGCGGTGCTTCATACCATCGTTCTCCTGCAGGGTCCAGTCTTCATTTTTGTCGATGAACCAACGTTCGGCAGTCAGCATCAAACTCTTTGATAAAGACGAAGTGTAAGCTGCTCTCATGTTTCTTCTTGTGTATCTCATTCAAGAATTCAAAGTAAACTAATGCTTTATGGACACGGAGAGGCAAAGGTTCTTTCTGTTGGGTTTGTGAAAGAATTAAGAAGACGTCTTTTACCATCTGTGCGTAACGCCGATCACACTCCCATTTAACAGACAGTACTATGTAGAGCGTGGTGAGGAAGTCTGAAAAGCTTGTAAGGGTGTTGCAGGGTATATTGTGCTGAGAAATAACTGTTAAGAAAAAAATTCAATACGTTGCGCCGTCTCCGAGTTAATTAGAATTAAAGTCAGCCAGTCAGTCCGTTGTGCGTGAGAATTCAAGCGGCCAGCCAGATGTAATTAGTGTCACTTGTTTCTATAGCGTAGACGACAGCGCACGAGACAGCTCAGCCTTTGGCTCGGGTTCGATCCTTAGTATCCCGTCTCCAATCTCTTGTTCGGTTTTAGGAAGCCAAACGAACGTCATGTTTGGTGACATCGTCTCTGGCAGGCTGCTCGCATTTGCTCGTTCAACGGCCTCATTGGCTAACTTCAAAGATTTTAATTCGGAAACGGTGCAGCGTATAGAATTTTTTTCTTAACAACTATTTCTCGGCACAACCTACCCTGTAACACACTTACAAGTTTTTCAGACTGTTTCTCACCACCCTGTATTACGCCCACCCTGCATGCACACTGAAGAAAGAAAATTACATCCTCAAAAGGTAATTAATGTAGAGTAATGGAACTTCGGAAACGCAATTTTATAGGTAACATATATTAGTGATTAACATTGCAAGATCACAGGTTAACGTAAGCGCGAGATAAGCCATTGCATACGTCAAATGTTGGTACATTATTAAGCAACGCAACCGCCAGAATGTTGATGCAAGCATACAAACGTGCGTGCGTTATGTTGTACAGGTGCCGGACGTCAGTTTGCGGGATGGAGTTTCATGTGCCGGCCGGTGTGGCGCTTCAGTCTGGAACCGCGCGACCGCTACGGTCGCAGGTTCGAATCCTGCCTCGGGCATGGATGTGTGTGATGTCCTTACGTTAGTTAGGTTTAAGTAGTTCCAAGTTCTAGGGACTGATGACCTCAGATGTCAAGTCCCATAGTGCTCAGAGCCATTTGAACCATTTTGAGTTCCATGTCTGCTGCACTTGGTCGGCCAATACAGGGACGGTTAATGTTGTTTGTGGATGACGCTGGAGTTGTCGTCCGATGAAGTCCCATTTGTGCTCGATTAAAGACAGATCTGGTGATCGAGCAAGACAGGGCAACATGTCGACACACTGTACAGCCTATTCCGTTACAACAGCGGTATGTGGGCGAGCGTTATCCTTTTGGAAAATACTCCCCCGGAATAATGTTCATGAAGGGCAACACAACAAGTCTAATCGCCAGATCGACGTACAGATTTGCCGTTGGGGCACGTGGGATAGTCACAAGATTGCTCGTGCTGTCACACGAAATTGAACCACAGACCATAACTCCATGTGTAGATTCACTTGTCCAGCACGCAGACATGCTGGTTGCAGGCTCTAAACTGGCAACCTTCTAACCAACACACAGCCATCTCAGATACCGAGTCAGAAGCAACCGTCATCAAAAAACGCAACAGACACCCAGCTCTCGCTAGACACCACTGAAGTCGTAAATGGCGTTGGTTTGGGGTGGGTGGAATGCACGCTAAAGGGCGTCTGGCCCGGAACTGTCCTTGAAGTAATCAATTAAACAATTTTTAACAGTTCTTTGCGTCGATGTGATGTCAACTGCTGCTTAAATTGCTGATGCAGGTGCAGTACGATGCGCGAGGGCCATATGCGGAATACTATGTACTACCCTCTCGGTAGTGTCAATTGGCCGCCGGAACCCGCTCTTCTTGCGACCGTACAATCTCGTGACCGCCGCTGCCAGCAATCGCGTACAGTGGTTATATTCCTGTCAAGTCTTTCTGCAGTATTGGAGAAGGAACATCCAGCTTCTCGTAGCCCTATTGCACGATCTTGCTTAAACTCAGTGAGGTGCAGATAATGATGGCGTCTTTGTCACCTTAAAGGCATTCTTGACTAACATCGACTCACCATGCCCAATCTGAAAGGTAACTAATTCTCAGCGTGACAATGTGTATTTAAACCAAATTAGATTTGCATCCTCATAGTGCCGCTACTAGCGTGACACTTACGCGACTGGCGCCAAATTTTAACACAAATCATCTTTCAGATGTAGAAATACGCCTATCATCATTCGTGTATGTCGCACAAGTCCTTCGACTTTTTACCTCAGTATGTATATGTAATGTATGTGACGTATGTGTACTCAGGTGAACGTGCGGGCAAAAATCTAGTTTTACCTGTTTTCCATCGCTACCATAATAATACCAATTAGTGCAGTGCACTGCTGACTTGCGTCACCAGCACGCCAATTTGATTTCCCAGTAAACACGCAACAGCACACGTGATACAAGCTCGCTAGTAAATGAACGAACACGATGAGCCGAAGGAAACAAATCTGTAAACTGAACAGTTCCAGCAAAATATGAATAGGACTCAATGTAAGTTGAGGAACTACTGCTTAATTCTACAGTTTTACTTTTTATATGTTACGACAGCGTTAACTTTTTCAAAATATTTTTGTGTATATTTTTCTGAAGATGAGAGCCTACATTCGTAACCCATCGTATGACTTGTGATGTTTTAATGACTTTTTTGTAGTTGAGCCAAGTTTTGATATTTTACGAAACAGTCTTGCTCCCTGTCTTTAGTTATTATCTGGACCCTAAATCCGCTACTGGAATCCTTGAGGTCCTGGGAATGTTCTTTGGGGAAGTGAATCAGAGTTATTACGTTCGCATAGCGTGGGACCTGGTGGCCTCGACCAACTTAAGCCGAGGCACGCATGCAGCGTCGCGGAAGTCATTAGCGACGCGTGCTGTCCGGTTCGCTTGTGCACTGCGATGCGCATCCAGTTCACACACCTGTTGCTGTTATTTTCTGTGCGTTAACGCATGAAGATTCAGCGGCTGTTCAGGAAGGACTGACGTGCTCTGTTCCTCGCAAAATCTGCTTTATCTCGGAGATGTAACACGCACGTGATGGCTGCTACGACAGGAGTTCCATTATCGCAGAGTCAACCCTGACTTTTCTATACTGCAGGCTGTGGATAAAGATAACAGCACAGAAGCGATCCACTTTATTCCGTGTACCAACGGGATTCTGATTTATTGCGCATCTCTCAGTAGTATTTTTTAAGAAGCTCGTGGGACTGCATCCGATCGTCGTTTCTGTTGTGGAAGGCAGTAGGTCTAACAGTCGTATTAATAAGAGGGAGTGTCTCAGGTGACTGTGGAAGTCCCACTTCGTGCATGGGTGTGGATTTTAAATTCGCTACTACTAAGCCTAATTGAAACCCAAAGCCCACCTCTGTAAATAAAGTTTTGCATCGCACACCTTGGTAGCTGCGGGGCCAGTCCGCAGATTTCTACCCGAAGGGGTCCTGGTTCGATTCCTGGCCGGGTCGGAGTTTTCCTCCGCTCGGGGACTGGGTATCGCATTGACACTATTGACACGAACGTCGCCTCAAACACAGTGTTGTATCACATTTCCACAACTGAGACGGCAGTTTGGGAACGAACCGAAAGCACCTAAATTGAAATAAAAGAAAAAATTGGTATCTGTACCAAGGCAGCTGGAATAATGTGTGGCCGCTAAATTGTTTGATTCTTGTTTATCTAGGGAACGAACCACACACGCTCATACTCCGTTCTGCACAAGTTCAAAGCTTTTGTTTCTAACACACGTTAGCATTAAAATGGAGTAATAAATCGCAAAGGGGTAGTCAATATCTCTAGGCAACACACGATAATTTGAAGATTTGTTAAATCAACAGAATTCAGCTAGAAGTATCGACAGTCTATTGCATAGAGTGGGCACATCTATAATACTAAATCCAGGGACCCGGTACCAGTTGCAGATTGCCTATCTAACGCCTTCATTGGGCAACAAAAAATTACTTTTTCAATATTTCGCGTAATTACTGACCGAATTTAAAAATGTCTACACCTTAAGAGGTATAATCTTCTGTTAAAAGTTTGACACAATAAGACAAGTATTACTGTTTAAACTGTGTGTTTATCTTGACCCAGCGTAATTAATGGTGCGCACGGACTTCATTCGTACTGTATTTGAGTGTGGGAGCACTTGGCGACTTCCATTTTACATATAGTTTCAAATATTTTCGAAACCTTTTCTCGTTGACACCCGCCACAAAATGATGAAAGGACAAAATTTATCACTTATTTCATTTTCGCTTTTCATCGACGTTGGCCATGGCGTTTTAGTTTATTACTTTTTCACAACTAATTCTATTCATAATACAGTTTGCAGATAGTACGAACATCTAACACTTAATGTACCTGCAAACGTATATCATTGCACGACACGCAATCCAGGAGACATGATGTCATAAAGACTGAGATATGTGTAAACTTGCTTTCGCTTAAAAGAGAGCGTAAACTATGCGGACTATATTCATCCACTTTTTCTTAATGAAAGCATTCAGTGACCTTCAACAGATACTAAACTTTTTCTCATGTACGTGCTTAAAGTCAAATATTTAACACATTAACTCATTTGTAAAATAATCAAATGTTTGAAGCTGTTTTTGAAGTTGTTTTATACATGAGAATTCTACTCTTTAAGGATTCGGGGGTTAACTGGTGAGAGCTATTCAAGCATAAGATTCTGCCATAGTGAGGCTACCACTCAGGTTTACGCTACAGTCTTTTGCCAAATAATTTCCCTGATGTAAGCACTGTAAACTAAGCTTGCTGAAGATTCTCACCAACTAATCAGTATAGTTCATATTTCACTCTAAATCGTTAAGTTCGGTGCGAGTGCACGAAAATTCTACTAAGCCCAAAGGGAAATGCCACACGAATAATTCAGAGTTCCAACCACTGCCTGCTGATTTTTTATAATTCTGAGATTTGCGCTTACGTACCGAATTGTAAAAAGTTCAACGCTGCGGCGTTCCGGGCGTCCACTATGTATCTCTGTAACGCACATTAAACTTTCCTACTCAAACAACATGCGCATCCCCCTCCGATAATCCCTGGTTCTCACAGTGTTGCTCACTCTGCGAGCCCAGTTCCTATATAACACTATCCCCACATTGCCTCCAAAAACCATATCGTATAACACAGATTAAAACTATTGGTATCACGATATGTTGCTTTCAAAGTGGGATTCACTGACACAAACGTGACGGTGGTTACATTTACTTTTCAGTTTCAGCAATCATTTGTGAAATTTCTCTTACCATAAGTTATTACACTTCGATTAATCTGAATGATAAAACTAAGGAAATTAAGATATCTTGCAGTAGGACATTCAGGGAATAATGTCAGAAATAATGAAAACACACACACACACACACACACACACACACACACACACATTAGATCAATAGTTTGCGCCGAACATCCACGAGACGTGCTGTTGGTGGATAAATGATGGTGCATTTTTTCAGATCCGTCAAATGTGTTAATACCTTCTTGGAACATAAATGTTATAAAAAGGGTAACTCACTACGACTGAGAAAAAATAAAATAAATAAAATCTTTGCAAATTGTGAAATGTTTTCCGTCACTGATAACACGAATCTTTCCTTATTCAACGATCAAAACAACAGATTGAGAGTCTAGTATGTGAGCAAGCGATGTTATTTGTTGATCTTTTGTCTGCACACACAGTACGGCTGCGTCAGCAACAACAGGGTATTTCCTTTCTGCACACATTCACACGCTGCCCGTTACCATGCAGTACTGTATTTGCTTAACAGAGTGGTAAACGTCTGATCACTTTTCTGCACACTTCCGCAATTGGTTTAGGACTTTCTGCTGTAGAAAATAGACACGCTGAACTCAGAAACATTACAAACAACGAAAACGAATCACGACTATTAATCTTACCGGCCGCAAACGCCGTCTGCAGCCTAATGTTGCAACTGGAATCTGAGATAGCAGGGCTATATGACAGTGGTGAATGATGCTCGTTCTGCGATTTGTTGTTGCTATGGCAACTGCCGTGAAAACAAGTTGCTGTCAATAATTCTGTTACTTTGATCCAAGTATAAGTTGTATTAATTAGTTAGCTGTTTTAATCAAGCAGCCAATAACAATCGCCAAAGTACATAAGTTCAGTGAATTGTAACAAATACGTTAGCAAATTATCGCATTAATTAAACGATTTTACAACTTTTTCTTCAGTCTATAGCAACTCGAGTACAGTATGTCTCTCGTCTCGTTGTTCCCACAAGGATCCAACTACAAGCTTCAATCTTTATTTGAGAAATTTTCTTTTGTGATCGCACCTTAACGAGTGACACATGCACTAGATTTGTATCGGTATCTGGCCTTCAACCAGTATTTGTCGTAATTTTATGTTTTTGCTTAACGCCACAACATAGATCTAAATAAATAATAATAAAGTATATAAACATTAAACTTACATATTTTCTACTCGCATCCATGTCTTCGTGTAGACTTTATTGCGCTGTGTCCGTCCACAACGAAGACAGACGGCTTGCAACACGTAGGTAGGACTAGTTTCTTTCAGTCCTGTAGAAGTGCCAGTTAGGCTCGTATTTGCCGCATTAACTTCGCATTCGAGCGCTTTCTCATTGCAGCGAGTACAGCACGTTTCTCCTAAAGTGAATGTATACAAAAAATTCGGATACGTATCATGATGTGAGGCGACAGACATGTGGCTTCCATCTGGAGGAAGGGGTGGTCTCTTGGGAGAACGCACTTGTAATGACGAAACTTCCAGGAAAGCTTCACTGTGATGCGCGCCAGCTATGCCACCATCTGTCGCAACAACAATCTATGCTTTTCTAATGTCATGTTGAATTAAACTTGCTGTTCATTGGCGGCTGGTCCAGGCGGAGGTTCGAGTCCTCCCTCGGGCATGCGTGTGTCTGTTTGTCCTTAGGATAATTTAGGTTAAGTAGTGTGTAAACTTAGGGACTGATGACCTAAGCAGTTAAGTCCCATAAGATTCCACACACATTTTGAACTGTTCATTGGTAATAAGAAAATGCAAATATTGCCGCTGCCGCTTGGTTGCTGCAAAGCAACATACAACGTAGATGGTCCCATCTTCAGCTGCAATTATTTAATAAATATTAAATATTCTTGTCTTTAGGGCGCCGTCCATTAGAAGGGAGCTCTGCTGTCTACAGTATGCGTGTATATTCATGACAGATCACCAACGCTAATTGCCGAGAGAAAGGTTTTAGTGAATCTTTCAACAATAAGAATAATGAAAATGAAGTTTAGTAAGGACCCTGTAAGGTCTGACCAACGAATCTGATGGGAAAAATGACATGTCGAGTCTAGGTACGACGTAATATGTAGATGTTAGATTGTTAATTTTTTGGTAGTACGTGAAGTAGGGCGTATTTTCGATTCTTGATCACTGAAAGAGCACTATTGTCCTGCTTAGCAGTGGGCAGTTTTGTCTGGGCCGCCTATTCCTTCCACGTCGGGGTGCTCTTCCATGTATGGGGGAGATCAGCCCTTTGCGTCGAGGACAAGTCCGTGATTTATGGCATGTCCTTAATGGAGACGTATTGTGCTGCTTCCGCCGCTCTTCAGTCTTGTCACTCAAGGCACGACCCGTGAGCAGCTGCCAGAGTACGACGCCTCAGGGCGGAGAGAAAAGCATTTCATTCACTGTGACTAGGCTTTTAGAAAGAGATTAGCTACTTTGCTGTGGACTCGATGTACCTACTTTAGGCCCCATGTAGAAATACAGGTCTCGTAATGGAGGCCGGGATAATGGCTTTCTGCTGTGTCGTATTTACTACGGAACAGATATAGTAGGTTATTCAGCTATAGAAGATATATTCGTAACTGAATTTAGTGACACAGTTTTGTCTCAATAGTAATTGTGTCGTGTCACATGTTCGCCACGATTTCTCCTTTCAAGCTTCCCTCTTCATTTTGTTCCCCTTCGCGAATGTTGAGTTTGGAGAGGTGAGAGGGGGGGGGGGGGACGTGCTACGGGTGGAGAAAGTATCGGTCATACTACTGTAGTGTACAAACCGAATAGACACACAGCATTCATCATGAAATGGCTCCTTTTTAAAAATAAGGAAGTGGTGTTAAATGTTAAAAATCTTTTGTAATACCTGTTTTTTATCGACCTGGTGCCTTAGTGGGTAAGCACCACACTGTAAATCGAAAGGTCCAGCCATCGGTCCCCCAGTCTCTTGTTATTGGTTCTTTCACATGTGGCCATTACTTACTAAGGAGGAAAACCTCCAACTAATAGTTTAACCGTTGATTCCCGAACATACAGCTGGGCGAATCGGTTCAGGAGAAAGGCAAGGATATACCGCCTCGAACAAGTCTCGAACCAATCCTAGAGTTCAGGTGCGAAGGCTCCCACTATAAGTATAAATTTTTAGGTCGTGTCATTTCGAAATTAATACCATTACTGAAACCGACGTTCCGATAGTCTTTGGAGCGATATTCTTCATTTTAGATTCAAAGTGACGCGGTCTAATGTCAAAAAGGGTTTTATTCATGAAGCACGAGGGCGTGCTGAAAAGCAATGCCTCTGGTTTTTTTAATGTGAAACTCTTAAACCTTTTAAAATAAAACAGACGTTATCAACATCATACATATTTATTCTCCATGTTTACATATCAGTTTATTAACATATTCACCCTGGCTACGAATACATTTCTGCTAACGAGAGACAAGCTTGTTGCTACCGTCACTGTAGAATACATCACTTTGTTGCCGGAGCCACAACCCCACCTGTACTTGCACCGCTTTGTCTCTGTCAAAGTGATGTCCTTCATGGCGTTCCTTAAGTTTTGGACGCACATGGAAATCGGGTGGGGGCCAAGTCGGGATGGATCGAGGATAATCAATGACAGTGAATCCAAGGCGTCGGATTGTTGAAGATGTCGCAGTGCTCGTGTGTAGTCTGGGACTGTCATGCTGAACGAGAGGATGCTTCATGTGTGAACCAGGTCTTCGAATTGGAAACTCGATTACGGCACCCTGTTTCTCACTCACCGACATAGTTATGTCACCCATGTTACACGCTATAACTCAGGGACTTCTAGCGGCACAGGGCTGCAAACATGGAGACATGAAGAATAACTATGTTGAATGTTAATAACGTTTGTTTTATTTAAAAAGCTTTAAGAATTTTAGCCTAAGAAATTCGCATGAATTAATTTTCAGCACGCACTTTCTTAGATAAAATAGACTTGGGTAGGTCTATAGTTACAGAAAGATAAAAAACTTATTTTGTTGACAATTTGTTATATAGGGGAAGATTGACGTGTAGCACTCAATTTGCTAGTGTTGATGAGAACGATGGTGTGTTTTTCTCAACAGGGAGTAGGGATGGATGAAAAGGTGTTAAGGGGGAGGGTAGCAAGGTACAGATTGGTCATCGGTCCCGACTTTTTGTTGACCTTGATGGTGAGGTGTGCAGTAAATATGGATTTTGGTGATACGAGGTAGTTGGTTTGGATTTTAGGTGAGATATTGTTTGGGAAATGATTAGGAAGAGTTCTCCGAACCAAGCTGCATGGAAAGAGGAGGAGGTCTGACATGGAAAGGAAAAGTAGGATTCTGTTTTCTGCAAGAAATTGTAGATATGTCTGCGGATTTCGTTGTCAATTAGAGGACACGTTTACTATTTCTTCGGGAAAGGATGCGCAGAGTGTGCAACTGCAACGTTGGCGGAATGCATTAGTATAAGCGCGTTTAGTGTTGCGGTAGAAAATCAGTGAACGAGTTGATGGCTGACTTCAATTTTTCAGAGAATGTACGAAATCTGAAGGGTGTCAATTTGGGCGGGAAGAAGAAAGAATTTTCGATACTGAAAAACTGATACGGAAAGGAGCGCATGGTATTCGATGATTTGGAGCTAACGTTAAAATTTTGTTGTAGCAGCAATCCGGACGGCAGTGGCTAGGGAGAGAATAAGGCTCACGGTAGCTTTACAGGCTTGCGGGGTAATGGAGGGATGCAGTCCCGTATTTTGCGGTGAACGGTTTTAGTAGTTTTACTCGATTGCGAGTTATATAGTGTGGTGGAAGCACAGCAACGTCAGAAAAATGAGAAGTACTGTTAGATGCGAATTGTGTGTTGGCATGTTACAACTTGAGCACACCTACAGGGACGACGGTGAGCGCGTCTCGTTGCTGCGAACTACACCACTGCTCGCTACACAGTTCACACCTTGCCGCTGCGGTCGCAGCGTAGCGTCTGCCGTCGGAATGAGTGCTCTCGGTCACCTTCCCACGCGAGACTCCTACCGTGCGCAACAGATGGCTCTGCACATCGCTCTGCTAACACCGTTACAGCCCAGCAACGACGAGTAGCAGGTAACGAACCAGACGTGCAGAATGACTAACTGTCGAAAGCAAAACCTGCGTCATGGCCCTCAACTATGATAATAGTGGCACTACTCGATCCACTGTCCACAGATCCACTAACTTCAGTATTCCTGGGCGGAAAAAGTCTCTGAAAATAGAAGTATATCGCGAAGTGTTTAATATGCACTACAGACGTAGTCTGCAACATGTTATGTTCGAGTTTAATAGTAATTTCTGAACAACTATCTGAGTGAATGTACACCAGGTTTCGGAAACTGCCTGGTGGTATCGAGAGTAAATAGTATTCTATGCTAATTCTGTTTGATTTTTGTCATACGCTTGACTAATCTATTTATATAAAAGACAATGTCCTGACTGACTCATCGCCGCCCAGCCAAATCGCTAAGGATAGGAGCTTAAAACGTGGAGAGGATGTTGATCTTATACTGTAGTCGTCGTTTAAGAAGGAATTTTTCAAAATGTTATCCATAAGGGCGTGAAAAAGGAGACGAAAATGTTTTCTGAAAGTATGTCAGTATTAAGGCAATTTTTAAGCTAGAACTACGAAAGTTGGTATATGGTTTCTTGTTAAGTAATAAAGAAATACGTTTTACAGCATTTTCATAAATCCAATCACTAAGGGGGTAAAATAATGAGATATAATAGGGCCTGACTGTTTCACTGACTCACCATCTCCCAGCCAAAGCCGCTATCGTTTAAGAAGCGATTCTTCGAAATTCCAATCCTAAGGAGGTGAAACAAGGGGTGAAAGACTTTTGAAAAGATATCACTATTAAGGCAATTTTGAAACGAGAACTACCAAAACTGCTATTTGGATTCTTAGTCAGAAATAAAAAAAAGTATGTGTTCAAGCGTTTTTGTGAATTCAATCACTAAGGGAGTAAAATATTGGGTGAAACTTTTACTTGAAAATAAATCATTATTAAAGAATCACTGAAGGCTATTTAATGCTACTTCTATGGAAATTGGTATTTAACTTCTCGGCTGAAAATTAAAAAAAAATTGCATGTTCCAGTGTTTCTGGAAATTCAACCCCTAAAGAGGTGAAACATGCGATGCAAATTTTTAAGAAAATATTTCATTATATTAAAACGTTTAGAAAACTGAATCTATGAAAACTGGTATCTGGCTTTCCGGTTAGACATAAAGAAATACGTGTCATGGGATGAAAGTTTCTATTGAAACACTTTCACAAAAACTCAGAAGGCATTATTAACAAAAACCTTGAACTCCAGCTACCAGAATTGCTTTTGATCAGACGTAGATTCGGAAAAGATCATGCATCTATGGCCTTAACTAGCGTGAAAAGCTCAGAAGAAGTTGAAATCTTTGAACGACATAAAAATTTGATTAAAGGAAAACGATCAAAAACAAATCTGTGCAGACCATTCACTCCATTCGAGCGATCATTCATTTATACCTACAGCTACCTTTGCACACTGAAGAACATCGTCCAATATATGACAAACGATGCTAATATCAATTAACTCCCTTCTATCCCAGTCCATTTGCAGGTGAGCGCAGCTTATATTGCACTGTACGTGTTCTAGTTCCTTCCCCATTACGTTTATGTAGATAAGTGAAATATTAGGAATACAAGGACTACAATTTTCAATCATCATAGTGTCACGCACTTAGAAGGGAGTAATGGTCGCAACGCATCCCATCTGGTGGTGTCTTTCTCAAGAGGTGTGGAATTCCGAGTGTTAACGAGCACAACAAGCTGGTGAACACGATAGTCGTTTTGAGTCAGCGCAACTTCAGACTGCAAACTTCAGTCTTCATACAGCGTCCGGCTAATGGGGTAAACGAATGAAGGCATGTACAGGATTACTTACAACAAGACGCAATAGAAGACGCTCGTAATGTGCGGAACCGGGTATCATGACAATAAACACTTCAGATGCAACGCTACAGAACCATGAAAGAAAGATGTTTTATAATACATGAAGCGAGCAAAAATATTTATCAAGACACATTGATACTCACATGGAATACTGAAACAGTTGGTACGTAGGCACTATGAAATTTCCACGGAACGGAAAGTAAAGGAAAATCATGGCTGAAACACTTTAATGGCAAATATTTGGTTAATGCGTTTCTTACAGGTTAACAACTTTAAAGAGTCAATAAAATTCTTCTGGATTTGAGGCCGCATTGTCATCTGTAAAATACCGACGTTTCGGCGACTGTTGCAACGCGTCTTCCTCAGGGTGCAACACACCCTGAGGAAGGCGCCTTGCAACAGTCGCCGAAGCGTCGGTATTTCACAGATGACAATGCGGCCTCAAACCCAGAAGTATTTTATTGACTGTGACAACGGCTGCGGAACCCTACTCTTACATTTAACTTTAAGGAGATTCATAGGCGAAAGCTTGCTAGAGGTAATCGGAGAGCGAATGTTGATAGATTTTTGAGAACCAAACGGACCTCGATACGGTCGGCACCTTTTCCCGTTACGACAACTATGACAGACGGCTGCAACTGGTCTGTGGCGGAGAGCACATCGATGCAAATAATCACACGCATCTCACACCCTTTTTTTGTTATAAAGAGCTAGCTCTTAAGCTTGAGGATTCTAGATGCATAGATATCGGGCGAATTTTCGGGCAGGCAGTCAACTGAAGTGCAATGTTCCACGCAATTACTGCAGTATGTTTCTGTCTTTTTTGTGCATGTACTGCTATGCCGAAAAACGTGATATCCGGTATGGAGGGCATCAGCTGTGATGGATACTTATCATATGGCAATAACCATCCTAACGTAGTCATAATTTTCATATAGACTAATATAACAATTGCAGGATTCTCTACGGTATAGATGAGAATCCCGTACAGCAGAATGTTCGCCCGCTAAGCTGCGTACTGTCGGCGCTGTAAGACTTCTCCTGGAAATGGCACATCCTGACCTGTACTCTGACGTCATGTAATAGGATGAATCATACAAGTAGGCAAATCGGTACCTTTACACCAAGATGTACTCACAAATTTACTGCAACGCATCAATCTTAATAGACGTGGTCGTTTAGTTGCTGCGAACAAAATGTTCTGAAACACGTTCGTTTTTCTAACGTTACACTCTGCTGATTCCTGTGTCATAAATTGCCGTATACCACATTATACAGACTGAAATAGCTTCCAACGGCTACGTTATTGGACGGAGCACGGACATCTAAATCTGAAATATGATCTGACCGCCTTTCACGCACTTTCGACTGGAAATTATGATGGTGGCACATTAACATTTGAAACTCCTCGCCATTTCTGTTGTGCTCGTTTCCAGTTACTGGACAATCACAATTTGCCCTTTATTGAAGTCTCTAAAATCAGCGTCTACTGGGTGATTAGCGAACGCATAAGCAACCAGTTTCATTAGCAGCCAGTTACATCGACGTGAAAGACAACCATGATGGAGGTAGGTCTCCAGTTCCACTTACCAGAATGAGCGCTCGCTGCTGCGGAATATTTGCTTACTCTCCAGAATCTGCTGTAATAAAGCACTCAGGTGATTTATTAACCAGCAAGACCGAGGTTTGAGACACTGGTTAACTTCGTAAGTCTTTAATCACACTGATAAACAATGTGAGAAGGCGTGTGCTTTAATATCTACTGAACTGCGGGTGACCACGAATTTCCATTGGCAAGACATTCCTCAGAATTGGCATCGAAACCGTACAGGACCACATGAACAGACATTACCATGAACAAGTAAATGAAAAAACCAACGGCAACATTAGTTTCCTTAACGAAAACACAAACACATTCACCCAATTTATGACTTTCATTTCTAAAAATTCTGGCATATTGAGTTACTAACTCTTGGATTAAACTACTTCAGACGACCAGCTTCCAAGAGTCAGTGATTAATGGCACCAATGTACAATCGACTTACTTGCAAAATGGGCAATACTGATTGTCAACAGCTGCTTCTGTCATAAATAATGATACTTAATTCTTAAATCCACTAGCGTGTCAAGGGATATAGACAGAGGTTTCGAAACGAGATAAACGCTGTTTATACGGATCAGTATGATAAGATAGAGAGGAGAGCGGGGCAAAGTGGCGGCGTTAGCTGTTAACCATTCTTAATAAATTCATTTTTAGGTAGTTGGTTTTTCTTTACACGTATTAAAGCACGACCTCTTGTTATTTTGTACAAGACTGTATATTAATTAATGAAACATTTCTGTGTACTTATTAATGAACACTATTTAATGATTAAATATTGTGTTGAAAATTAATGCAGCTTCAGATTTTATGAAACGACAACTTTACTGTTACCAGTCACGTTTTATTTATATGCACAGCGCCATTCAAAGCTTTAAACTTCCATCATCAGGTGGGTTTATACGTCTAGTGCGATATGTGGGTGTATGTTAAGACTTTGGAGCAACCTGTAGCGCTGTCTGGTGAAGAAACAGAACGCTATTTCCGAACATGACTCTGCATTCTTTGACTAAAAACTAAACGTAAATGCGTAAATAAAACAACTAAAACAGTACATTCAGTATTACAGGCTCCTTTCCTGTCTTAATACATCACATATAGAGAGTCTCACTTTGTAAACTACCATGTGCAAAGAACATACAGAGAAAAACAAAAACACTATTACGAAGTGCAAAGAACATATAGCAAAAGAACACCATTATTTCAGAGTAAGTGTTAAGGCATTGTAGAGATGTTTGCTTGAGTTGATGAATACGTATGTTGCAGTAAATGTTTCAAGTGGTATACAACAAACCCCTTTCTGTCAAGTTTATCGTTTATGTAGCTTAAAAGTTTGAGCAGACCTCATTCCACCACATGCATCAATTTCAACACTATATAGTCTTCTTGTCGAAGGTCAATATAGGTCTCATCAGATGCAAGACGCTGCACTATACTTTCTACGGAAGTTCCTTTGTTGATTTTAAATGTTGTTGCTCCATTTTGTGTGGTTCCCTATGAACGAAAATCGGTTTAATAGGTGAAAATACTAAAACATTTGCACTTTTCAATCCGTGACTTTTCAATTTTTTTTCAGATATGGTCCTCTTTTAGGCAATGGTCTTAAACTGACTACAGGAACGTTTCGGTTTAATGAGAGCAGAATTTTTTTCGAAATTCCCAGTTCTTTGTTACGTTCTACCTGAAGTTCGTCAGAAGATTAATTAGGAGTTTCTGTGGTTTGGCATTTATGTGTCATAGACAGAGCAGGACAATCAGTTATTCAAGGTCCGAAGTAAGAACACTGTGTGTGATATTTGTGGCAATAAAATGATGCTCATTAACCAGATGGCGATCATAAGGTCTGATCACACATTTTTTTTAACACGCTTATTATATCAGCGACAGCAGCTGCTTAGAAATAAACAGTGGTCGTTAGCTTGGTACAAATGGCTCTGAGCACTATGGGACTTAACATCTGAGGTCATCAGTCCCCTAGAACTCAGAACTACTTAAACCTAACTAACCTAAGGACATCACGCACATCCATGCCCGAGGCAGGATACGAACCTGCGACCGTAGCGGTCGCGCGGTTCCAGACTGAAGCGCCTAGAACCGCTCGGTCACACACACCGGCGGTCGTTAGATGATGAGGTCGTAAATCTGTTGCAGTCAGCTTGCTGCAGTAGACTCTGTTAAAAGCGTTTGATTTTTGGAAAACGATTAATACAAAAGTACCTGAATAAACAATGCCTATGAAATTGTGTTGTCTTTTTGGTCATATACAACAAAGGATAACCGAATGTCTTACTAGTTACTCCAAAAGACCTTATATTAAAGGTCTTATAAATTATAACACTTTAAGTGACGTAGACAGCAGTTATCACGTACATAGAGCTGGCACCAGTTTGTAGTGCCTTATCCACAAGTTTTAATTTCGTAGTTCAATTTTCAACAGCTAAAGAATAACTTGCTGAATTCCACCTTGGCTGCACTTCCTTTCAACATGATCCATGTGAAGGATAACATAATCCAGGAACAACATATCGCAAAGCAGAGAAAGTACAACAATATGGTATTGGAGGATCGACCGTTAAAGATGTGTGAAACAGCCGGTGATAGTGCGAATGAAAAGAAACGGTATCGTTCATTTTACATATAAAACGCAGGTGCCATATCTCTTTAATTATGTCGTAAAATGACTTCACAAACGAATGTTACAGCAAAGTATGTACAGTTTTAAATGAATCCAATTGATTGTGCCCTTCGAGTAGTTTTCTGGGCGAGCTAGTCGTCCACTTCGCCACGCCGGAAGACGAAATAATAACAGCAAAATGGGTGAAAGGCGATAGGCATGCACCAAGGAAGAAGAAGTCGTTTACATCTACGGGAAAACGTGTGATATTATTATCTGGGATGTAGAAGGGATTATTCGTATTGACTGGGCTGAAATCTGAATTCGGAGTGATTCGTATTAATCCAGATGGAATTTCAGTTCGGTTTTACAGAAAGTGTTATCGTTGAGTGAGTATAGGGAGACACAGGATGACTTAGACAGATGTATAGCAACTTGTTCTAAATGGAGAGAAATGTAAACTAATGAGTAGGAAAAGCAATCCTGTAATGTTCAGACAAAGTATTAGAGGTGTGGTGTTTGACACACTCATGTCGATTAAATATCTAGGCGTAAAGTTGCAGAACGAGATGAAATGGAATCAGCACGTAATTACGGTAGTACGGAAGGCGAATGGTCTATAAAGAAGACCGCATGTAGAACACGTTCTTGAGTACTACTCGAATGTTTCGGATCCCCATCGCGTCTGATTAAAAGAAGACATCTAATCAATTCAGACGCTTGCTGCTACATTTGTTACTAGAAGATTCGATCAACTCGCGAGTATTACATAAATGCTACGTGATTTCAAATGGGAAACATTTGGGGAAAGGTGATGGCCGTAGAAGCAAACCAAAAGCGTACTACTAGATTTGTTACTGGTCGATCAACTCGCGAGTATTGCGGAAATGCTATGTGATTCCAAATGGGAAGTCCTGGAGGGAACGTGATGATCCTTTGGCGAAAAGCTGTTGAGAAAATTTAAAGAACCGACATTTGAAGCTGACTGAAGAGCGAATCTATAGCCACCGATGTACATTTCGCGTAAGGAACGCGAAAAAATAAGAAAAATTAGGGCTCGTACGGAGGCAAACAGACAGCAGTTTTTCCATCGCTCCAATTGCGGCTGGAACAGGAAAGGGAATGAATGACTAGTACTGGTACAAGGTACCGTCCGCCATGCACAGTATAATGGCTTGCACAGTATCTATGTAGATGTAAGTGTATATTACCTTTAAAAGCAGAAAACAATAACAGGTGAGTGGTGTGCAGTTCTTCTTGGCAAACTGCATGAAGAAGTATGTGGGAAGACGCCTAGCACGTGAGAAGACACTTGGATTGAAAAAAAATCAGTTCTCCAGGAGAGTGCACAGGTCCAATACGCCACTTTCACAGTTGACTAAGAGAATGACGTACGATTTGTTGGAACCCAATTCAATTAATCTGGTACGCTCTGATTTCCATCTGTGCGCACGTCTAGGGAAAATTTGTTGCTGGAAAACGCTTTGAGTCGCTTGAAGGAATTATATTTCGGTACTAGAGGCTATTTTTAGACCTCTCTGAATTGTAATTCAGAAAGTAAATATGACCGTCATAGTTTAGTGGCTTAAAATGGACTAGACCACACAATAACTGAATTTACTGCCCTAAAAACACCACCTGTCGTACGCAAATCGCGAACTTCTCATTTCGCACGGGTGCAGAGACGATTGGTTCAAATGGCTCTGAGCACTATGGGACTTAACAGCTGTGGTCATCAGTCCGCTAGAACTTAGAACTACTTAAACCTAACTAACCTAAGGACATCACACACATCCATGCCCGAGGCAGGATTCGAACCTGCGACCGTAGCAGTCGCGCGGTTCCGGACTGCGCGCCTAGAACCGCGAGACCACCGCGGCCGGCCCGTGCAGAGACGATATTTAAACCAAGACACAAACGAATTACAGACATTAGATGCCGGTGGGCATTGATTTATATCAAGTGAACAAGTTGAAAATGTGACCCGGACCGGCATTTGAGCCTGGGTCCCCTGCTTACTATGCAGATGTGCTGACCACTACCCCAGCCACACACAGTGGTCAATAGCACTTCGCGGTCTGCCGTAGGACGCCTCCCATCAAAGCCAAATTCTCAACGTGTTGCTCACACACTACTGATGCAGGGCCGCTGCTCATCAGCCTCATCAGTCGCGGCGTCACGCCCGATTCAGGTAAGAGTTAGAGCTTGGCGTGCATCTGCACTAAAGGGATCACTAGCCGTCCGTCACCACCTTGATTACATCTACATCTACGTCTGCATCCATAGTCCGCAAGCCACCTGACGGTGTGTGGTGGAGGGTACTTTGAGTATCTCTATCGGTTCTCCCTTCTATTCCAGTCTCGTATTGTTCGTGGAAAGAAAGATTGTCGGTATGCATCTGTGTGGGCTCTAATCTCTCTGATTTTATCCTTTTGGTCTCTTCGCGAGATATACGCGGGAGGGAACAATATATTGCTTGACTCCTCGATGAAGGTATGTTCTCGAACTTCAACAAAAGCCCGTACCGAGCTACTGAGCGTCTCTCCTGCAGGCTCTTCCACTGGAGTTTATCTATCAGCTCCGTAATGCTTTCGCGATTACTAAATGATCCTGTAACGAAGCGCACTGCTCTCCGTTGGATCTTCTCTATCTCTTCTATCAACCCTATCTGGTACGGATCTCACACCGGTGAGCAGTATTCAAGCAGTGGGCGAACAAGTGTACTGTAACCTACTTCCTTTGTTTTCGGATTGCATTTTCTTAGGATTCTTCCAATGAATCTGTCTGGCATCTGCTTTACCGACGATCAACTTTATATAATCATTCCATTTTAAATCACTCCTAATGCCTACTCCCAGATAATTTATGGAATTAACTGCTTCCAGTTGCTGGCCTGCTATATTGTAGCTAAATGATAAAGGATCTTTCTTTCTATATATTCGCAGCACATTACACTTGTCTACATTGAGATTCAATTGCCATTCCCTGCACCGTGCGTCAATTCGATGCAGATCCTCTTGCATTTCAGTACAATTTTCCATTGTTACAACCTCTCGATATACTACAGCATCATCGGCGAAAAGCCTCAGTGAACTTCCCATGTCATCCACAAGATCATTTATGTATATTGTGAATAGCAACGGTCCTACGACACTCCCCTGCGGCACACCTAAAATCACTCTTACTCTCTCCATTGAGAATGACATGCTGCGTACTGTTATCTAGGAACTCTTCAATCCAATCACACAATTGGTCTGATACTCCATATGCTCTTACATTGTTCCTTAAACGACTGTGGGGAACTGTATCGAACAATGTGTCTTTTCTTTCGGACATGTCCGAAGGATCAGACACCACATATAGCCATACAACTCCACCTGTTCGCGACACACTGGCCACATGGCAACGACGTTGCCCCGACCTCCTGATGGCGTACCACCTGTTCGCGACACACTGGCCACGTGGCAACGACGTTGCCCCGACCTCCTGATGGCGTAGCTAGTGAACGTCGGCTAACGTTATCGAACTGCCAGAGGCTGTGGCGGGGTCCTGTGGCTTGACGAGAGTCGGCACTCTGTCTGTGGCTTTGGAGCCGCGGCAGTTGAGTCAGCCGGTTGATCTCACCCATCACGGCCCGGCTCGCCTCTCCAGAGCCTGCGCAAGCCGGGTAGACCAGTTCCAGAGGGCACACCGACTCCTGCCACTGCTCTCTCTCTCTCTCTCTCTCTCTCTCTCTCTCTCTCTCTCTCTCTCTCTCTCTCGTCGCCCCGAACAATGCTGCTTTCTCTGGACTCAAACCTTCGACACATCACAGTTTCACTGCCAGCATGCACTATCTTTACGAAGGAGAAGTAAAATATAGTGAACACGTCTTAACATTACCATTACTACCATAGCCCCGCAACCAGGGCCATTCTTCCTGTTTCTCCTGGCCGTCGCTGTTTGCAAGCGTTAAAATTGGTGAGCCGTGGTAAAAATTGCTGTTTTGAAGAGCGCGCCGCAGCGCGTAGTGTGAAGCAGTCGCCCTCCGTTTCTGGCGGTGGCGCCGCTGTGTCAATCGCAGCTTTGGTGTCTCCCTCTGGAGGGAAAGGGGAAGGGTTGCCTGTTCACGTGCATTTAAGGGGCGCTATGAGCTCGCCAGTCGGTCAGTCTGGGTCAGTCTCTCGTCCACATTTGTTAGGCAGTTAGTGTCCGTCTGTCTTTCGGTGTGCTAGTATGTCTGTCGTTCGGATCAACTTTTAAAGCCGGCATAATGAGAGTCTTTCCACTCCGCCAGTAAGAGAACTCAGTGAGTGGTCGCCCGGTCGCAGTTTAGTTCCTGCATCTGAGTCTGCGCGTTAGGCCGCCAGTCTGCTCGAGTTTGCTCAGGCAATGGTCATTGGCGGTTGGATCGATCGGTTGGTCGGTCGCGCATTGAGAGACAAGATGACTTGTCCGTCTTGAGCGTCGGCGCATGTGAGGTCACGTGAGTCTCCAGTGAGCCGTGTCGTATAGCGATGGGTAGTGGCTTCGCAGTCGACACGAGAGCAACAGGAGTCAACCCACGACATCGGTCTGGCCGGTGCGGCATGCGATGCCGTGAGACGGGAGATCAGCGCGCCTTCCTGCGTCCGTTGAAGCGGCTGGCAGCGGACGGTTCGGGAGAGCGATTTGGGGGTGCTGCGCCAGGTCTTCTCGAGAAATCGCAGTTTATTAGAAGTTAAGTGATTGGTGATATTTTGTGTGATTTACTTTCGTTAAATTCTACTTGTTTTCTTGGTCAGGCTTTGGTCCCCAGCTTCCTTGTCTGTCTCTCGTCCGCATTTGTTAGGCAGTTAGTGTCTGTCTGTCGTTCGGAGCTGCCTCTGTCATATTTGTCGGATTTGGTGTGTTAACGAATTTATTGCTTGGAGTGTAACGGCCTAATTCCTGAAATATGTTTTGATCTTGAGAGGCGGTATCTGTGTACTGTAGAGAATCTTAACTTGTTTGGCCAGCCTTGTGGAATTTTATATAAGATTGCGTTTCATGGGTTTTTATTTAAATGATAATTTTAGTATATAAAGTTGCCACCATTTCACCGTAAGACTTTTCTTAGAAGTTAAAATCAAGTTGCACCTTCGGTGGCAAAGTTAATATTTTAATTTTTAGTGATTTGTACCATTTCCATCCCTCCTACCGGGGTGCATAGTTTGTGTGCTTGTGTAAATTGTTAGAAGTTTTAGTTTAAAGTCATCTGGTGTGTTGCAGATTTGCACCAGTGTAGTGTTTCAGAGGATGTTGTGAGCGGTTGTAACTACGGCCGTGTCAAAAGCGAGCGGCAAGGTTTCTTCCCGAAAGCTCATACAGTCAAAACATGTTTCTTTCTGCCTCTGAATAAATTGTAACTTGATATTTAGAGGGTGCTTTCTGATAATAATTTTAAATCTGTTTCTTCTTAAAAAAATGTTTTTACGAATAAAATTGCCATTTGTTAAAAGCAATTTGGTTATGATTTCATCAGCTACTCTCTGGCAACTACTTCCACGCTTACATAGTGTAATTAAATATGTTAATGTTTTTGATGAATCTCTAGTAAATAAAATAAATTATTAAGAACATTCTTTGAAAATAAATCACGGTTCAATCGGTAAATGTTATTAAAATACCGCTTCCCTTGAACTCTGTGGTAAGAAATCATCTTGTGATATTGTTTAAGCTTTATTAAACAAACTAATCCCACGAAATTGAAAACAGGAAAAGTTAAGTTACTGTTCCATCAATCATTTACTCCTTTTTTTTACGCAATCAGTTTACCGACTACGGGTAATAGGTTTATATGTATTTCTTCGTCCTGGCCGTTTACTGAATACGAAGTACTGCAAGTCAACATCCTTTTTTTTGTTTTGATCACATACTAATTGTACAGGGATCTACATCTCTACATCTACATCCACACTCCGCAAGCCACCTGACAGTGTGTGGCGGAGGGTACTTTGAGTACCTCTATCGGTTCTCCCTTGTATTCCAGTCTCGTATTGTTCGTGGAAAGAAAGATTGTCCTTACGCCTCTGTGTGGGCTCCAATCTCTCTGATTTTATCCTCATGGTCTCTTCGCGAGACATACGTAGGCGCGAGCAATATACTGCTTGACGCCGGTATGTTGTCGAAACTTCAACAAAAGCCCGTACCGAGCTACTGAGCGTCTCTCTTGCAGAGTCTTCCACTGGAGTTTACCTATCATATCTGTAACGTTTTCGCGATTACTAAATGATCCTGTAACGAAGCGTGCTGCTCTCCGTTGGATCTTCTCCATCTCTTCTATCAACCCTATCTGGTACGGATCCCACACCGGTGAGCATTATTCAAGCAGTGGGCGAACAAGTGTACTGTAACCTACTTCCTTTTTTTTAGGATTCCATTTCCTTAGGATTCTTCCAATGAGGTATCGCCGGCCGCTGTGGCCAAGCGGTTCCAGGCGCTTCAGTCCGGAACCGCGTTGCTGCTGCGGTCGCAGGTTCGAATCCTGCCTCGAGCATGGATGTGTGTGATGTCCTTAGATTACTTAGGTTTAAGTAGTTCTAAGTTCTAGGGGACTGATGACCTCAGATGTTAAGTCTCATAGTGCTTAGAGCCATTTGAACCATTTGAACCAATGAGGTATCGTTAGAATGGTTTTTTAACGGCTGCTGACATTGTATACCGATTTTGCACTAAAACAAACTATGTGTGGAAAATTTTAACTTAAAAGGGGCATTTAACTATAATAGGTAAAAGGGCATCGTGGATGTCAGCTTCATACCTATACTTTACTTATTAATCACGAATAAGGGAGTCTCTTTTCATATTATCTCATTACAAATAGCATTTTATTTATTTTAAAGTACTAATTAACTGGATAATTTTTGTACAGCATTGTCATACGTAATAACTATGACCACTGTGGTAGTCCATTATCTCTGCCTGTCGTATAAGGTGACTTTTCTAAACCAATATACTTCCCGAAACGACAAACATATTTGTCACTGCCACCTTGAATTCTGATTGATGTATTGCTACTGCTGCTTACGGTGTTTACTGTAACTGAAAATGTTTGTCGAGTTAAAGTTAGAGGTTATGTTGCCCTACTGACTGTCCCTGATCTCTGCCTGTCGTTCTGGCCGTGACAAACATTCCGAACGCAAGACACATTTTTCGACACTAGGAAATGTACGTACATGGACGTATAATACATTCACGATTATTATTTTATGTCCTTCGGTTCATTTTTAAATGAGTTTTCTGTTCATTCCCACAACTACCATTATCCAAACAAGTACATTTATTCCAAATACTGTCATTATTCAAAACTATGAACGTGTGAAAGTTTCGTACGGATCCCCTTTACTGTTTAAATAAATATAAATATTAGTTTCGAAACCATAATTACACAATTTTATGTGCTCTTCAAAAACCTGTAATTACAATTTAGAAACTAATATTTACATGTATTTAAACAGTAAAGAACATTCCTTATGTTTTACAGCCAAAATAATAAAAAAAAACCACTGATGATGCTGCAACTGCAGTGAAACATGTCTAGGACAAAAAACAAAACTGTGTTTTGCTAAGGGCGTGCCCCACTCAAAACATATGTTAAAAATGTTCGAATATGACCTTTCGTTTCTTTCCTGTATTTAGTTGACTTGGAATCTTTGAAAGTATGAAGCGCAATCTGCCTCTTATCCGTGTTGTTCAGTACGTCAATCTGGTCACGCCAAGCTCTGCAGCGAGCGAATTATTTTGTCATCGTTTTTCGGGGCTACGGATCACGACACAGCTGAATGCAACAGATACACTTGACTTTCTCTCTGGACCATGTCGTACAACAACAGAGAATCGTACAGTAAGGGATTCAAATGAAATCGCAAGGCGAAATTCGTTAATAGGTACACACATCGGTGTGTTGGTTGTTTTTCCTCTGCACTGAACCGTCTTCTCACAAAAACACATCTCAAACTTCATGACCTGACGTTTTATACCCAATCGTAGCTGCACCACTAAGTGGACTATGCCTGTCAATGTGGAGATATGTTCAGGCATCCACAGTTCAACACCTTGACATGCTGCCCAGGGAAAACAAGCTTGCTCTTGGAGGTGCTACCTCACCTAAAAACATACGACTTGCAATAGCTATAATGTAATAATAATGCTGATGTAATGTTGTTCAGTACACCTGTCCGCAATCACTTATACCCGTTACATCCTGTATAAACGTGTGTGTGAGTATAAAGTATAGGTGACATAAGCGTACATGGGCAAAAAGCTGCTTATTTAATACAGGAATATGCTTCGGTTTTTAAACTTCTTCAGTCTACAACGGCAATACAGAAACATTTAATAGAAGTACACATAGATATTGAGGTAGATCGGTACAGTCTTGACGTGTGCTGCGGTCATCCTGCGGAAAAGGGGAAGGAAAACCTCATGAAAGAATATTCACTTCTTTTCTTGTTCTACTGTTCGCGCAAGAATTTGCAGTAATCATTCATTTGCTTCATATGAAATGCCTCTCTTTTTGTGTTGTCTTCACTTGGCTCCATTGTTTTAGCTTCGTGGATTTTTTTAACCACTGTTCAGAAACCTACAAAAATCGCCGTTGATTATTTAAATATATTCCTGACATCGTTAACTAGTCCCAGCCATCCTTGTATTGGATGAGCCTAAAATCTTTGTATGATTATCAATATTTATTTACAAAAACTATCGAACTCAACAAATTTGTGGTCTGTAGCAAACGAAAGAATAAATCACCAAATTTGTTTGCATATCTTTGTTGCAGATAGATATTGCTTTGAGAGGACTGCAATTGCTGTTGTAAAATGGCATCAGGCGTAGGGATGGCGCATTGTGTTCTGTGGTATCACGAGACTACATCCTCGATTACTTTTCAGTGAAATATTTTAAGACAATATACAAGAGAAGTACATGATAGAAGGGGTATTACTGCGCAGCACATGAAGTTTAAACAGACCGGTAGCAGGGCGTTGGCTCTTCCGCGAACAGGGTGGCCTTCGAACAGTGTACGAAGTGTCGGAGCTGTGCAACAGGCGTTCTTGCAAAGCACTACCAAACCTACTCCACGCGCATCTCGTGAATTAGGGATTCCTAGGACCACAGTTCGGAGAATTCTACACAACAGGCGGCACCTGCATGCGTACAAGATCCAGATAAACCAAGCGTTACAACCAGACGATGGAACTTGGTTAGCAGCTTTCGAGGCTGAGATATTGGCAAGAGTGAGTATGTTCAACGAATTTGCTTTTCAGATGCGGCTACTTTCCACTTATCAGTTGAAGTTAACAAGCACAATATGAAGATGTAAGGTTCGGGAAGTCCACAAGTTGCCTTACATCACGTTAGGTATTCCCTAAAATCAATGTATGGTGTGGTTTAACGCACAACAGTCATTGGGCCTTTCTATAATGTCAAAAAATCAGTAACAGCTAACATCTGTCTGGACTTTTCTAGAACACTTTAGATTTCTTTTTGTGGGGTTACGTAACGGACGAAGTTTACGCTACACAAGTATCTGATCTGGCTGCATCAGAAAGAAGGATAACAGTTGCTGTTGCTGTTGTCAAACGTATGGCGTGAAATCTAATATCGATTAGAGGTTCTTTGTGAACAAACGTTGCACGTGATGAAGTTTATTGACGTCGTAACAAAAACTTGGTGATTTATTCTTTAATTTGGCACAAACCACAAACTTGTAAGTTTAATAGCTCTTGCACAATAAAAAGAGTTTAGGCCCAACCTCTATATCAAAACATGAATGACAGCATTAAAATTCGTCGTGGTTAAAACGACTCGACGACTGAATTGTTAGTCAAGCAAGAACAATGGAAGTCATCTTTTGCAGCCCACAATAGACTGGACCGTCAGAGGTGAGGAGCGGCGCAGATTACGCTATCGTCGACGCGCCGCAGCTGTGGAAACAAACGGCGGTGCGTCACGGCAGCTACCAAGGCCATGCGGCACCACCTAGGCACGCGCCATACCTGCAGCCTCTAGTCTGCAGCTGGCGCCTCAGCGGCCAAAGTATACCACACCGACAGCCGGAAGACTCTGTCCCTCCTCAAAAAGCTTTCCTTATTTAACCACCACATGCTTCTGGAATGCACAATCGTAAAAAAATGTCGAGTCCTTGTCCCTTGATGTTTGTCAGATGAGTGACGTTCAAACCAAAGAGGCCAAGTAAAGAGCACACAAGCACATCGTCATCATCATCGTCACCACTGACGGAGATGGGCTGTGTTGCAACATGTGTCATCAGTTCGACATTTCTCAAACTGTGTGGAGGTGTTGATTACATAGCGAATATTTAATGATTAAACTTCAGTTCGATTCGGAATTAACGGTTATCAAAAATGTGTGTGTGAAATATTATGGACTTAACTGCTAAGGTCATCAATCCCTAAGCTTACACACAACTTAACCTAAATTATCCTAAGGACAAACACACACACCCATGCCCGAGGGAGGACTCGAACCTCCGCCGGGACCAGCCGCACAGTCCATGACTGCAGCGCCTTAGACGGTTATCACCAACATAAAAATGAGATTGGGTGATCGGTCGATTATAATTTGGCTTCGTTGGGGCATGAAAACAAACAATCTCCGAACGTCATTCTGGGGAATTTCGTGATGTGTCAGCTAACGAAGAATGCTGTCTGTAGACTGGTAGGTGAATCTTTCCATCATGTTCCAGATTTGCTCTGTGGGTGACAAATAAAGGGATTAGGCACACCAATCAAGGAGATTGATGATCACTCAGCCTTCCTTGAGCAATTACCATATCAGTTCCCGTTGTCATATCTAATACTTCCCCACATCATGATGCCAAGTTATGGAGAGGTATGGGTCACGAGCATCCCTGCTTCTTGTGACCGTTCACCAGATCATCGTCCGGCCCCGGTAGATGCGTGGTCAGCGCGACAGACTGTCAATCGTAAGGGCCCGGGTTCGATTCTCGGCTGGGTCGGAGATTTTCTCCGCTCAGGGGCTGGGTGTTGTGTTGTCCTAATCATTATCATTTCATCCCCCATCGACGCGCCAGTCGCCGAAGTGGCGTCAAATCGAAAGACTTGCACCAGGAGAGCGGTCTACCCGACGGGAGGCCCTCGTCACACGCCATTTATTTACCAGGTCGTCTACGAACACAGACAGAAACGAGATTCATCACTGAACACCACAGAATGCTACTCAGTGTCACAGTTTACCCTGGCTTTATGCCATGCACGTTTCTGCCTTCAGTAACGAAGTGTTAGCGGCAATACTCATGGCAACTTGAAATCTCAACACAGCCCCACTAATCTGTTCCCGACAGCTGGTGGTGACTTTCTACCTAGCTACTTCCCGCATTTCAGTTGCTGGCCCCTGTCTATGAGTCAAAAACTATCTTTCCGTGTTGTAGTTCTTTTGCAACGACCTGCATTTACTCTCCTTGCCACACTATTATCCTTTCCTCATTGCCACAAGTAATCTTGTTTTGCAGTCACTGCACTACATCCAACTGTCGGTGCGATCTGTAGGCATGATGCTCTCACGTCCCTAATGCAAAAAATGCCACCTTTCTCAGACTCCGAAAGATGGCGATAAGTTGGGAGTGCTGTGTTGCGACCTCCACCTAAAGGGCTCAATAACGTTAGACATCCCCAACAGCATCATTATTCCATGTGAAGGACGAGTTTTTTCTGGACTGAAAATAAACTCGCCTGAGGATGAAGTTTTAATCAACAAATATCACAAAAAATGGCTCTGAGCTCTATGCGACTTAGCTTCTGAGGTCATCAGTCGCCTAGAACTTAGAACTAATTAAACCTAACTAACCTAAGGACATCACACACATCCATGCCCGAGGCAGGATTCGAACCTGCGACCGTAGCAGTCGCGCAGTTCCGGACTGAGCGCCTAGAACCGCTAGACCACCGCGGCCGGCCAAATATCACATAGTGGGAATACTGGAGTATAAGTTTGGTAGGGTTCGATCAGGGTATTCTTGGATTAATACTCTGCATTTCCGTCTGTGTATTTAGTCGCCTGCTTCCGACTATTACATTCATTTGCCTGGCGTGGAGTGGAAGGAGTAGGAGCAGGTGTAGCGCCGCATGGGGAGAGCTAACTCACTTTCAGAGTGTTCGCGGAACTAGGGAAACACGGTGCCCGAAGAGTGGCGGATTTCTCTGCTGTGTCACTGAAAACTATCCTACTTATTGCTAGTTGTGGTAGTCGCACAGGATGAGTAGAAATTCATTATACAGCTGCGACTAAACAATGATTACGAATGGTGAATGTAGCGACTAGGTGATACAGCTTGCAACCTAAAATTACATGGCTACGAAACTGTAACTGTTTCACGATGCTGATACCTCCTCTTTCTGGCCTTTCTCACCGAAACCCAGGAGGGACTTTTATCGTTTGGCTATAAAGAGCAGGTAACTTGGTGCATCACACGTTCACATAATTGTCTTGGTGCAGTGAGCAAAGGAAGATCAACAGGGGACCGTCTGAAGTTTGGAAAGATGTCAGCTTACAAGAGTAGGGCGGTTGCTTAGGTATCTGAAAGCTTCGCGGCGTGATGTTCATTGTCCATAAGATGGTGCAACCAAGTGGTGGCTCCGCGAAGTTCTTATGATATTTTAAATACACGAAAGTGGATGAAATGGATCGGTAAAAGTATCTTGTCCAAGAACGATTGTGTCGAGCTACTGAACAATCAGGTCGTACCCATTATTTCAAGGTGTCCTGCTCCCCCGCCTTCAAAAATAAGAATTCTGGAGCCCCATAGCCTGTAACTCCAACTGCTTGGCGTCAGAAGCAATTCGCCACTATTACACAATTACTCTAACGTGTAGTATCACTTGCTTCCAGTTCCATCGCATAATTATCCAACATCTGGAAAATTTCATTTCATGGAACGATCCTTCTAAAACTATTCTTGATTTTCTGTTCGTTGCAATGCTTGCATAAAACAAAACAAAAAATAGTAATGATACTGACGACAGGTGTATACAAGAAAACGTAATGGCCCTAAGATCGAACCTTGAGGAACACCACGTGTAAGAAGTCACCAGGTGGATGACGACTGTTAGCTTAATACGGAACTCTCTCATTCACATCTCTTGTTTCCTGTCAAAGACATACGATTTAAACCATTTTGCGGCGTTTCCTGTTACACCATAGTCTTATAATTTAGTTAAAAGGATACTGATGTCTACATGCGCCAACGCCTTTGAAAAATTACAGAATACACCATATGGTGTAAGGTACGTGGTATACACACGCTGTCATCTTTCAAGAAGGACGTAGTTTTCTCAAAAGTTGAATGTGGACTGTGAGGACAAATTTATTCTTTTGGCTGGTCGTCTAAAACAAAATGATTACTACATACCCTTGATCCACTAAAATGTAGTAAATGTGTTGCAGACAGTTTGTTCCTGTAGCTGCAGCAAACGGAATACTTCCTTGTGCCACATGACTGGAATGCCATGAAATGCTGTATAGGTCGTCAGCGTGACAGGCAACTGGAAGATGGGGAAGATGTGAGATGTCAGTACATTTGACTGATACCAGGTTCTTAGTATTTCTTGGAATTGGAGAAACGGCCACCACAATAGTCAAGCGCCGTGGACAACAAAGTGCCGAGGACTGGCGCCGCAGTAGTCGCCAGCCGCAGAATGTAGCAGCAGGTACAGCGCAGCAGACCACTCGTCACCTATATGTTTCGCGCTTCCTCATATAAAGATTGCAAAGGTCGCCATCCAACTCATCTGCTGCCAAACTACGCACGCAACAGGGCGTAGAGATATGCAGAGGAACAGCATGTTCGAGAATGGACGCGGGAAGCAAGGAAAAACGATGACTGGACTGACAGAATCACTGGAAAAACTGTTACGCGCCGACGGGCAAGGTACGAGCACGTCGAAAACCGCATGAAGAGACTCTGGTGACTTGCTGCAGACTTCTAGTGGAGGTATTGTGGTGGGAATATGTGCATAGTTTGATGGGGGATACTCGTGTCATCTCTCAGCGGCGAACAAAGCCAGTTCAAATGGTTCAAATGGCTCTAAGCACTGTGGGACTTGACATTTGAGGCCATCAGTCCCCTAGATTTAGAACTACTTAAACCTAACTAACCTAAGGACATCAGACACATCCACGCCCGAGGCAGGATTAGAACCTGCGGCCATAGCAGCAGCGCGGTTCCAGACTGAAGCGCCTAGAGCCACTCGGCCACAGCGGCCGTCACGGCGCAAGTACTTGCATGTCGATCAAGAGGATCCATGTGATGGTCTAAACCACACTGCAGGTGTCCAGCTCCTTCATTAATACAATCCAGAACCCCACCTCTCCCAGATTATATCAGAATAGTTTCAAACGGACTCCTTAAAGATGAGCGTGCCGGTGTAGCCACTCACCTGACCTCTGTCCGACTGAGCATACTTTGGACGTCATCGATTCAATATGTGTACACTGTTGAACCCAGCTGCGATCAGTCTCCGAGAGACGTGGGTAGCTGTTTAGCGGTCATGGATTAGGAGGCTTTCGATCACTTTCGGTGTCTCGTGTAGCTCATGTGACGACAAGTCGCTTTCGCTACCAGGGCGAAAGGGATGCTACACTTTCTAACTAGTTTCAATTCAGTTGCTCGTGAGGGTACAGTGAGAATCTATAGATGAAGTGTGAAGAGGCAAGTAACTGTACGTGTAAACACTGCAACGTTGATGACTATCCTTCGTTTTAAATCAATTGCTATAGTAAATCAGAGCCATTCACAAACTGTTGGCTGATAGAAGAACAGCTAGTTTGACGCGCGTATGTGCTGCTTATACGAAAGGTGCGCCAGTGGCAGAGAGAGCTCGCCAGATTTTCAATCGAATACATTTGTTTCTAACTACTGACAAGAAGCAACTAGGCTTTCCGCACACGTGGGATACTATGTGCAACATTTTCGTAAGATTCTGTTTCAATCTGAGTATATTACTGCCAATCGCTGTAGTTCTCTTCTTTGGAGATAATGCACAGAGAGAGAACATATATGCTATCGTTCGTATCAGCATCAGCAGACTCTTCTACTGTTTGTTCCATCTCAACTGAATTCCGCATAGGAATGGGAACTCCCTCATCTGATGGCAGCGACAACGGCGAAGAAACCAGTAGCGGTCACGTTTTCTTTTTGATGTTCACATGAACAAAGCACATACACAGCAGCTCTCTCACGAGCCCATCGTTCAGAACCAGCATCAGTTTGAAATGGATTCACTTTCTCGATCACTTCGATCGAGGCTACAAATTTCGTAATATTTAAACCGTAGGCACTTTCGGACGGTACATTCATCACGTAATGTCTCTTGCGTCCAAAAATGGTTCCTTTTAGTAAGACCATAAGAAGTTGATGTTAGCGAAGCCAGAGTACCACAACTTGAATTATTAAGAACGTCCTGTATGTGCCAACACCAAAGCGAGTTTGACATTTGCGTAAAATCCTTACACTGGATGAGACTTTACATATGGCAATTCACTCGCTACTTTAGATCTACGTTTATCCTGTGCAACAAAAAAATTGTATGCAAAGCTAGGACTCCGTATGTGCGTTTAGGGGAGTGTCGGTTCGAAAATAGGCCGTCCCCTGTCTCTCAGTTTAATTTCTTTTGATTAACTTCTCATGGTTGGGATTCACAGTCACATAATATTTCTTAAAAGACATCATAGTCGCCGTTGACTGTATAAAATATTTATTGATACTTATTGCAATTTCGGCCTTATGGACATTTTCAGGTAAACTGCAAATGTTACCTAAACACAAAAATACAAAAGTGAAGTACAAGGTGTATATACATAATTAAGCAAACATTTCATTAAGAAAGTAGCTCAATTATAAAAATTGGAGATAAATGTACATTACTTACATTCTGTCAGAATATAAAACTATCTAACATGAGTACATGTCGTCGTCAAAATGCAGCATTTTCAATGTGAGAGTCCCACAAGATCAGATGAGTACGACACTTATTACATCGTAAAATATTGTTAAATATATACTGAACTGTCAATGTTACCATCGTTCTAATAATCTATCACACATACAAGTTCAGGTGCACTAACAACATGTGGAACTAAGTCAGTTGGCGCGAAAATACATTTACTAAAGATACTGCCTGTGCACGTAGCAAAGATAGTGCACACCAAGGATACAACTTATAAGCTTTATATTGTAATGTGTAGCATCTGTCGACATCATCCAGCTTACTAAATAGTGCTATGACCGTAATGGGCAGTAGGATAGGATGGGAATATTTATTTATAACATAATAGAGGATAATACATGTGTTATCTGTTAATAAGTTCTCACATTGACTTAAGTGCTGGTAAACGAGATGAAGACAGAGCTCTGATATATAATACGTTGTATGCGTATAAATTTTACACGCAAAGTGAACATTCGCGCGCCGGAGATCATCGCCTTCTGTGTCTCGTGTGTGTGACGTCGTTTAGTGTTTTTGGTGTCCGCCGTCCCACTACTACGTTCACTTGTGCCGTCGGATTCGTCAGTGTTCTGTGCGCCGTGCCAACGTGTTTTCAGTGTTGTTATCGTCACGTGTGAACGACTCCGTGTTTTTTGTGTCTCTGTGACCTCTCTCTTTTGCCCGTCACTTTGTTTCATTATCATGCTCCGTTTCTTCTACTATTGTAAACGCTATGGCTGAAGAGCGGCGTAGTGTGCCGCTGCCAGCCTACCTGATTTTGTACAGGCTTTAAAATAACAATAAAGTAAAAAAAAATATATATATATAAATTTTACGAATATGAATGGCGTAAAACGCTCGCCAGGAATCCAGCTCACTGTGTAGCACCACAAATTCTGACAAAACATCGCAATACCTCCGCACAAATACAGACTGCATCCTTCAACCAGGCTCAATTATAGCAAATAGGACGAAGTTATAATTGAGCTACTTTCTTAATGAAATGTCTGCTTGATTGTGTATATACACCCTGTACTTCACTTTTGTATTTTTGTGTTTAGGTAACTTTTGCAGTTTACTTGAAAATGGCCATACGGCCGAAAGTGCAATAAGTAATAATAAATATTTTATATAGTCAACAGCGACTATGATGTCTTTTAAGAAATTAATTTCTTTTGTTCCATGTGTATATTGGGTTGCTTCTTCCACAACAGAGAAAACGTTTCTTTCTAAATACCATGACTTTAGGGAAAGACCGTAGCGCGATAGGACGTCTCCATCGAAGGGGGTCTTAACATTATGTGCACAAAGAAATAGATAAACTACGTAGCGCGGTCACTCATAGCGAACGCCTTTGACACTTTAAGAGCCTTCTGCAGTCAACAAAACACTTTCTCTCTAAGATACGTATGGCGTGCTGCGCAGAAAATCCAAACTAGCGTGACGGCCTCCGGAACCCACTTCAGTACCACTCAGCTTATTTTCTTGAGTCAGTGTAACGAAACGAGAAAAATCTGATTCGGGTCAACGTTTCAATAGCTACAGGAAGAAGTTGGCTAACCTGTTGTGAGAAAATGAACCGCCCACAGCCGTCCTTACGATATTATTTATTTTGTAGCTACCAGTTTCGGCGCTTCAGTGCACAATCTTCAGGCTGTAGTTGGTACTGGCATTTGGCAGTTGATAGTTGGTGTGCTGACGCCAAAGTTTTCAGATAGTTTGCCTAGCCACTTAAGTTGGCCACTGATGCGATATATATCGGGATCGTGGCAACCCTTCAGCATAATTACAACCTGAAGATGGTGCACTGAAACGCCGAAACTGGTAGCTAGACAGTAAATAAAATCATAAGGACAGTAAATAAAATCATAAGTGTTTCATTTTCTCACAACAGCAAACTGCCGTCGTCCCCAAGACCCCCTGTCAAAAGGACGGACATACAAAAACTTGGCTAACCTAGGTGAATCACCAGAACAGTGCAGTATTTTGGGAAAGTAGTAACTACATTACCGGGTGATACTTCTTAGTTTCCTTGTGATTGCGCGTCATGTCAACAACACGTTAGTGAAAGATGAAGCACTGATTCAGATGTCGAACGGAAGCACTGCTACTAACGAAGTGCATCTCAACTGCTCAATAGAGAGCATGGAAAAATTAAAATATAAATGACAGTACTACAATTTTCAGTTCGCTACACCAGAACATCAATTCTCTTCGGCATTCTCCTATCTGGCTCACTAAACTGAAAAGCAATCACGGTCTCGTGGCTATATCTCTTCAATAACGTTTCCATGAAAGTAGAATTCACTAACAAGAGGAGGGATTGCAGAAATCAGCTACAGACTGGTAGAATGAAATTTTTGGATGTCTGTAGGCGCCTGATAGCCGACAATCAGACTTCAGTGCAATTAATAAGGCACAGAAAATCAGAATACTGAGATATACACCAAGCTGGACTGAAGACTTCTAGCAGCGGGATGATGAAAATAAACGTTTGTAGAACATGCTATATAACCCGCTGATTAATTTTAAGCAGTTTCCCGAAAAAGGGCACTTGTATTTAGGGATCCTTCTCCCCGAAAATGCATAATTTTGTTGACTGCTTGTGTATGTTTGATCATTGTCTCAAAGAACTGTTATAGCGGCTGGTCCCGGTGGAGATTCGAGTCCTCCCTCGGGCATGGGTGTGTGTGTTTGTCCTTAGCATAATTTAGGTTAAGTAATGTGTAAGCTTAGACTGATGACATTAGCAGTTAAGTCCCATAAGATTTCCACACATTTGAACATTTTTGAACTGTTATACACAAGGAAAATTCTTCAGGTTATTTTGGTTTAATTTAGTAATTTGGTGAGTTAGTTTACTGATTTTATCAGTAGAAGTGTTTCCAGTCAAGAATTTAATATTATTAGAGCGATTCTTCAGCTCAGGAACTCGTAATAACTAACAAATTTCCTATACTAAACATTGCTAAGTTGTGTTGGTACTAAAACATATACGTTTATTGGTGATCTAAAACAGGATACATATTTCTCAACTTGGAGCTATATGCTCATTTTACAGGCAAGTTTCATTCACATTATATATAAATAAATGCAAAAATACTAAATATGAGTAATTTACAAATTTTCAATGAAAATCGTTTGAGAGTGTAATGCGTGCTCTGTAAAATTTGGATGCTCTTCTCGAGTATTCGAAGACTTGCTCAATCTTGTTATATTGCAAATCAGAAGCATACCGTGATCCTCGAAGGAAATTAAACCATTGTTTTTATTTGTCGTAGGTTCTTCCATCCCAGTGTGAGTGGCATTTCGGGCGAAATGCAAAAAACGAGTTCAAACTCGGACGGTAAAAATGTAAATTTTCAGGATAATATCTAAAACATTGGAAACTGTACCTACCATGAATTAAAAAATAAGTCAACCTTCTAATTTTTAGATGCTGCGGTACGCAACACACAGACTTGTCTAAAACATGACTTTCATTAAAAAAATCAGTAAAATACTCGATACATAACTTTTTAGTAAGAATTAAAATCTTATTAGTCTTTTCTATTTTCGTCATAATCATTTAAAATAAAAAGTATCAGACATTTCCAAAATAAGGTACATATTTTTACCAAACTCAGCTGCTAATTACATTCTGTGAAAGTGAAAAGCTTGTCATTGTACAGTAATATACTTTCTTCGTCACTAACATTATCTTCATGAATTAGGCCCTTTGACTTGTTGCGCATTTCACACTTGACAGTAACTTCATTATAATTTTTTGAATTAGAACAGACTTTCGCCCTCCCATAGCCTTAGCCGCTGACGCGTGTAGTATGCTAGAACTCGTGTCAGAGATAGCTCGTTTGATTCCTAGTAGTAGAAAAGATTTCCAGCATCAGCATTTGTTCGAACAAATAGATTTGAAAGCTTGAAGTTACTGATTACCAGAAAATACATTGTGCTTTAGGCTGAATCTGAACAAATTGTACTCTGGGGTGAATATAAACTGAAGCGGCAAAGAAACTAGTATAGGCATGCGTCTGACATTGGGCGTTGCCCCAAGGTGCATGATGATGCACCATCCACTTTCTACAATGTCCAGTCTCATCGATTCACCCTTTTCCTGAGTCTTTCAATGAGGAACAATCTCACATGACCATGCACACGATCTACATTTTCGTCTGTTTTCGAAGTTGAAGGTCTCCCTGATCGAGGTTCATCCCCAACGTGTCCTCCAGCTTCCAAAAATGATTTGTACCAGCAAAAAACGTGTCCTGTTCCATTTTCGTAACACGCAACAGTAATATATCTTCACTGATGGCGCTGTCAAAAATCGCGTGATGTCATTACGGAGCTGAAACTAGGGCTAAGCATCTGGAAGGGTTGAACACATCGGTCTACACAGTAGAACAACAGAGCGTTGTCAGATCGGTCGTAGTGCTGTCAGTCTCATTACTTTTCTCACACACCTCTCGTACGCTTTACACCTTCACTGCACTGACTTGCTTGGGACAGGGAGACAGGTTCCAAGCCCGCAAATCCGAAGAAAACGTCCCATACCAGGGAAAGACAAGTCTTATGGATCTGCTGCCCAATTGTCAGAATCTCCACATGATTCACTCTCACACATCTCCACCCCATCTCATTTCAATCCTGTCCAAACCATTTCCTTCTTTTCTTTCTTCTTCTTATTATTATCCTCATACCTATTTTGCCTAATGATCACGCACGAAAACGGTGACCAGGCCTAGTTATGGCACCCTATATACCATCAGAGTTTTAGGAGAAAACGACGTTGCACTCTATTTGCTTTCAAGACATTAGTGCTCGCTCAGCTATTACTCGTAGGACACATCACTCGTTATCTACTAGGTGCTAGGCGACTGGACCCTATCCTCATCCCCCAACCCTCTTCCCCTCGTAATTACACAGCTACCAGTGCCACACGAACTCTTCATAAATCTGAAATATCCCCATTTATAATACAAGTCTCACACTCTGGTGAGGAACCGGCACTTATCGTCAGATGGATAAAGTAAGATATTTAAATATATTTGGCTACATATTAAAATTCTTCACGAATGAGATACGGAGAAATTGTATGTGATAGCGTGGCTGTGTCTGAGATAATTGCGCCACGATCAGCTCGGCGTGCAGCAACAGTAAAGCTATTAATGGCAGCGGTTTAACGGTCCGGGAGTCGTTACGGCGGCGGAGACTCTTTGTGCTGGCCGCCGTAAAGCCCGATGCAGCGTGCCGATCCTCCGGCGGCGTCGGCGCTGCTGCGGGCCCTCACCCGCTCCGCGCGCTGCATTCGGCTGTCTGTGCAGCTATGAAGAAAGCCAATCCAGTGACTGGCAGCGGAAGTCCACCAGACCATCAGCCCTCAATACATACGTTCCACGATCATATCTACGGGACATCTATATCTGTGAAAATCATTATCAAAGGAAGTAATCGAGTGAAATCATTACAAACTGTTTAACAAGATTGAAAATGTGCAATCACTCGAAACCGACCTGGAGTCTCATTGACTGGAATAGAATCACATGAATGGTGTCCATCCCTACATTAAATTTACTGTCGAAATGGAGAAGATCGGCAAGCTACCATACTTGGATGTTTTGGTTGAGCGATAGGCAGGAGGCCAGCTTGGTCGTTCAGTGTACCGGAAACCAACACACACTGATCGGTACTTGCACGCCAGTAGTTTCCACCACCCTGTACACAAGAAAGCGGTCCTGAACACGTTCGTTCATAGAGCCAAGATTATCTCTGACGACGACCACCTACAGTCTGAATTGCAGAACTTAAAACGTGTTTCCGGGGAAAATGGATGCAGCGAAAGAGGCATCGCAAACGCTTTCAAGGGCCGCCGACGAAAGACACTAAAGACACCTGGTGAATCAGTAGAAGATGCCAAACGGACTGCATTCTTGCCATATTTTGGAGCAACTAGCAGCAAGTTAGGACGTCTGCTGCAGAAACATGGGCTATGACCAATGTTCCGGCCCACCTCCAAGATACGAGATACGTTGCGCCCTGTTAAGGCGACATTGCTCTTCCAGTGTCCGGCGTGTATGGTGTACCCTGTGAATGTGGCAGCATTTATATCGGACAAACAATTCGCACGGTTGTGGAGCGTTGTACTGAGCACAAGCGCCATATAAAACAAAGGGAGCTTGACAAGTCGACCTTAGTGGAGCATTGCCTAGAAAACGGACATAAAATACAGTTCGAAAATACGAAAGTGTTGGCTCATGCATCTACATATTGGAACTTCGTTATAAAGGAAGCGGCCGAGATCCGTTTAAACAACAACAATTTTAGCAGAAACCAGGGTACACACTCAGCAGTGCATGGGGGCGGGCGTTGGACATCGAAAGAAAGCAAAGACAGATGCGCGAAGCGGGAGCGGCAGTTTCAAACGTGGCGCCTGCCCCTGGAGCCACCTGAAGTCATCGGTGCTGCCACGGGCAATAGCTCCGGTAGCTGCCCGGGTCGACTTACGAGCGGGCGCCACATTGGGTCTATCTGATTGGCTGCTGATGATATCATCATGCCTATACAAGCGAGAAGCTGTAGCAGCCAAGGCAGTCAGTGAACTCCTAACGACGATGGCGGAGATGGTCATCGAAAGCTAGAGGATTTTATTCGAACTGACGCGACTTGAAAACCGAGAACGTCTTATTCAAGTACGCCGTCGTGAAAGACTCCGAGGACACCTGGAGTAGAATTGTCTTCAGTGATGATTCCCGCTTTGAACCGAGCCCCGGTGACAAGAAAATACGTGTCTGGAGACACTCCGGACATCGGTGGGATACCAACGAGATTGTCGACCGCCATATGGCCAGACAATGAGGCCCGGCAATATGACCCGACAGCCAAGAGTGTCGGTTGTCTTGTTTGAAAATAATGGCATAGAGAGCTCGAAGATAGGGCACAATCACCGGCCTTACGGCGTGCTGTAAAATTACCAGCTATGCGAACCAGTGGTGATCATACTCCGTACCCAGTCGCAGCCCACAGCAGTACACCACGCGTTAGGCGAGTAATACTGTGACGAGTTGAATATGACAACTTCCGTACTTCTAGGAGCCTGCACCCGCGGATACGTCCATCGCGATGCCTTACATAGGACCAGGAATCGTCTGCAAACATGATGTGGTGCCACTCTCGTGTCCGGTGTTGGCGCAGCAGTCTTGCATGCTGCCCTTCTAGTGTTGCAGTTCTAATAGCCAGTTCCGTAGACCCGTGAAAACAACACTGAAGGCCATGACAGTTGTCTTGGAACTATTTTGTTATCCTCTTGAAATGGTTAAATGAAAATATCAACACTTACAATATCAATTGTCAAATGCAAAATATCCCTGAAAATATGAGGCTACTAACGTAACACACACAATTATTTGCGATTGCAAAACGCACAGTAGAGAAAGCACGTCGCGATGGGAGGTATTTGCAGCGAATGACGTTCCAGGTCATTAGGAGAGCGGCGGCAGCTCTGGCGCAGTGACAATGGGCATTGTTCTCACGCCACCGCGCCACGCCGCGCTCAAAACCAGTCGCGGTGGACCACGGTTGCCGACCTCTGACCCAGATCCAAGCGTTCCGCCAAGTTCCGACCGACAATTGAACGCTGATTCGCGACGGCCTCGACAAGTGCGACAATACGCCAGTGGACTTTAAATAAGTCGTCTATCCGTTAGCTGCGCCTATTTCCACTTCAACGAACAACGACGAACACAAAAACAAAAATGACGACGAAAACAACAACAACAATCAACATAATTCTGTACTCAAATTTCTGTCACACTTGCGTCTAGTTTATACTAGTGACTAGTTTCGAGCGTAGCTGTTCCAGATCTGCACTAAAAGTGTATGAGACAGGCGAAATTCCCTCAGACTTCAAGAAGAATATAATAATTCCAAACCCAAAGAAAGCAGGTGTTGACAGATGTGAGAATTACCGAACTATCAGTTTAATAAGTCACAGCTGCAAAATACTAACGCGAATTCTTTACAGACGAATGGAAAAACTGGTAGAAGCCGACCTCAGGGAAGATCGGTTTGGATTCCGTAGAAATTATTGGAACACGTGAGGCAATACTGACCCTGCGACTTACCTTAGAAAGTAGATTAAGGAAAGGCAAACCTACGTTTCTAGCATTTGTAGACTTAGAGAAAGTTTTTGACAATGTTGATTGGAATACTCTCTTTAGAATTCTGAAGGTGGCAGGGGTAAAATACAGCGAGCGAAAGGCTATTTGCAATTTGTACAGAAACCAGATGGCAGTTATAAGAGTCGAGGGACATGAAAGGGAAGCAGTGGTTGGGAAGGGAGTGAGACAGGGTTGTAGCGTCTCCCCGATGTTATTCAATCTGTATATTGAGCAAGCAGTAAAGGAAACGAAAGAAATGTTCGGAGTACGTATTAAAATCCACGGAGAAGAAATAAAAACTTTGAGGTTCGCCGATGACATTGTAATTCTGTCAGAGACAGCAAAGGACTTGGAAGAGCAGTTGAACGGAATGGACAGTGTCTTGAAAGGAGGATATAAGATGAAACATCAACAAAAGCAAACCGAGAATAATGGAATGTAGTCGAATTAAGTCGGGTGATGCTGAGGGAATTAGATTGGGAAATGAGACACTTAAAGTAGTAAAGTAGTTTTGCTATTTGGGGAGCAAAATAACCGATGATGGTCAAAGCAGAGAGGATTAAAAATGTAGACTGGCAATGGCAAGGAAAGCGTTTCTGAAGAAGAGAAATTTGTTAACATCGAGTACTGATTTAAGTGTCAGGAAGTCGTTTCTGAAAGTAGTTGTATGGAGTGTAGCCATGTATGGCTCAAATGGATCTTCGAACTATGGGACTTAACTGCTGAGGTCATCAGTCCCCTAGAGCTTAGAACTACTTAAACCTAACTAACCTAAGGACACCACACACATCCATACCCGAAGCAGGATTCGAACCTGTGACCGTAGCGGTCGCGCGGTTCCAGACTGTAGCGCCTAGAACCGCTCGGCCACTCCGGTCGGCGTAGCCATGTATGGAAGTGAAACATGGACGATAAATAGTTTAGACAAGAAGAGAATAGATGCTTTCGAAATGTGGTGCTACAGAAGAATGCTCAACATTAGATGGGTAGATCACATAACTAATGAGGAGGTACAGAATAGAATTGGGGAGAAGAGGAGTTTGTGGCACAACTTGACTAGAAGAAGGGATCGGTTGGTAGGACATGTTCTTAGGCATCAAGGGATCACCAATTTAGTGCTGCAGGGCAGCGTTGAGGGTAAAAATCGTAGAGGGAGACCAAGAGATGCATACTGTAAGCAGATTCAGAAGGATGTAGGCTGCAGTAGGTACTGGGAGATGAAGAGGCTTGCACAGGATAGAGTAGCATGGAGAGCTGCATCAAACCAGTCTCAGGACTGAAGACCACAACAACAACATACTTGGGTAACGTCCTCAAAACAGATATAGAGTAATTTATTACATGCGTGATATGTTCAACACGTAGCAGTCTCATTGTTTAGTCAATGTTGCTTACAGTGTGGCGTCACCAGAAGGCGGCGACGAAACCAGTAAAGAAGACATGAATATGTAGTTCTGTCCATGAATCCTTTCGTCGCTACTTCGCAGTATGGAAACACATTCCGCTCCACCATTGTCATACCTGCCTCGAGAAGTAATCTTGTGTTCTTCGCCTCGCTGTGAAAGTAGTAGTAGGCAGCTTATTCGTGATAAAAATGGTGAATTTATCAAAGAAAGGTTGAGTACAAGTTTACATTTCAGGCTGCTAGAATACCCAGAGGTCTTAGGCCTGCTGGACGAAGCAGCACTCATTTAGTGAAGGGTGTGACCGGCAGCTGTTAACCATGCAAATGTCATCAAGCTGGAAAATACCCAGTTACGCCGCGCAGTTAACCGTAGAGTGCACCACTTTCTCCTGCCTTTAGTAGCTCTTAGAATTGAAGGATGCGACGAAAAAAACTGATAATAGGTCATAACAAACTATAAAAGGAATCACTTTCCTGCAGACCGCTAAGAGCAGCTCTCAAAGCCCCGAATTGTTTAGTATCTCGGGAAATTCGCGTCTTTCGAGGACCCGGCTGTATTCCAGCCTTGCCCACACTCGCTCAGAATCACAGATGGGCGCAATGGCGGGGTTTCTCCGTCTGTTGGTAACATACGGAATTAGTACACGCCGCCCTTCTCTAAATAGCTCCTCTTGACTTGTTTTAACATACGAGAAGCATTTATTCACGCTGAATGGAACATTTATTCACCTCACCGGAATGCCTTCTTTTGCTAAAGTGTGAAAACTAAGATGGAAGAAAAAGTTGCACACACCACGTCTGCAACCTCATATTGTTTTTGTGAGTCAGTTGTTTACATATTAAATATATTTGAGGCACCTCTAGGTATCAACCTAGCAGGGAAGCTGACTGAAAAACTACAGAGCCTGATCATTTGTTGACACTGAAGGTGATTGTGATTATTAGCTAACATTCCTATCTGAAAATTAGATAGCTACGCTTTTTTAAAATTTTTATTTATGTACAGTTGTGTGCAACTATAAAATACTAATTTCATTGAAAGAAAGCGTTCGACAAGTGCGCCAATCTGATTCTGTAATCATTCTGACATCGTACATCATATTATGTGACCTTCGCTCTTTCTACTGCAACATCCTCTCCTTCTGACGCCTAGCAAGTAACTTTTCTCTTTCTTTCTGCATGTAATGTTGATACTTCACTTTTCTATCCTTATCCTAATTTCTGTAGTCAGTGGGGTGCTTATTGTTATCACTTAATGTGATACATACTATGGTGTTTAGTGAAACAATAACGCAGGCGCAATAAGCACTCGAGGAACAGAAAAGCCCTTGAAACGCATTACTCAACGAAATAAATCTGCACATACATTTTGCAAGCCACTACGGTCTCTTTTAGCTTATTTTCATCATTCCCATGGAGGCAGTAAAACTGTTGTATATCTCTCTCAAATGGTTGTCTAAATTTATCCAAACCTATTTCGTCAGAACAATGTCGTCTTTCCTACATAATCCGTATTATTCTCTGAACATTCATTTTCCTTTCTGTATGAATGCATCGACCTCTTAAAATTCTAGCAGTGAATCTCCAAATTCTTGAACATCTGCCCCTAGAGCAACTTGATAAAACACCCAGTCATTGCAGCATTACTCTATAAAGTGTCATGCTAGAGTCTTCTACATGTCTTCCTTAACAGATACGCAGTATTTTCTCAGAAACCTCTCACGAAACCTATCTGTCATTCATCTGTCCTACTACTGATTTCCAATGTTAGTCGTATTTCACACAGTTTTGCAGTATTGCTCCTTTGTATTTAAACGCCCATCATGTTTATCACTACCCCTACAATGTTATGGAAACTGATTATTTCTCTAGTTTAAGTTCATTAACTTACCCGCTGTATTCAGTATACCGTTAAAAACAACGCGTAAGGTGTCTCATATCTTACTTTAGAACTGAGAAAATTTTCTGGCCATCTGTAGTTGGAAGTTAGAGCAGCGTGTAACTGATTTGTAAGAAAACCATAAATAAAGAAGGATTTGTGTGTCGTTCCCCATTATGTTATTGCAAGTAATGAAAATTAGATATCAGGAAATCTTCGTATTTGGGGAGATTCTCATCACATTAACATGCATGTCGACAGCGAGAGAATCTGAGAAACCGATCTCGTTATAGTGTTTACGTGTTAGGCCTGAGACGATTTTGCTGTCCGAACAAGTGTCTGTTTCCCGAGCATCAGTTACTCTACGCGAAACGTATATCAGCTGCTATCATGAAGTTAGCATCATTGAAGTTTTCAGTACTTTCACAATATCTTTAATAAAGAGAAGGCACTATTTCTCCATAACTGCCAGTGAACTCTGAAGGAACAGGTGCAGATTGTTCAAGGAAAGCTATTTAAGGATCTACCATGCACATTAATATGAAAAACTTTGTTTTCTTACATCACCTGCGTCACGCTATTAGTGGAAAAATGTGCGAAGTGATCGCTGGTGCAACTGTACCCAAACATTTTGGAGAAAGGTTAGAAATATTCTGGATCAGTGAAGACACGATCCTGATCTTGCACACAGACGCGATTGCCATGAATTGTACACGAAGGTGTATTCCACTAAAAGACTGGGGTAGATGCAGTAATTTACAAATTAGCAAGCTATGCAGAATATAGTTTTGCTGCTGGGCAGTGCGATTTGTGACTTTACTTATATACAGAGTAGCAGGTATCAATGCAGTTATTTTTATGTGTGGTACCTCAGTATTTATACACGTCAGTGAGTTGGTTGTTTTTTCTCTGTGCCGAGCAGTCTTCCCACAAACAAGTTACAAACCTGACGACCTGATGTGTTTTCTGCATAGTTGTACTGTGATTTACACCTTTCAGTATAGACTAATCGTTTTGCGTCCACGCGTGCACACTGCAACACCTGACCTGTTGCCAAGGAGAAAATAAGCAGTAAGGGCTTGCTCTTGCCAAATGTACTTGGAGGTAGTAACCAACCATAAAACATAATACTTGTAATGGCTATAATTACTAGTCTGCAAATGACGCCAATACTGATGTAATGTAGTTCAGTATACCGTACTCAGTCATCAACAAAAATATCTGCATTTATACCCATTACGTTCTGTATATATATTTTTTTCACCTAATAAAGATAAAAAACGTTTCTCTTCAATGAAATAAAGTATTAACTTCCTGTATAAACTAATAGCTATTCTTCTCTTCACTCCAAACCAAATCACTCTGCTCACATTAAACAACATTTTAATGAGCATGTCACAAAAATGGTTCAAATGGCTCTGAGGACTATGGACTTAACGCCTGAGGTCATCAGTCTCCTAGAACTTAGAACTACTTAAACCTAACTAGCGTCACACACATCCATGCCCGAGGCAGGATTCGAACCTGCGACCGTAGCGGTCGCGCGGTTGCAGACTGTAGCGCCTAGAACCGCTCGGTCACCACGGCCGGCTGCAAGTCACAGTCAGAGTCAAATGTGACAGAGCACTTATGTGGAGTGAATATCGATTCTGGCAGCAGATTCTAACACCAAACCGGCATTTCCAGAATTGATATTGAAGTGTTCATGTAATGGAACAGGAACGGTGCTGGGAAACCTGTTAACTGAAAACCGGATTAGTGAGTCCATTTATGAGCAGTTTTCGCAGAGACGCTGGAACTGGGAGGAGGTGCGTCGACGAAAATGTCCACTGCTGGATTCCTGTGGGAGTGAGCGGCCCGCAGGAAGAGCAAAGCAACGCGCAGTGCAGCGCTACAGGCAGGATGAGTCCACAGCGAGGACTGGCGCCAACGCTGGCGCGCTGCCACCCGCTGCTACTGGAGCGCCAGTCGCCAGCCGCCAGCCGCCCACTTTCTACGCTGCGCCGCTGCTGCTGCGCACAAGTGAGCAGGGCTCCGGAGACGGAGCGGCAACTGACGACCTGACCTTTCTCAACGGCAGTAGCTTATTCGTCGCGCACAGGTATTCCTCGTGTTACGCGTCATAAAACCAGTAACTTCATTCAGTTTCGTCAGTCTGAGCACAGACTTGTGACGCAACATTACAGAATTTGGCATAAAATGACAGAATGGAGATGGATCGTGAGCTACATAATTTTTTATTTGATTGTCCTGATCGCAAAGACTTTTGAATAAAATTTCCGGTTTCGGCTATGTAGTAGCCATCTTCAGAATCTACAATAAAAGTAAAAGAAAGTAAACTACTAGCTACTGCATTAAGAGATTAAAAAATGATACTAGTTATAAAAAAATTAAAAAGAAACACGATATACTTCTAGATCTGCTCACTGAAATTAGTCATAAGATGTAAAAATAGCTCGATTTGGTATTGCCATGCATGCTTCAACAAGCTATGTATAGGATGCAAAGCGACTATAGAGGTCGTTGACGAGTGGATAACATACGAATAATCATACAAAGTAATTAAAAGGAAGTTCATTTAAGAGCATAGATCTTCCAAGCATTTTCAGTTGTATTCAAGAAAGAAGGTTTGTTAAATAATTGTTTAACCCTATGAAAAAATGTATTCGTCTTCTGACAGTCTAAAGCTGGTCACAATTTAAGAGAATCTTCAGAAAAATTAAGATTGATTACAAAAATCAGCCTAAAATTGTATTTGACGGCTCTAAAATTAGTCTTTTAAAGGATGAAGACGAAATAAAATTCGTGACTGTGCATATTGTCCTGTTTCACATATGCCATTTTATATTTTGACTCGAACAGTAAGTAATAAAAATGAAATGAAAATGAAATGGACAAAAAGCAACCAAAAAAACTGTAGCCAAGAGTAAGAAACGTAAAGAACTGTAGCTAAGAGTAAGCGACAGGGAACAAAGGCTAAACCTGCGCAGGCTAGCGATGCCCAGTGCACTTCACTACCTTCCCACTATAAATTATGCTATCTGTTACCTATTTTAACGAAATACTACTGAATTTACTTCTTTTTGATACTTGATGTCAGTTCCTGTTTCATTTTAATTTTTATCATTTACTTTTCGATTTAGAACATAGAACGGAATATGAGAAACAAAACAATATGCTCATTCTCCAGTTTTGTTCCGTCTTCATCCTTTAAACGACTAATTTTAGAGCCATCACAATGTGTGCAATTTTAGACAGATTTCCGTAATCAATTTTAATTTTTCGAAGATTCTGTTAAATTCTGACATCTTTAAACTATCAGAAGACGAATACACTTTTCATAGGGTTAAACAATTTTTTAACAGTCCTGATTTATAGTATACAACTAAAAATATTTTTAAGACGAATTTCTTTAAATTAACTTCATTTTAATTACTTTCTATGATTATTTGTATTTTATGCATGCACGAACGACCTCTACGATCTGTTTGCATCCCACATGTAGCTTGTTGAAGCGTGTATGGCAATATTGATACGTGTTATTTTTACGTCTTATGACTTGTTACAATGCAGTAGAATGAGAGGTATATCGTGGTTTTGTTACTCAGTGTCATTTGTTTTTAATCTCTTAATATAGTAGCTAGTAATTTACTATCTTTTGTTGTTATTGTAGGTTCTGAAGATGTGTTTTGCAGAGCCAAAACCGGCAATTTTATTCAAAAAACTTTGCGATCAAGACAATCAAATAAAAATTATGACTGGACGTTATTAAAGGAGTAGGTTCCAACAAATATGGATTTGTCAATACAATCCGATCTAAATGAAATTTATATTCTGATGCAAAATCCATTTACAACCAGAATTTGTGCAGATAGTAATGTTTTTTTATTATTTCTTATGACACATATTGGTCGTACCCATTATAAAATTAAAATAAAGCTTGAAACGTAGATACTGTACATCACACCATCAACTGTACTTTATGTTTCATGGGTAAGAGGAGTTTACTGCTGTTTTGCACAATACAGTTGTTGCGCCATAAACTGTATTAATGCTTCTTGTATTATTTTCAGATGAAGCAAAATAATTAGTCATGGCTGGTTTGGACACCTCAAGGGATAGATTCAGGTGTCTAAATGGATAGGTTTTTCTTGCTTTACGCACAGAGTCATGAGTCCTCACGATGCGGGAAGGTCTGGAATTTAAGTCAGTGCATCGGCAGAAAGTAGAGATATGTGTTGGCTCCAGTTCTGTTCAATATGTACACGAATGATCAACCCTTAGCACCCAATAGCAGGAGTTTCTTTTATGTCTATGACCTAGCTCTAGCCACGCAGAGCATAGATTTTGAATTAGTGGAAAACATTCTCATGAATGCCCATAAACATCTTTCAAGATACTGCAACAAAAAGCAACTTAAACCAAACCCCACAAAGACTCAAGTGTGTGCTTTTCATTTGAAAAACAGGGAACCTAGTCTCAAGTTCAAGATAGCATGGTCAAGTGTCGAACTGGAACGCTGTGAGACCCCAAAAATCTACGAGTGACACATGATAGAACTTTCGCTTTAAAGAGGCATAAATTGCAAGTGGAAAGTTTCCACTAGGAACAATCTTCTACGGAAAGTGACCGGATCATAGTCGACCAGAAACTCTACAGATATCTACGATGACACTACCCTGTTCTGCAGCAGAGTAAGTATGTCCTGTTTGGCATAATTCAACAAATGACAAATAGGAGGTACATAGCTTTCAGCGACACCTGCAGTATCATAACAGGTTGTCGGAAATCCACTCCAGTCGAATGGCTTTACCATATCGCAGGAATAGCAGCACCTCCTGTTCGAAAAAAAAAAAAAAGCTGCGAAAGAGGAAAAAAATTGGACCAGGGGAGAACCATCCTCTGTATGAGCACGAACCGCACCCGCGACAACTGTAGCCAAGGAGTTTCATATGAACATCTACGGCACTGAGAACAATTGCTGTAAAAGCTAATGTGGAGGACTACGACCTGCCTTCCTCCTGACTGGAAGATCGTTTCAGAAACTCTACCTCCTGGCTATGGTAAGAAACGGACGGCTTAGAAGTCCCTGAATAGACTGAGATCTTGAGTTGGCAGATCAAAGGTTGATTCGAGAAGGTGTGGCTACACTGATTAAGATGATATTCAGCGTGACTACGGAGAAGTCCAGACTGTTCATCACATGCTTCAATGCCGACTGCGTCCGGTCTCCTGCACAGAAAATGAGCCTCCTCAGGGAGCAGAAAATGCACTAGGAGTGGCCAAGATTTGCGCTAGAGTAATACGCTCATAACTGTAAATAATATGTATGTTTCTGGTACGAGAATAAATAAATAAAATCAGGAACTTTTACACCGCCACCTCTCCTACCGTTGCCGGCTAAATACAGCGTGGAAAAACCTCAACAGTGCTGACGTTATGGTAGCAGGTGATATACAAACATTATTCATACAAAATAACTGACGCTCGAAAAGCTGATTTTTGTTCTAACCAGCAAAATCGACCCAGATTGAACATGTAAACACGACAACGATGATTCTAACCAGCATTCTGCGCTCAGGCGTATTTCATTGGCCTCGGATACAGAGGCGGGAGCTTATTCTGATTTGATGGTGGTTATGGACGCTTACCCAGTGCAAGAGAGATTTTAATCTGACCGGAATGAAGAACCGAATAAATAAACAAATAAAATAATAGAGACGGTAACATACTAGTTAATAAATTCAATTAAATCATCATAATTCAATAATACTCGGTAATGTGTCTCTAGAGTAGACATTCAGGAGCTTGTGGAACAATTAAAACCGTAAATTTTGAAGGTAACAACAGGGCGTGCCGAACTTAACTAAGAAAATGATACAATAAATATACAAGTGAAATATATTTCACTAACTGACTAATTCATTTTCAAGTTACTATTTACAAAGAAAATATATCATGCGATAATGGTACAGTGCAGTATGGACATAAGGCTTATTACACGAATTTCTGAAGCTATGGTACTTGAAACTTGACTTATCGTGTCAGACTGATAATTATTATCAAATCCTCCCAACGATAAAATAGTTTATCTTTTTGTTATGGCCATTTGCGGTAGGACTTCATCTTTCCTATACAGTTCGTTTTGCCGGCCGGAGTGGCCGAGCGGTTAAAGGCGCTACAGTCTGGAACCGCACGACCGCTACGGACGCAGGTTCGAATCCTGCCTCGGGCATGGATGTGTGTGATGTCCTTAGGTTAGTTAGGATTAAGTAGTTCTAAGTTCTAGGGGACTGATGACCACAGATGTTAAGTCCCATAGTGCTCAGAGCCATTTGAACCATTTTGAACAGTTCGTTTTGGCACTGACAGACTGCAAAATTACACTCATTGCAATTTTAGCTTAGCTGAGGTGAACCCTCCAGGCGGAAGTTATTCGGATGTAACAGCGGTTAAAATATTTATGACTACTGCCAACAGAATGTTACATCATGGTACTTACAACCTTATAGACTGTTCTTCACACATTGAGAATGCATATTTCCCTGTTATTCCATGTTAATTTCTTAAAAGATAAACTGATCTTCCCTCACTTTTACTCGCACGAAATACGACCCTATTCTGAGTGGTGAATTTCTGTTTACCCGAGGTCAGCGGCTTAGGTCATGGCCATATAGGTATAGAAACATATAGCGTTGCGCACTTCAGAAAGCTGGGTCATTTTCCCACTATGTAACTCTTGTTGTGCATTTACCTCAAGTAATTGGAGTCAGACACAGATTAAATGTGTTTGTGGTCCCTATGTGTTGGATAAGAGGATAAGAGGCTACGCACATAATTACTGGAGTACTTGCGTTTCATTGCTGGATCTGTCTTTTTAGTTCTATAGTCAAAACTTCACGCTGAAACACCCAAAAAGATGTTTTGTAAATATAATCTTGGTGGGCAGCCTTGGTCCGTGGTGTAAGTTTATAACATTCTATATACAAATAAATAGCAATACAAGTCGCTTTTTGGTTTTTTTATTCTGACGATGCTTTGCGAAGAGAAATCTTCGTCTTTCTGTGCTACAGATTCGATTACTTCACTTGCACTTCTCTACAATATCAGTTCTGTGTTATTCTGGGCTCTAAAGAATATGGTATATATATATATATATATATCCTAAAGTAATATCCAGTGTTGTAAAAAGAAGAAGAAATGTAAGACATATAGTGAATATCAACTGAAACATTAAAGTCCTCTGTTTTAATGATAGGACGTTTTAGATTAGTCTAGTATCTTTTTGATTCACAAAATTAACTACGAGTAATTACAGATTACCAGATCACCAAATCTGTTTAGCAGGCATAAAGGAAATGAATTACGCTTGTTATTCAGAAAACTTACCAGCTCTTTCTCTGTGCTGATTAATTATAGAAACTAGGAAATAACTGAACCAGACGGACTGGTTTAGGGTATGAACGTGGTTATTTAAGAACTTTTAGCTCTGGCAAACACTGTCTTGACTTTCGTTAAGCTCCTGCCACTCATTCAAGTTTCAGCTAGTCAGAAATTTCAACAGTATAAACATTGTTAGAAGCGGCAACTCAAACTTTTAACTAAATGTACCATCTCATGAACTACGGGGCGTTTCAAAGAGACTGATCCGATTTTACAAGACTTTATCTACAGCGTGAACGAAGGATTAAACTTTTGGGTGCATTTTAACTTATGCATTGAAACTAAACATTTGTCTTGCCACCAGTTATAAGTTGCCGGTTCTAGTGGTTGCCTATGGAGGTCTCCCTGGAGCAGTTACGTCGTTTGTTCGTTCTTTTATTACGAATTTTTGCAGAGTTGCGAGATGATGCCGTACATTTAATTATTCAGCAGGACAGAGCGCCACTGCATTGGCAAATAAATAGAAAAGCTTTTCAGCATTTCTTAAGAATGAGCTACCTCAACGATGGAACGGCCATGGGGAGCGCACAGATCTCGCATCACACCGTTCACTTTGTTTACCTTTGTCTTCCATAGCCGTATTTCGTAAACTGATTTCCCAATACCGATTCTTGTTGGTCATGTAAACACTCCAATAATACGATTTTGGAAATGCGGTTTTAATTGCCGGTTTCCCCCTTCCACGACCGACTTTCGCTCCCATGTAGAAGCACAATCGTTTCTGAAACATGCTTGGATCGTCATGCTACGTATTGTTTTTAAAAATTTTCGGCTAATCTGCAGTAAAGGAGAAGTAGAAACATTAGACTGAGTATGAAATTGTCTACCTCTGACATTTAACTGAAGAGAAACAGTCATTACGTGGACTAAATCAGAAACTGATACAGCTGATACCCTATGTCTATTTTTGTAAAACACTTTACGACAGTAAAACCAGTAGTTGACCGGTCTACAGAAAAAGCTTCTGGCGTCAATAAGTAAACACAACAGCGAAAAACAGTTTCCTAAATTTGGTTTTCGTTTTCTGGAAGTTGTGCGGCACGTAAACGTATCAATTGGCTTGCGAGGTCACCTGAGCTCCCTCTAAAAGAACTTTTATTCTGTGGATTGTCAAGGTCTCCTCCGTCTCTCCGTTTATGTGCCTTCCATGCCAACAAATGTCCGAGAGAAACGACACCGAATAGCAAAAGCAATGAATACAGAGTAGCTGCAAACATGTTCGCAAAAGTATGGACTTGTTTGATATCGTCTGGCTGTTTGACATCGTCTGGTTGTTTATCGAGGGTCTGCTGGTGAGCAAACTGAGTATTTGTGAGAGGTACATGAAAACTTTGGTCATATAGACAGTTGTAAAAGGTATCCCGTGGTTATACGTGAATGCCTGTGGAAGATATACCCTAGTAAAATTAGATGGTTCTTTTGAAATAGATACTTTATAATCCTATATGTAAGTTAAATTTTGTCCAGAGTTTCTGTCTCCTTTCATGCAGAAGATACTGTCTTGTGAAATCGGATGAATGTTTTTGAAAACCGAGCACTTCACGAAGAACACAGGCTGTATATACACACCGTCCGTTCAAAAGTTCCAAGACTGAGTTTATTCATGGCATGTACGCGACGTCAACGCAGTAACTACGATGGCAACTTGAACTAACAACTATAAGCAATGTGCATTCGACTACGCAGTTGTGAACAAGCCGTGTTAAGTAGTGGACGTGTAGCCTCAGTGTGTCAACAGTGTTATGTCAGATACCGCAAACGAACATAATCTCTAATTTAATTGCTCGAGACAGTCTTCAGAATGTTCTGAAGAAGAGATAAGTCTGTGAAAAAAAATCACAAGTACTTCTGTCGCAAATTGATTGAAATACAAAACACGGACAATTCTTAACTGGAAAAAATCACCACCGGTGACGAGTCTTAATACTAAAACGAACCTACCACAAAACGACAAAGTGCAGAAATTCACAGGAAGGGTCAGCGCTTTGATATTCAAGCCAGTGTCATGCGCGAGTTGAACAAAATCCCAAAGAATTACTTGTCTGACTGTTTCAAATAGCTGTATGAACGTTCTGTACTCAAATGGAAGGAGACTATGTAAAACACTTTAAGCATTGCAGCCAGCACCTTAATCTTTGTTTATTTTTCATTAATTCGGTGTAGAAACGTTTTGGACTCACGAGGTGGGTCTATTGACAAACGGCATGGAGACTACTTAAAACATTAGAAAAAAATAAACGAAAAGGATGTGTACAAAGTACAAAAGCGTGCAGTTGTTTATGTAAAATCCGGTTGTCTCAAGCTTTTTGCATCGTATGTTTATTATTGTGAACGGGCCAGCAGCGTGCACAGTTGTCTGCAACGGTGTGGATGAGTAGTGTTGAAATATTAGGCGTACTCGCTAAATAAATCACCGTGAGACGCGTAATAGGCCGTGGTTACCTGCGCACGTAAGCAGTAGCGCTGCTTTTAGTCGACAATAGCTGTGAAATATTTGCCGCGAGGAGACTGCTGTTTGTGGAAAGTGCCTCTCGCCACGCTGATAACTTCAGTTATGGCTGCGCTGGCGGCAATCCCCAGAAGCGTCGGCTATCTCCAGCCAAGCGGCACAGTCTGCTGCTGCCTTCAGCTCTCCCGTCACCTGTGCGGTACACCGAAGTACTTCTCACATTACCTCTGCTACAATGGACTTTTAATAAATGAACCTAGAACTACCTAAATACGCTTCTCAAAAGAATTAAGGCAAAATAACTATGGGCCTTTGCCATACTCCACTGAGCAATGAGGGCTGGGTATGTTACCACATTATACCTTTACCTTTCACAAATTAAGTACTCAACAAACCATCATTACACCCTCGATCGTTGACATAAAAAGAACTGAAATGTCCGACAGGTGTCTAAAACAAAGTGGAAACTATCATCATCCAGTCATCCTGACTGCTTTTTATTGAACTTTGAGAGCTTCGATAATGAGTACGCCTTGTGTGAGCATTTATCACTGCCTGACACATACGTGGCGTGTAAGTCTATGGAGATGACCCTACGGTATCCGTTCCCATTCTTCACTGAGAGCCCAGCAGATTCCCTGGAGCGTCCGCGGTGGAACAGAACGACTACGAACTCGTTTGTCAAGCATGTCCCACAAATGCGCCATGTGGTTTAGGTCGTAACTCGTCATTGGCCGTTCTATAACTTCAACGTTCAGGGTTTTCAAGACATCCCAGCTGATTCCCGCCACGTAGGCCCTGCCATTAGAAGGAATTTAGGGCCACTACCGTATCTAACAGCCATCACATGGTCCAACAGGATTTGTTCGATGTACTACCTGGAGGTATGGAGAACGACAAGATACATATGACTGTCAACACCACCTCAGCATCACAGAACCTTGGAAATCTGTCGATTTCTTGGTCAACATTTGGCAGATACCGCTCACCATCGATCTGCACCCACGAACACGACGATCACCTTGCATCATAGGCTATCTGGACTCGTCTGCGAACAAAACGTTTCGCCAGTGACGAAGTAGCCTGTTGACGTGGGAACGGCAGAGCTGAAGGCGAGCTACAAGATGTCGTGTCAAGCAGGGTACTCGAATAGGACGTCTGGCTCACAAGGTCCTTTCTCGTAACCTGTTCATTACAGTCTGATCGACACAGTAGCTCCAGTGGCCCTTCTGAGATGGTCTAGCAGTGCTCTGGTGGTACCCGTACGACGCCGCAACGCAGACGGCCAGATATCAGTCTTCACGTGGGACTGCAATACGTCGCCGACCTTGTCCAAGTCACCTTGTGGTCTGACCTGTCTCCCTGCAGCGTGCCCACAGCCTACATATAGAGACGCACCGGCATCTGAAGCAACACAACCGAAAGGCCATCCTTTTTGGATCACACAGACCACCGTTGCAACATGCACTGCATTAAGATGTCGCACTATGTGTACTTGGGCAACGGCCTTGCCGCAATGGATACACCGGTTCCCGTCAGATCACCGAAGTTAAGCGTTGATGGGCGTGGCCGGCATTTGGATGGGTGACCATCCGGGCCGCCATGTGCTGTTGCCATTTTTCGGGGTGCACTCAGCCTCGTGATGCCAGTTGAGGAGCTACTCGATCGAATAGTAGCGGCTCCGGTCAAAGGAAACCATCATAACGACCGGGAGAGCGGTGTGCTGACTACACGCCCCTCCTATCCGCATCCTCAGTGAGGATGATACGGCTGTCGGATGGTCCAGATGGGCTCTTGTGGCCTTAAGAAAGAGTGCTGCTTTTTATTATTTGTACTTGGTTGAATAGAATATCCACAAATGACAGCTGCTTTCTGTTTGTCTCGCCAGAAAACACTGGGACAACACTTCCTTCTGAGGGACGACCTGACACTGCAAAGCATACCGCTGCCAATAAGTGCCGAGTGATTTTCATTGAGCCCTAAATTGAAAGCAAAGATCTCAAGCCACGCTGTAAGACCACAGGTTCCACCTGCATCAAAATAGATTTAACATACCAGACGCTGATAAACATGTTCCCCTAATTCGTTTGAACACTCTTCGTACATCAAGACAGCAAGCGAGTACATTTTCCCTCGTTATTGGGGTAAATGGTCCGCCCAGGCTCAACTCCAAGTAATGCCAGTGATTTTTCCTTCGTGAGAGGACTGTAACAGGGCCGCTGATAACCTCGTCGTTGAGCGCCCATACACGCACCCCCCTACTCCCACCCCCTTGTACTGGCGTACATAGCCCCGTGAGGCGAACCGAGTAGCTACTGGAATATTCTAAGGCCAAGAAAGCTGACAACGACTGGGAGACATATCCGATGCCGCACACAAATGACGTCAATTTGCAGAGGATGACGTCACAAAAGGCCCTCGTTCACAGCGGCACACAAATGGGCCGTACATAACAGAAACTGCGCAATAGCTGACTCGAGACGTGTAGTGTGGTTTTGCAACAAGCGATTTTGCCTCTTTTCAAATGAAGCAAGGCGTCGAGTGCCAAATGATGCGTTCAGCCTACGGTGTGTGGAGGTTGTAGTTCAAGTAAGATGTGGTTTTATGAGGCTTTAGGGGTGTTTTCCGTATCATGACTTTCGTTCATTCATTCAGGTTACCACGAACATGAAACAACATTCTACGTATTGATGAGAAGTGTGCTGTGGGCATTCTGATCTTGCGAGATAGCGTGTTTACATCTGGTGATCTAGCAGGCCATGCTACAGGGCCTCCGCGTCCTATCCAACGTCCAGGAAAAATGTTGACGTGTCGGCGAATTGTAACGCGGAAGTAGGGATGTGCTCTATAATGCATTCATGCATAAGCCACATAATCTGTCTTACTGCCGAAGGCACATTCTGAAGCAGATCAGGCAGAGTATTCCGCATCAAGTCTAGGTATATTCCTCCGTCCAGGCGTTTTGGAATAATAACCGGTCCAAGTACGTGTTCGTCAAGAATCCCTGACCACACATTGATGCTGAACCGATGCTGAAGAGACGCCACAACCATTCTCCGAGGATTGTCTGTAGCCCACTGATGACGATTATAAAGATTGGTGATGTCAGTTCTGGTACAGATTTCTTCGTCGGTGAAGAGGACTGATGACGGAAATCCCATAGTTGTGATGGTCTGGTGCAAAAAACATCGACAAGATGCTTCCGGTAGAGGGAAATCCACAGCTGATAATCCTTGCACTCGTTGCAGGTGATCCAAGATACACATAATCCTACTTTGGCTTACACCATGTTGGCGAGCCACTTGCTGGGAACTTGTGCTAGGGTTCGTCTCAATATCCTATAGAACCCGGTTGTTCAATTCTGGTGTACGCACAGTCCGCTGCCTCCCTGCACGTTCGTCTGTGTGAAAGGACCCATGATCACACAAACGCCCAAAAAGCGCGTGAAATTTTGTGTGACGTAATAGGTTTCTAGTGAGGTTACTTGTTTTAGTACAGACGTCATGCCTCTCGACCGTTTCCATCTGTTTGGCCGTGTACAGACACCTTCTCGGCTTGTTTCTGTCATGAATACCGGACCACTCTGCTGCTTGCAGTACGCTGCGTCAATCAGCGACAAGGAATACACTGCGCGTGGTCAGATGAGTTTTCATTCGTCAGCAGCATCTACCGTGACAACGATACGTTTCCGGACACATGTTCATGGGACCTTTCTCCCTCCATTTTCAGTCAGGAATCATTCCTCAAAGTTTGTCGGTTTTATTAACGTTCACCCTGTATAACTATGCAGGCATCGGCTGACAGTCAGTTGACATAACAGTTTACTGAGTATGTTACCTCGTCATAACGTAAAAAAGCTGTACTTGAGAAACCTAGTGTTCTACTGGTAGATCCAGAAGAAGACCACTGTAACCGTGGTTGAAACGTTGGTTTCTCCAGCATAATTTGTTACTTTATGACGTGGCACCATGTTCAGAAAAAATTGATGTCAAATGGTGATTACAAGTTTTTATAACAATGTACCGGCAGCGTTTCGCAACTACTGCATCTCGAAACTCTGATTCTAACAGCTGGCCATGGCGTGCTCGGCAGCACCTTTCAGTCTATTTGCGGGTACTTCATTTCATTGCATTGGCACATGCTCGTTCGTAACAACACAAGCTATGTTTAATTTCTGATGCAGGCTTATGAAGACTCTTACATGGGACCTCGTATGTAGAACAGCCGTAACAGGAAATACGTTTAAGAGTGAAAAATCAAAAAAAAAAAAAAAAATGGTTCAAATGGCTCTGAGCACTATGGGACTCAACTGCTGAGGTCATTAGTCCCCTATAACTTAGAACTAGTTAAACCTAACTAACCTAAGGACATCACACACACCCATGCCCGAGGCAGGATTCGAACCTGCGACCGTAGCAGTCTCGCGGTTCCAGACTGCAACGCCAGAACCGCGCGGCCACTTCGGCCGGATAGTGAAAAATCCCTGTTGGCACTGAATGCATGAGGGAGCCTCATCAATATCAGCTTGTTATCCGTATTACGGCTAAATTATAATAATAACAAATGGTACGAAGATCGACATTATGTTTAAGAGCGTTATATATTACAGACGTTGTCACACATACAGCACTAAATGTATAGAAGTTAAAAGGTTTGAGACAAACTGCTTGGAAATACGTCTTACGATAATTAGCCTCCGAAAGCGGTAGTGATGAAAGGAAGTATTCCTATCTAGACGATACATATGGAGCCCAAGAATAATTGAGCTCCTTCCTTTAAAGTAAGAGAGTCCAATTTTTTGTTCACAAAGACCCGTTATAAACCATGAAGCAACAGCTACTCAATAAAAGCTTTTTTAACTGGCCAGCTTGACAGGTCAAACGACTTGTGTGCGGGCTTGTATAGCTGCTCGTCGCACTGTGAACGCTACTGTGGCAATGCTGTTGCGTAACACATGTATCTACAGGCTGCATTGGATCAGTGAAATATAATAAGAGAAAGCTGCTATTTAAGAGACCTAGTTTGAAAATTACATGACGCAGCATTCTGTCGACATCTTATGGCGCTACGCTGTTCAACTGATTCGTTACTTCTGACGACAACCAAGAGACTTAAGGACATTGCGAGAAAGGAGAGAGGTACGCCGTCTGTAGCATCTCGCATCGAAAAGACTGTCTCGTCCACAGTAGCAGCAACCAGATATGTAAGTTTAATATCCGACGTAAGCTGTGTCACTCCTTAGCTAGTTCACATTTGAAGTGTTTCCGTCCGTCCCTACTGATAAAAATTTACATGCCACATTTTAATAATGTTGGTTTTCTCCTTCATCTTCGGGAAGTGACGTTAGTGTTAGACCAGGAGAAGTTTTTCCCACTTCTCCTAAATGCAAGGATGTATCAATAACCAAGGCTCGATTCATCTCCAGTCCGACCTTGTGCACCTTCTCTAATGACCTTGACATCGACTCGATATTAGGTGCAACCTTCCTTCCTTGCTTGCGTCCACTAGGCGAAGATGAAGCAGCTTTACTTTTTGCGTGAGCAAAATTTATTTGTTTGTAAATAAAAGCTGCCTTTTTTTGATACACTGTATTTTATTTCTTATTTTTGTGGTGACAAAAGACTGATAGTGCGTCACAAAAATAGGGGCAAACAAGATGAATAGTGGTAAGAAAAAAGTACAGAAAATAAAAACTTGCTTACGTTTCGTAAATAGAGCTATAGTGTGACCTCCAGTAAGTGAGCAAATAAGGAAACGCAGATGCCAACCAAAAACGCGAAGAATATCCCACTGATGATGTCTTAAAGTGGAAAAGACGAAACGCGTCTGGGAGAAGTAAAACACAGTGCAGCAAGAAAAGGCAGTTTTTATTTACAAAACAAATATTTCTGTGCCTGCTGCGGAGGATGGCCACGTAAACAAACTCGTTCAACAAAAATTTTATTTTTGCAGCTATAGGCGCTGTTGACCATTGCAGTAAGATCCGAGGAAATTCTCAGTACTACGAGGGTGTGCTGAAAAGCAATGCACCCGAATTTCTTATTCTGTTCTCAATATCGGTTAAGGTATTGCATGTCATCTATGTCACTCGGACGATTTTCCAGCTTCGCTGACGCGAGCTACACCCCTTTGTTGCTAGAAGGTGCCGAATTGTAGCGTGTAACATGGTGGTGTGTTATGCAACTCAGTTGGTGCGTTAGAAACAGCGTGGTATAACCTAACCGCAGATGACGTGCCTCCCATTGAAATCCATAGAATAAAAACTGTGTACTGTGATGATTATACCAACAACAGTAATCTGTGACGTTTGGTTGTTCGTGCTCGTAATGAAGTAAACGATGGTGCTAGCCTCAACGTGTGACAGAACACGGAATGAACGACCGCGTACGACAACCGCCGAGAGCCATCGGAACTAGGTTGATCAACTCTTCAGAGAAAACCGTCGAATAACACAGACACAGCTGTCAGGTAAGAATGGCATTGTACACTCGCTAAGTTACAGTCGATGTTTAAAAAGTTTCCTTTGGCAGCAACAAAGGCTTCTGATCGAAGTGGTACCACACGCTTTTTTTCATTGACGTTTTGCTCGAAAATGGTAGATCATACTACCTGTTCACAAAGAGTATTTTTGTGTTGGGAATCGAGTACTGCCTAACATGCTGATTAGGTAGAAACGTGGATTTACGATCTCTCCGTACTCCCAGTATTGTTTTGCAATCCAGTTGCTGCATTGGGTTCGAACAGGGGTCGCCAATAAGACAATTCACAACAACAGAGCGGATGGAGCATATATGGTAGCGAAAATGAAAAGAATGATATAGTATCTCTGGCACATGCAGGGTACTGAAACATATTTATGGTGATATCCAGATGACGCAGTTTCAAGAGACTACCAACAAGTTCAAAGGTGTTTTAATCAAGAAAAGGCTCCTCACGTTGAACCGATGGATCCAACTAGTCACAACAGATACTATAGCATTTTATTCCTGTGGCTGGAATGAGACTAATACCTAGAAAGCCTATTTAGAAAATGTAAATGGTTTTATCAATGATCGGCGTCTAATAAGGTCCAGTTATCTGCTTCCAAAGATATGTCTGGTCTTGTAATTAAAAAAAAAAAGTATGCTCAAAGTTTTCAACGGACAAATATTAGTTATTTTGGACCGAAACAAGTAGCTCATAGCTTATGAAGTCAGAGAGGTTCTGGGACAAGAAGCGTTTAACCACTATTTTAAAATAATTTATTTACTGTACTAAAATCCAGAGACCGGTGATTCCAAAACTACAACTTGGTGAAATCTCTCATACTTTAAGCAATGCGTTCGTTTACTTTCATTACCACACAACAATAGCTTAAATTTAAGTAAACATTGCAATGAAACATATATCCAAAATCTTTAAGTAATCCTTACAATAAATGAAGGAACTACAAACATTTAAACTTTGAACTTCCAAAGGTTTCATAAATTTTAAAACTCCTTTAGCAAAAGCTTTACAATAATTAAAAATCATATCCAAAAACTACCAACAAATTTACATAATTTTAAAAAATAAGCAATGAAATGGCAAGTAGACCGGTTCCTTTAATAGTGAATGGAAATCAGGCGACTTTCCTTCAAAAGGATATTCATTTGCGTAGCGGCAATTACTCTAGATTGGGCGCCCGACACTTATCACTTATCATGCCACCTCTATAGATTCCAGTTTGGTCTTACATCGGTTTTAGTAATACAGCTTCAGCACATGGTAATGGCTCCTGCAACGCAGCAACTGTTAAGCGCTTACAATAATCAGGTAACGTCAGTAAAATATTTTTAACCTTCAAACCACCAGGGCTTGGCGTAACTAGCAGATTTCAGTCAAAGAATTTAACTTAACAAGAATGTTCATTATTTAAGAAGGGAAGGAGCTAATAATTTAATAAAACAAAATCAGCTTTCAGATTTGAATGTCGATAAACAGAAAGCGAGAAACACGTATATTTAGGGCAGGGTAGTGCTTACCGATAATAACAGTCTCATTGCGTTCTTCATCGCTAAAGCCGTAATTCCATTTCCATATACATTAACGCGCTTAGAGGCCTATCCAAGGCTGATTGTGTCCCAAGCACTATGGGTAATAACTTATTCCACAAGATATATATGAACTCGTGGCTTCAATAGAAAACAAGCAGCAACTGCTTTTGCCGAAAGCGCGATCCATTCTTGGAAGTAAGTCGAACTAACGCGCTCAGAGTGTAGTCTCTGGGACGCTGTGTACTTCGTTCAGGCTGGCAGAACCGAACACCGGCACATACGACCGCCCGTGCGCAATCCACGGCTAGGTGCACGGCGGTTCCCCCTCTTCTCTCTGCAAGGAAGTACTCACTCTGCGGCCTCGCGCTCCCCTCAGCGCCACCGTTTAAATCTAGCCGAGCCAGAGCTCCTCTAGTAATCAGAGTTCCAATTTGGCGCGAGATATCGAACCAAGATAACCACTGATTCGAGGTCGAGCGCCCCACGGCTCAGTGTTTTTCGTAGGATGTTAAATGTCTGCACTAGCAAACTCGTAATCGAGCAATTGATATTCACGTTGTAACTTAACCGCTTGTCTGCTTCTCTCTATCTCAGTGAATCTTCCTAAAACTGTCTACCAAGACTTCTCAAAAATGATTGCCAAACACACTAATTCCCAACTTAGAATCGTGTACTGTTTAAAACTCTGACTATACTGGACTACAAAAAAATTTATATGATTTGCTCAACACTGTATACAAACTGAAGATAACTGTTTCTGTAAAAATGCAGTGCTACCCTTAATGTAATCTGACTTCTGAAGTAAATGCGCAATTGAACATACACAGAAATTCCTGACCTTAAACTGTACTCCCACTTACCTCGTGCCGTGACAAAAAAAATTTTATAGGGCTCTCGAAAGCAGTGTACAGCATATAGCAGCAAAGCAACATTAAAAACTACGACTGAAAATTCCGTACCACAAAGTGCAATGTGTGTACATACATTAAAATTGCTACACCAAAAAGAAATGCAGATGATAAACGGGTATTCATTGGACAGCTATATTATACTAGAACTGACATGTGATTACATTTTCACGCAATTTGGGTGCATAGATCCTGAGAAATCAGTACCCAGAACAACCACCTCTCGCCGTAATAACGGCCTTGATACGCCTGGGCATTGAGTCAAACAGAGCTTGGATGACGTGTACAGGTACAGCTGCCCGTGCAGCTTCAACACGAAACCACAGTTCATCAAGAGTAGTGACTGGCGTATTGTGACGAGCCAGCTGCTCGGCCACCATTGACCAGAGGTTTTCAGTTGGTGAGACATCTGGAGAATGTGCTGGCCAGGACAGCAGTCGAACATTTTCTGTATCCAGAAAGGCCCGTACAGGAGCTGCAACATGCGCTCGTGCATTATCCTGATGACATGTAGGGTTTCGCAGGGATCGAATGAAGGGTAGAGCCACGGGTCGTAACACATCTGAAATGTAGCGTCCAGTGTTCAAAGTGCCGTCAGTGCGAACAAGAGGTGTCCGAACGTGTAACCAATGGCACCCCATACCATCACGCCGGGTGATACGCCAGTATGGCGATGACGAATACACGCTTCCAATGTGCGTTCACCGCGATGTCGCCAAACACGGATGCGACGATCATGATGCTGTAAACAGAACCTGGATTCATCCGAAAAAATGACGTTTTGCCATTCGTGCACCCAGGTTCTTCGTCGAGTACACCTTCGCAGGCGCTCCTGTCTTTGATGCAGCGTCAAGGGTAACAGCAGCCATGGTCTTCGAGCTGACAGTCCATTCTGCTGCAAACATAGTCGAACTGTTCGTGCAGATGGTTGTTGTCTTGCAAAAGTCCCCATCTGTTGACTCAGGGATCGAGATGTGGCTGCACGATCCGTTACAGCCATGCGGATAAGATGCCTGTCATCTCGACTGTTAGTGATACGAGGCCGTTGGGATCCAGCACGGCTTTCCGTATTACCCTCCTGAACCCACCGATTCCATATTCTGCTAACAGTCATTGGATCTCGACCAACACGAGCAGCAATGTCGCGATACGATAAACCGCAATCGCGATAGGCTACTATCCGACCTTTATCAAAGTCGGAAACGTGATGGAACGCATTTCTCTTCCTTACACGAGGCATCACAACAACGTTTCACCAGGCGACGCCGGTCAACTGCTGTTTGTGTATGAGAAATCGGTTGGAAACTTTCCTCATGTCAGCACGTTGTAGGTGTCGCCACCGGCGCCAACCATGTGTGAATGCTCTAAAAAGCTAATCATTTGCATATCACAGCATCTTCTTCCTGTCGGTTAAATTTCGCGTCTGTAGCGCTTCATCTTCGTGATGTAGCAATTTTAATGGCCAGTACTGTACATAATAAATTGAATGAAGGGTTTGAATTTTAATTGGTAAGAAATGACTTCTGACAAAATTCGTATGAAACTCTATTTTCAAAAGTAATGCTTTAAAAACAACTAAATGTTTACAGTAGTAGTTGCATATCATGACTTTAAGCAAGGGAACTCTCATCATCCTACCAGAGCAATCCATCTGACAATCCTACTGTCTGAGTTTCATTACTACAGTCTCAATAACACCAAACAATGACATGCGCTTGCGTGCTTGCCTGAATCTCTCAACATCCCAGAGAAAACTCCAAATAATCTACTTAGCTTCTCTTTCCGTAACTGCATCAAAAATATTCTTACTCAAATTCCATCAGTCTTATATCACACTTTTACAGCAAATTTCTTGATTATAGTTCAAAATATGTCTTCCACTCACCAATGCTCTATTTAGAAAGCGTGGAACTTCGCTAGCGCACTCAGGCAGAGACGGTGTAACTACACAAAGATATTACAGCAGTAGTCAAAGATAACTCAACTACATAGTTTTGTCTGCGTGAGCTATGCATATCGATATTTACGTAAGAAACACAATTTACAGAGACCTAAATAACATGCACACCTCACATCATAGGGAGGCACTCGTATATATGTAGCGGAAACGCAACTTTTATACCAACGTCTTCGTAGCAGAACGAATATAACAATGTTTCAGTATTGAATACAGGCATTGCCGATAACAGTATCCGCGACCGCTGTCAGCGACCTGGGATAACAAACCGTGAGGGACTGTCTGTTGGGCCTGAGACGACGGAAGATGTGGAGGGGAGGAGAGAGGGGTGAGGAGGTACAGTGTGGGAGGGGGGTGGAGGAGGGGGAGAGGCAGACGGTGGCGGCCGAGCGGTCCGCAGACCTACTTGTTGCAGCGGGTAATGGGCACAGCGTGAACACAAGCGCTCCTCGCGCCTAGCGCTACCGTTTGCTTGGCTCCCCACAACACATGAAGCGTACCGGCTTCTGGAACTGAAGCGCGACCCGACAATCACTTTCGTTTGGCCTCCGTATACAGAGTGAGGCAGTTAAACGGGAAGATATGTGGACTGCCTGGCTGCCGTGGTGGCGGATTATGGGCGTGGAGGACTTGAACTTGGACATGTGGACAGGTGTACGTTTCAGTAGCAATACAGAGTTAGTCAAGTGCATTCACTGTAAAGGCGTATTACAAAAACTCGCATACTTTTATAGGAGCTCAGTGCACTTTTCATTCACATCCCAGAGGCTCCCGTGCCAACGTCCAGGGCTATCATCATTTTGGTGAGAATCTTCCAAACCACTGGTAGCACAAAAAGGAAACGGCCTCACACAAGCATGTTCCGAGTAAGGTCTTAAGGGAGTGAAAATCTCATTTTGGAAACAGCCCCCAGGCTTTGGCTAAGCCATGTCTGCGCATTATCCTTTCTTCCAGGAGCGCTAGTTCTGCAAGGTTCACAGGAGAGCTTCTGTGAAGTTTGGAAGGTAGGACACGAGGCACTGGCGGATCTAAAGATGTGAGGACGGGGCGCGAGTCGTGCTAGGGTAGCTCAGGTGGTAGAGCAGTTGCCAGCGAAAGGCAAAGGTCCCGAGTTCGAGTCTCGGCTCGGCACACAGTTTTAATCTGCCAGGAAGTTTTAAGTAATGGACTCCCCGCCACATTCTTTATCATTCCGAAGCACTGGTCGGAGACTACCAGGAGTCGGAGGAAGGGATTACTGACCCGTGCACTGCGCAGGATGTCGTTCACACCAAACACAGAAGACGGAGTCTGGAGTATGCTGTAACCGGGAATCATGGAATGTAGATGAATGACGTCGTACTGTGTTCAGCAATGAATCGCGCTTTTGTGCTACCCTGGATGACCATCATTGGCAGGTATGGCGGCAATGCTGTGGAGAGACACAACAGCGTTTCTTCTGGCGTGCGGGTAAGCCAACGGGTATGATTTCAGATCATGGATGTTATGAACTGGGGGAATTCTGACGGCAGAACGGTACTTCACCGACATCCTGCTTTCTCATGTGTTACCTCCCATGTGACAATATCGCGGTGCCTTTTTTCAGCAGAACAATGTTCGTGCACACGTGGCACATGTGTCTGTGAACTCTATTCGTGGGGCGGAGGTACTAGCTTTGCCTTGGAACATCGTTTGATCTGTACACGTCTAATATGTGTAGAACCCTGTCTCGGACATCAACTCTGTTTCAGGGCCAGTATGGAGGATATCAAGGACTAATTACAGCGTCCGCAGCTCCTGGTCGTGCGGTAGCGTTCTCTCTTCCCACGCCCGGGTTCCCGGGTTCGATTCCCGACGGGCTCAGGGATTTTCTCTTCTTCGAGATGACTGGGTGTTGTGTGCTGTCCTTAGGTTAGTTAGGTTTAAGTAGTTCTAAGTTCTGGGGGACTGATGACCATAGTTGTTAAGTCCCATAGTGCTCAGAGCCATTTGAACCATTTGAACTAATTACAGCAGGTGTGGACCAGTTTGCCTCAGGAGAAGACGGGACGGATTTATTTACACACTTCCCAACTGAGTCAGTGCATGCGTACAGGCCAGAGAGGGTCCAACGTCGTACTTCTTAATGGGCTCAATACTGACAAGTTACGCCGATAAGCCAAAACATTATGACCACAGACCACCGCGACGTTGGATGCCGCCTGGTGACACTGCGGGCACGTGACGTACTATGAAAAATATGTAAGCGCAGCAGAGACGGATGAGGGATTACCCTAGCCAAGATGTGGGCTACAAAGGGGGTAATCCACTGAGATAATCGACTGTGTCAAAAGACGGATTATTATTACGCAAACACTGTGAACGAGTATTTCGAAAACGGCGGAGGTGGTCGAATGCTCGCGTGCTACTGTCGTGAGCATCTACGGAAAGAGGTAGGAGGACAGTGAAACTACCACTAGGTGCTAAGTAGTTGGACGTCCACGACTCTACATAGAACCTGGGGTTCGGAGGCTTGACTGCTCTGTAAAGCAGGATAGATGTTGATCTGTGGCATTTATGCTGAAGGAGCACAATGCTGGTGCACGTACAAGTGTTTCGGAGTACACCATTCATCGTACATTGTTGAACATGGAACTCCGCAGCAGACCACCCCTACGTGTGCAAATGTTGATCCAACGACATCGTCAGTTACTGTCGCAGTGGGCACGGGACCTTAAGGATTCGAGCGGCGATCAATGGAAACATGTCGGCTCTTCGCATGAATTACATTTTTGCTACACTAGATCTATGGACGTCTCCACAAACGCCGTCATCGAGGTGAACGGCGGCTCGAAACATGCAGCGCGCCACGTACGCAGGCTGATGGGAGCAGTATTATGCTTCGGGAGTCATTCTCCTGCACTTTGGTAGCAATGGAAGGCACGATGACAGCTGTGAACCACCTGCATCCCTTGAAGCTTGATGTCTTCCCCGACGGCGATATCACCTTTCAGCACTATAACTGTCCGTGTCTCCGAGCCAGAACCGTGCTACAGTGGTTCGAGGAGGATTATATTGACCAAATTCGTCTGATGCAAATCCTATGGAAGCCATCTGGGTCGCTGCCATACGCCATCAACGTTATTTACGTATGACCTTAGCGTAGACATCTATTTCCACGTGTCTCCACAAACCTACCAACAAACTTTCGGCTCTATGATATGCAGAATTAGTGATGTATTTCGTCCCAAGCCAAGCGGGATTAGCTGGGCGGTCTAAGGCGCTGCGGTCATGGACTGTGCGGCTGGTCCCGGCGGAGGTTCGAGTCCTCCCTTGGGCATGGGTGTGTGTGTGTTTGTCCTTAGGATAATTTAGGTTAAGTAGTGTGTAAGCTTAGGGACTGATGACCTTAGCAGTTAAGTCCCATAAGGTTTCACACATTTGAACATTTTTCGTCCCAAAGACGGACAATCAAACTATTAAGGAGTTGGTCATAGCGTTTTGGATCATCAGTATATATGTAACCTTGGCTCGATTTTGTAATCACCGAAATAACTACATCTCTACATCAACATCTACATCCATACTCCGTAAGCCATCTGACGGTGTGTGGCGGAGGGTGCCTTGGGTACCTCTATCAGTTCTCCCTTCTATTTCAGTCTAGTATTGTTCGTGGGAAGAAGGATTGTCGGTATGCCTCTGTGTGGGCTCTAATCTCTCTGATTTTATCCTCATGGTCTCTTCGCGAGATATACGTAGGAGGAAGGAATATACTGCTTGACTCTTCGGTGAAGGTATGTTCTCGAAACCTCAACAAAATCCCGCACCGAGCTACTGAGCGTCTCTCCTGCAGAGTCTTCCACTGGAGTTTATCTATCATCTCCGTAACGCTTTCGCGATTACTAACTGATCCTGTAACGAAGCGCGCTTCTCTCCGTTGGATCTTCTCTATCTCTTCTATCAACCCTATCTGGTACGGATCCCACACTGCTGAGCAGTATTCAAGCAGTGGGCGAACAAGCGCTCTGTAACCTACTTCCTTTGTTTTCGGATTGCATTTCCTTAGGATTCTCAGGATAACATCACATAACCTCTCAACGCGTGGAGTTTCATTTAATTTGCTGGTTTCCTTTTCGATGCTCAACTTCTCTTTTGGTCAGGCGGTGTGTATTACCAGCGTTGAGAGCAGATTACTTGGCTGTTCTGAATGCACAGAAAGGTGGGCTTCATTAGATATCGGTCGCTGCGACCTACACTGATCGCACAGTGGTATCGGCTGTATTGCTGCGCACCGCACAAGGTCCGCCCCGGTACATTCGGAATCCAGGCCGGCCGGACCAAGGAGAGCGCTCCACGGCCTCCGCGGGCGCGGTCCACGATATTAGCCGCAGACGCAGAGCGCGGCGGAAGGCCACTGGCCGTCGGCACTAAGCCGTCACTAAATATTCCTCCAGTAACCATTACTTCTTATTTTTCTGTTGGTTAGCTACTTAAAGGATATTCTCATGTAGCTTAACGTGCAGCAAGCACTCTTGTGAAACAGGGAGGACAGCCGGACACAGATCAAATCAGCGCGGATGATCAACAAAATATTACATTAAGAAGACAAAAATCATGGCATGCTTCCTAATATGGTGTCGGATCTCCTCTTTTCCGGCATAGTGGAGCAACTCGACGCGACATGGAATCAACAAGTCGTTGCAAGTTCCCTGTGGAAATACTGTGCCATGCTGCCTCTACAGCCATCCATAACAGCGGAAGTGTTGCCGGCGCAGGATTTTGTGCACAAACTGACTTCTAGATTACGACCCATGAATGTTCGAGGGGATTCATGTCGGGCGATCTGAGCGGCCAAATCATTCGCCCGAACTGTTCAGAAAACTCTGCATACCACTCGCGAACAATGACATGATATCGTCGTTCGGGAACATGAAGTCCATGAATGGCTGCAAATGGTCTCCAAGTTACCGAACATAATAAACATTTCCAATCAGTGATCGGTTCTGTTAGAACACAGGACGCAGTCCATTCCACGTAAACACAGCCCACAACATTATGTAGCCGCCACCAGCTTATACGAGGCCTTGTTCACAACTTGGGTCTACAGCTTCGTGGGGTCTGCACCACGCCCGAACCCTACCATCAACTCTTGACGGCTGAAATCGGGTCTCATCTGACCAGTCGTCTAGGGTCCAACCGATGTGATCACCAGTCCAGGAGAGCTGCTGCCGGCGATGTTGTGCTGTTAGCAACAGCAGTCGTGTCGGTCTCCTGCTGTCATAGCCCGTTAACGCCAGATTTGACTGCACTGACGTAACGGATACGATCGTCGTACATACGTCCCCCCATTGATTTCCGTGGTTGTTTCACGCAGTGTTGCTTGTCTGCTAGCACTGACAGCTCTACACAAACGCCGCTGCTCTCGGTCGTTAAGTGAAAGTCGTCGGCCACTGCGTGGTCAGTGGTGACGGGTAATGCCTGTCGGCAGGCCCTTGACACTACGGATCTCGGAATACTGAATGCTCTAACGATTTCCGAAATGGAATGTTCCATACGTCTAGCTCCAACTACCATTCCGTGTTCAAAATTCGTTAATTCCAGTCGTGCGGCCATAATCACGTCGGAAGCCTTTTTACATGGCTCACCTGAGTACAAATGACAGGTCTGACAATGCACTGGCGTTTCATGCCTTGGGTACGCGGTAGCGCCACCTTTATATCTGTATATTGCTATCCAATGACTTTTGAGACCCGATTAGGTGTCTATATTAGTGATAATGCTGGACAATGGCTACACATGCTTTCTACAGTCTTTAACAAGTCATGCAATATGAACGCTCGATGCTGAAGCACGACTTGCGGCCAACGTAAATATTATGAAGACCATACGAGGCCCAATCGAATCTAGTACGACAGCGCCATATCACCTATGATCGCTATCGATAAACTGTCCGCGTCGCTAGGCAATCAACGGCTTCCTGCAGCCCGGGTTTGGTGTACATGAAATCCTGGAGAGGGCAATCCAGTAACGTGTTACCTGATGTCATTTGCTGCTGAATTACGCCTTTTTACGTTACACTATTTATAATTTTTAATGCACAACATATAAATTTTTATTTGGATATAACTTACGCTAATACCCAGCACAATATTCATGCTATCTAACACATGTTGCATGTGTTGTATCCTATTCGCTAAGGATACAGGGGGGAGGACAAGGGGCGTGGCATCTGCTACTTAACTCCATGACACTGCCGCATAGTCAGCAGTCGACATCACTGGCTGGTGTACACAGCTACTGGTTTGCGCCGTGGTCTCCATACGTCATCACCTGGTATAACTTCGTACAATTTATTTTTAACTTAGCGTTTATTATATTACATGTTCTCCGCTATCCTGTTGTAGCACTAAATTACAGAGTATGGACCGAAGACGATCGGCATCAGGTCGAAACCGGTCGCCACAAACAATTAAAAGTGTTTTGATGAAGACTGTTCTACATAATATTTCATTAATGTTCATCGTGATCACTGAAATTCCCAATATATTTAAAAAGGCTGTGATTAACCTCAGTTAGTGTTTTACATCGGGCAGCCTGGCCTGTTTTCCAAGTTCATGTAGGCAAATTCAGGGCTCGACCAGAAAATACGATAAACAAACAGTTAAAATACGATATCATACACAACAACGTTTCCACGATAGGCAGGCAGATGGCACAGACGTGTGCCCTTCCTTTGCCATTTCGGTTGAAAATATCCCTGTGCATGCAAAGATGTAACTGTTTGGTCTGCTGTGCAAATTCCGTTTTATTCAGGAAGTTCATATTGGTTTCCTGAGGTAGAGTTTCCATCACTCCATAATGAGGTCACACATGTGCGACAATATGCCGATCAGCATGTTCGAGTGTGAAATACGTTTTTCGATTATGAGACTAAATAAGTTACGATTATGTGGCAACCTGAGAGGGAAATCTGCGAAATTGCCCGCGTCTGTCAGTATGCTGACAGTCTGATCCAGATAAAAATTATATTATGTCTTCGGCGCTCCAAAAATAATTACATAATACTGAAATTCTGTTTTTTCGTGGTCTGTGTTGTTGAGACGTGTGAAATATAAAACTAAGTCCTATTCAGTGCAACTACATTGCCATTTAGCCGGCCGCTGTGGCCAAGCGGTTGTAGGTGCTTCAGTCTGGAACCGCGCGATCGCTACGGCCGCAGGTTCCAATCCTGCCTCGGGCATGGATGTGTGTGTTGTCCTTAGGTTAGTTCTAGGGGACTGATGACCTCAGAAGTTAAGTCCCACAGCGCTCAGAGCCATTTGAACCATTTCGCATTGCCATTTAAATACGGCGCTTTCGCACTAGACTGCGTTCTGTGATAGAATTCTTGAATTCAGTCGGTTAAACGCTCATTCGAATTGTTGAAAAACTGAAAAATCTGTGCAGTGATGCAACAAAAGATATCAGAACTATTTAGATTACGGATTCGTCGCTGTAACGAAGCTGAAGGGCGACACCTACAACGTGCTGACATGAGGAACGTTTCCTACCGATTTCTCATATACAAACAGCAGTTCAACGGCGTTGCCTGGTGAAACGTTGTTGTGATACCTCGTGTAAGGAGGAGAAATGCGTACCATCACGTTTCCGACTTTGATAAAGGTCGGATTGTGGCCTATGGCGATTGCGGTTTATCGTATTGCGACATTGCTGCTCTCGTTGGTCGAGATCCAATGACTGTTAGCAGAATATGGAATCGGTGGGTTCAGGAGGGTAATACGTAACGCCGTACTGGATCCCAACGACCTCGTATCACTAGCAGTCGAGATGACAGGCGCCTTATCTGTATGGCTGTAACAGATCGTGCAGCCACGTCTCGATCTCAGAGTCAACAGATGGGGACGTTTGCAAGACAACAACTATCTGCACGAACAGTTCGACGACGTTTGCAGCAGCGTGGACAATCAACTCGGAGACCGTGGCTGTGGTTAATCTTGGCGCTGCATCACAGACAGGAGCGCCTGCGATGGTGTACTCAACGACGAACCTGGGTGCACGAATGACAAAACGCCATTTTTTCGGATGAATCCAGGTTCTGTTTATAGCTCATGATGGTCGCATCCGTGTTTGGCGACATCGCGGTGAACGCACATTGGAAGTGTGTATTCGTCATCGCCATACTGGCGTACCACCCGGCGTGATGGTATGGGGTGCCATTGGTTACACGTCTCGGTCACCTCTTGTTCGTATTGACGGCACTTTGAACGGTGGACGTTACACTTCAGATGTGTTACGACCCGTGGCTCTACCCTTCATTCGATCCCTGCGAAACCGTACATATCAGCAGGATACTGCACGAATGTGTGTTGCAGGTCCTCTACGGGCCTTTCTGGATACAGAAAATGTTCGACTGCTGCCCTGGCCAGCACATGCTCCAGATCTCTCGCCAACTGAAAACGTCTGGTCAGTGGTGGCCGAGCAACTGGCTCGTCACAATAAGCCAGTCACTACTCTTGATGAACTGTGGTATCGTATGGGCAGCTGTACCTGTACACGTCATCCAAGCTGTGTTTGACTCAATGCCCAGGCGTATCGAGGCCGTTATTACGGTCAGAGGTGATTGTTCTGAGTACTGATTCCTCAGGATCTATGCACCCAAATTGCGTGGAAATGTAATCACGTGTCAGTTCTAGTATAATATATTTGTCCAATGAATACCCGTTTATCACCTGCATTTCTTCTTGGTGTAGAAATGTTAATGGCCAATAGTGTATAATACAAAATTTCTGCTTTCAGGGCACATTTCATGCCTGGTGGAGGTCGCTGTTTCCATAGCGAGCTCAAGGCAAATACAAAGAAGTGTCAACCAAGGCTGATTAATGTTTACCATTTCAATTTCGTACGCTCCTCAAGGCGGCCACGTACGAAAGATGCTCGCCGGTCGCGAGCGGCGGTCCTTGAAGCTGGGGCTGAGGCCAGTTAGCCGCGAGGCTGACGCACGTGCTCACGTGGCGTGCGTGGCGCGTGCCGCACGTGGAGGCATTTGCGGCCGAGCCGCTGAGCGGGACCTCGCCTTGTTGGTGTGGGCGGCGATCGCCCGCCGGAGGTGCGCCAATCCCACCGATGTGAGACTCATCCCTGACCGCAAAGCCTGGGGACAGGTGTGCCGAAACCAGCAGAGCCCGACTAAAGTAGCCGGCTGCGAGAGCAAGTCAGCAAGTAAAGGCTGGCTGTTTTCTGCTCCAATGTTGACAGCACAGCTTCAAGAATGACATGCCTTTAGCTGTGTTGGTTCAGTTTGAGTTTAGACCACTGTACTAGGGCGTGCTGAAAGGTAATGCTGACGCGCGGGATTAGCCGAGCGGTCTGAAGCGCTGCAGCCATAGTCTGTGCGGCTTGTCCCGGCGAAGGCTCGAATCCTCCGTCGGGCATGGGTGTATGTGTTTGTCCTTAGGATAATTTAGGTTAAGTAGTGTGTAATCTTAGGGACTGATGACCTTAGCAGTTAAGTCCCATAAGATTTCACAAAGGTAATGTATCCGACACTTTTGTTCTGTTATATGTATGCATGTTAATTGGTCGACTTTCTTGCTTCGCTGATGCTAGTTGCAACCCTCTGCCGCTAGAGGTCTCCGAATTGTAGCGTGTAACATGAGGCTGTGTCGGTGAATGAGAACCAGCGTGCTGTAATGGAGTTTCTAACCACAGAAAACGTGCCTCTAATTGAAATCCATAGAAGAATGAAAGCTGTGAACGGTGATGATTGTATCGACGTCAGTAATGTTCGAAGTTGCGTTCTTCAAGCTCGTAATGAATGAAATGGCGGTGCTAACCTCAACGTGTGCAACTGAGCTAGGAGTGGACGATCGCGAACGGCAACCGACGAGATTAATTGGAATCGGGTTGATGAACACACCAGACAAAACTGTCGGATAACACAGACACGGGTCTCAGGTAAGTATGGCATATCACGGCATCGTGTACAGGCCATCGCTGCAGAACTGCAGTCACTCCTGACATGAATCAGAAGATATTGGACATCTGTGAACAGTTTCTTTTACGTTTTGAACGTGTGAGTGATGGGATCCTTAACAAAATTCTGACGTGTGATGAAATATGTGTCATCATTCTGATCCCGAAAGCAAGAAAGCATCATTGGGGCTCTTCCACATAAGATCACCGACGCCAAAAATTTTCAGGTTCATACCATTAGCAGGCAAAGGTCATACTGACAGTGTTCTGGGATGTTCCAGCTATGGTGCCATTGGAATTAATGCGTAAAGGCACCACCGCAAATCCTGCAAGTCCCTCCGAAAACTGAAAGCATGAATTCTAAGAGTTCTACCACACACGGAGCACCCTCTCGTTCAGCATGGCAAAGCCAGACGATTCACGAGTGTTGCGACATATGCAACAGTCCGACGCCTTGAGTTCACTGACATCGATCATAAGAACATCTCCGAGAATTTCATTTTCATAGTGACGATGCGCTGCAAACAGAAGTGAACTTGTGGCTCCGTCAACAAAATCAGTCTATAGTGACTGTCTGAACAAACTGGTCTCTTGTTGGGAGAAATGTGTTCGTCGATAGGGGAACTATGTTTCGAAATGAATATATAG